>NC_045427.1:90625334-91225959 GCF_902635505.1 Sarcophilus harrisii | reverse complement strand
GGGGCACTCCTAGGTGAGGTTTATTGTTGGGATGAAATTAAATACTCATAGGTCTTTAAACAATTAATGAAATAAATTTTACAAAGCCCCAACATAACAAGGATTTATAGTAGCATTTACTTAAGCAAACTCATATATGGAAACCTATCTGATCAGCTAGACAGGATATAGGGATCCATATGGTCTTAGCCTATCTGTCCTGTCTATGAGACATTAACCCTGTGTAGATGAAAATTTTCATGCTCTAGCATGACAAAGAAGCCTAGTAAAAAAACAACCTGAGTTCCTCAGGAAGCTATGTCAAGAGAGACAGTCCAAGATCTGGCTTCTTCTTTAAAAAAAAAAAAAAAATCTAACCCATGTTTCTGGAAAATGGGAAAGGAGAGGGAACTCTCATAGATATTGGCCCAGTCCTACCTCTGACACATATTACCTGGGTGATCCTGGGTGAGTCACTTAAGAGTTTAATGTCCTAGGCAACTTTCTAAGATTATGCAGAGAAGGTAACAATCTTAATTGGTGAGTTTCCTCATCTCACTGTTCTCTATACAAATGAAATCATAGCTCCACTTCTTATCCCTAGTGTCTAGCACAACAGCGCCTTAAGCACTATAAACAACAAATATTTTTTGTTCTGGTCTATATCCCTATTTCTGCTTTCAGTTCATTTGGAAGGCAGGTAAAACTAACACACTACACCACAAATAAGACAATGGTTAAATGCTAAACTCGGCTACTTATGCCTATAATCAGTAACTTTTGGTTTTTTTTTTTTAAGATTTAGCTCTGTGCTATGCAAAGGGACAAGATGAGTAATAGAAACTCTGGGGATGATGAAAACACAGATGAGGTAATGTTTTGGAATGATCTGCAAAGCAAAGGGAGTGATTAGGAAATATTAAGTTCAGATTGCATGCTACCTGACCTTGTGCTTTTCCTTTTTCCCTTTCCTCATTTAACAAGAGTCCATCAATTCTATATTCCTTTATTCTGTCTATTTAAGAAAAAAATTGATGATCTGATTTTCTATTCCAATTGTGGAACCAGGGAATCAGAGTTAGGATGATAAGGTGAACAAAGACAGCTCCAGATACTGTATTGTCCTGTAAAACACTGGATCTGCTTTACAAATGGGAAATTGAATATTGTTGAGATAGCTTGTAATTGCTGTCATGGCTGCAGGAATAAGGAATATAATATAAAGTGCAGGTGAAAAATATGGACAACAGTTAGATATAACTAGTAACTCATAAAACTATTTCCAGGTTGTTATTTTTTTAATATTTACATATATACATATACATATATATTAGCATCAACACATTTCACAATATATCTAACCCCCCATTCTCCCCTCTTTTTCCCTCTCTCAAAGCTGTACTTTATTACAAATAAAAAAAAGAGGAAAAAACAAGAAACCAACCAATACACTGAACAATGCCTGACATAAACAAAGAACATTGAGGAGGTAACTTGTTATATCTCTTCTCTGAGACCAAGATTGGTCATTAGAATTTCATAGCAGTCATTTTCTTTTGCTGTTTCCACTTTAAAGCCTAGTTAACCGACTTAATTTCATGGCCAGGGTCTCTAAAAGAATAGGAAGAATTACCCCTGGGAAGTAGTGTGATACCTGAAAAATGGTGCTTGCTGATTTTGGCAGCTTTTAGAGTTCTGCTACTTTCCACCATGTAAATAAATTTCTTCAGTTCTCTAGTTTCGGTTCCTTTACCCATAAAATGAGAAAATTAGACCAGAGGTTCCTTCTAGATCTAAATCTATGATCCTAGGACCTCTTTTTCCCAAATTTAACACAGGATTTTGATGCCTCTGGAAATAGCTTTATGCAATTGCCTCACTTAAATCCAGTGTATTGGCAAATCAAGACATCACTTGTGATGTCACTCTTCAAAAATTAAGAATGTACAATATGAACACCACAGAAAATAAGAACTTTTAGATAAGAAAACATGTTAACATTGCAAAACAAGATCTCTACCACAAATGATAAGAATGCCAAGAACTTTCTTCCTCCTGAATGAAGTTATCATGCTAAAATTATTTCATTTCATTCCATGGTTTTGTCTAGATGACTCTTTGGTTAGTATACACCAACGATTTTCCTCCTTCCAACTGATTAGAAGTACCTGCTTACTTTACATAGGGACAACAGAAAGCTCTACTAATTTGAAAGATAATCTGACAGAAATTGAAATCTTCTATTTCCCTGAATAAATAGCTCATTAATGTTGAGGCTGAGGAAAATAAACTGACCTTGTAAATGATAAATTGGAAAAAGTCCAGCTTTGTGTGCTTGAGGCACTTTACCGGAAAGATGCTGTGACTAGGGTATAAATTATAAGAAATGATTTTTTACTGACCCTGTTTCTCTCCAGTGATCAAGGTATTCAGGGTTGGGCATTAGATATTTCAGGCCATTAGGGGAGTATTTGGGTATATTCCTTTCACTGGAAGGAATTTTCTTTACAGGATAGTTAAAATGTATTAAATTGTACTGAATAAAATATCAGTAAGATTTTAAATTCCATCTTTCTGATTTAGAAAAACCACAGAAAGTAAGGCTTTATTTGATATGAGTATAAAAGTTAGACTAAGGCTTCTTCATTTTGTGTTCATGATTTTTTTTTAATATATTTATTATTTTGACAGTTATTTGACAATTTAAGTAGTCTTCCCTTCTCATCCTACACATTTCTGCTAAGGGGCCCAAAGATTTCTCTAAACTACCAAAGGAATCTATGTCACAAAAAAAGATCAAGAGTCCTGGAACCAGACCAGGAGAAGAATGAGTTATAAAGTTTTAGAATCAGAGCATTTTTGCATTGGGGCATTGATTGTGTGTAACTCCAGAGGCTTAAAAGGATGGATTTGCTTGCTTTAGCAATTAACAGACCCCAGAGAGGGAGTTTAGTACAGGAAAGAGCATAGAGTACCTAATTTCTTTGTTCTCTATGTTCAAATGGACTTTTCCTCCCTTCCTTTGCTGAGTAAAAGAAAAAAATCTGCGTTGGCTCATTGACTGAGATGAACAGAAAACTCCATTTTCCTATATCTTTGTTTCTGTAATCTTCACTGGGGAGACAGACACATAGGAAGTTTTCTTTCTTATTAAGTAAAATAAAATTCATTGAGCTGTTCATGAGAGTGGCTGGAGTGATCACTTGCTCTTTCAATATGATACTTTAATTGGAAAATAAAATTGCCATTGTTGAGATTGAAAAACTGTGTCTCTCTGCTCAATACAATCCTGAGGTTTTTATTTTGCCATATCTTTTATTATTTAACATTGGTTCCCCCTGGTTGTATTACAGTGCTATTTTCATGGAGACTAGGGGGCAGTTTGTGGTTAATTTTGCTTTTTCATTTCAAAAATATTTTGACAATGTTTCACTTGGGGGCTATTACTGCACATTTGAAAGATGCCTCTGTTGTGGCAGAGGACATAGAGTTGACACATTACAAACCATAAATAATAATAATGCCTCCCATTTATATAGCATCTTTCATCCAGAAGGATCCCAAAGTGCTCAACACACTGCAGGAAAGGATTATTATACACCACAACTAAAAGTTTACAAGATTACAATGCATAAAATGTCAATCTTGCATCACTTTCCAGTATTATGCCCAAGACTCTGATAGCTAGGGCACTTTTTATTTTCAAAACTAAAGGTAAAATGGAGACTATTCGGAAGGTTTCAGTATTGAAACTACCAAGGTACTATATTAAGGTCCATTTCATAGAGGAAGACAGTACTTAAAGGGATCCAAATAGAGTAGGGGGAAAAAGCCAATAACCCGATTTGGTATCAGAATCCTGGTACTATCAGTTTTATTATCTGTGTTACTTTGGACAAGATATTTTATCTTCCTAGGCTTTAGTTACCTCATCTGTAAATTGTGTGGATTAAACGAATTGATTTCTAAAAGTCCCTTTTAGTTCTAAATCTTATGATTTCTATATAGTTTGCAAACATCCCACTACTTTCTTTATAAAGTCTTGGCATTGGAATGAATCTCAGAGTCCTTCTTTTCCAAATTTTATCTCAGTAAGAGTCCATTCCAAGGTATAATTAACAGGTCATCTAGTCTTTGCTTAAAGAGCTGTCTAGTCAGGTGGAACCTACAACCTTGTAAGGCCAGTCATTCCATTTTTGGACCACTCTGATGGCTAGGAAGTATTTCTTTATTCTAGCTTTAATGATTTAAAAATAGTAATTTCTTTATATGTGCCTATATTTTTGCTACTTTCACCCCCTGTTTCTAGTTCCATTTTGGAGTCAAATAGGACTTGTATATTCCCTTTTTAGATGACAGCCAATAAAAGAGGGGGAACCACTATGTCCCTCCTAAAATCTTCCTTCTCTTTTCTGAATTAAACTAACAAAAGTTCCATAAGCCAGTCATTGTGTGACACTGTTTTGAGACCCTTCTGCATTCTGGTTGCCCTCCTTTGGATGGTCTCTATATTAGCACTGTCTTTAAAATATAATGCTCAGAATCAAACATGATACTCCACATGTCATCTGACTGATGCAGAATATTTCAAGACTATCATCTGACTATCATCTCTTTATTTTTCATTTTAATGCAACTTAATATATATTCACTTTTTTGATAAATATTTCTGAACAGATAGTCCTCATATTCTCATTTCTGTTATAAAATGTATTACTTTATATGGTAATTTAAGGTTTACAAAGCATGTAATATATATTATCCCATTTGATCTCTTTAAAATAAGTTTTTATTAATATTTTCTGTTTCTTACATCACCATACCACACAGCAGTATATCTGAAAAAGAACTGAGGATTTAGAACAATAGAATAATGTAGCATCCAATCAACCAACCAAGTGATATAAAACTACTAAGAGAGGCACAGTCCAATAAGAAGGAAATGAAAGTTGCTTATTATGTTCTGTTCTGGGTATTGCATTTGGGGGGAAATAACATTGAAATTCTAGAGAGAGATCAGAAGAGGAAAACAAGAATGGTGAGGGGACTCAGGATAATTGTATATGAGGACTTGTTAAAGGAGCTTGAGATAATCAATAGAAGACTTAGGAAGTAATGGTATTGATTGTCTTCAAGTATATGAATGACTATCACAGGGAAGCAGGATTAGACATCTTCTATTTCATCTCTGAAGATGGAACTAAGAGCAAAATATAGAACTAGACAATCAGCAAGAAGAGTTGACAACAAAAAACTTACTAACATTTAGAGCTACCTAAAAATATAATGAGCTGCCTAACGAAGAAGTAGTAGTCCTCCATTATTGGAGGTCTTTAAGCAAAGGCTAGATATGTGAAGTATGTTGAAGAAGGAATTTCTTTTCTCTGTATGTTCAGCTAGATGACCATTAAGATTCTTTTCAATTCTGATATTTTATGATTCTATGAAAAAGAAAAGGCCTAATAGTTTTAAAAAAGAGAGAGAAAGATGTCTTGCCTTCTGGGACAAATCATGAGATGTTATCAATAAGAAATTTGGTAAGGTTGTGATACTTTAGCCTTACATGAAGCAAATTATATCCCTCTTATTTCTGTAGAGTGCACTACTTGTCCTCCCTTAGCTTAACCTATGGGGTTGCCTCCATTCTTTTGGTTAGTTCTCTTTATATTCAATTTCATTTTTACTCTCGAAGATAGAGAGCACATCTTTTCTACACTCAGTAAACCCCCAGCACAAGGACAGTGCTTTCTTTGCATGCCTGAGCTCTTTGTAGACTTTTAATCATGGTGACCCTGCCCTGATTCCTAAAGTCTCCTTTATCTCTCACATCTTTCTGTCTATTCTGTTTGAAATAGCAAGCAAGCCTTCAAGTTCTTTCCTGTTCTCCCAATTTAGATTTTCTTTTTAAACATTTCTTTTTGTACCTTCAAAAAATAGAAGTGTTATATCTGTAATCTTGCCAGTGTGGATCCTGTATTGTTGTTGTTTTTATAGCCATTAGTACAGATCAATTCATATACCCTGGCCAGCATAGGTCTTACTCCTTTCTCACCTTAAGCATGTTATAAAAGGAAAAAGTCACTCAAAAAAGACATCACTACTGAATTTTGAGGTTTCTACATCAAAGAAAGAGAGAACTTTCTTTTTCGGTTTTCTGCTTCTTGTTTCTCCCTCAGAACATTACTAGGCATAGAAAAGCTTTGATCAGAAATTCTAGAGGTAGATCATCCCTATGCCCTAGGACTTTTAGGTGTATTGTACAATTTGGGACACTTGGGAGGCGGAAGGTATTCTATAATAATTGCCTTTTCCTGAGAGCTGTTGAAAAGTAAAGTGGCTTTCATTTCTTACACACAATCGAAGCCTGGAAGTACGGAATACTGAGGCACTGAAAATCATAATAGCAGTACTAATGTCGATTTAAGGTCAGATACAGTAAAATCTCATAAACATTATGTAGAACATATTACTCAAATAGCATTAGATATGAAAGATAGTCCCCAGATAAATTGCAAAACCAGAGACTGAGAAATCTCTACTGCCCTAGCTGGGATATCATTATCTAAGATGAGGAAAACTGGCTGAATTATCTTTTTAATTTCAAACAGAAAAGAGAATCATTGCAGTAGAACTTTAAAAAAAAATCTGGATTTATGCCCATATAGTTGTCTTGGGAAGTGATCTTTCCTAAGGTTTAGTTTTGTAGGTACTAATCTTCTTCAAGCATCATTTTTATCCAATTACTATTCTGATTAAAAGCTTCTCTGGTTCCCCATGAATCATCATATCAATTCCAAATGCCTCAGAAGTCATATATTTATTGCCTTTAACCTCCTCCTTCATTGTCCTGTCCCACTATTTTCATTACTTTTTCCTGTCTTATAGCATTACCTTGCTTTAGATAGACAAACTTGTTTGTTGTTCCAGTGCATGAAATTCTTATTTCTACCCATGTCACTCCCCCATTCGTTGAAGCATACCTGATTCAACTTGACATCTCACTGTTAAACCAAAGAACCATACACTATTATATATGTGTGTGTGTGTGTATTATATATATATATATATATATATACATATACATTTTATTCAATTTTCATATTTTTATCTCATAGTTCTTTCACTATCACCCCAAGTTTGAACCCTCTCATGACAGAAATAAACAATTAGGAAAATATTTTGATAAAATAATACTGCAATACTCTCTCTATTATAGCTCGTTGAGTCTTTGAGATAGTAGATATGTTTCATTATCTTTTCCCTAGAAAATAGTTTTTAAATTTAAATTTTCAAATTTAAATTTTAATTTTAAAAAATTGAAATTGAAATCATCAACAAACACAAGTAATCCAATATCCAAAGAAACATGATTACATATAAAATTATGGCCCTTTGCTACATATAATTTTGTTATTTAAAAGTATCTCTTTTTATACCTCTGATAGAGGTACTAACACACCACCTTCCATCCTCAAAAGGTTTAATTTCTTGTTACAAATAGGTGTAATCAAATAAAACAAATCAACATGCTGACTGTGTATTAAATATGTCTTATTCTTCACCCATAATCCATCATCTCTCTGCCAAGCAGCACGCTTCATTGACTTCTGAAGACATTAGTAATCATTTCATTGATCAGCTTTCTGGTCTGTCAATTTTGTTTTCTTCTGAATTAGTGCATTCATTGTTTGAATTGTTCTCCTGATACTTCTTATTGACCTCTTCATCACTTCATACAAGTTCTCCCAAATTTTTCTGAATTTTTTTATTTTGCCATTTTTATGGTATAATTATATTCTACTATATTCATACAGTGCCATTCTTTAACAACTGGTGGATTGTAGATTCATTTCCAATTTTTGCTACTACAGAAAGTGGTGTTATAAATATTTTTGTACATAAGATTCCTTCTCCTGTATTTTTTATCCCTAAGGTATATATCTAGTAGTAATGTCACTAGATTAAAGGGCATGCACAGTTTAATGTCTTAACAGGCAAAATTCTGAACTGTCCAACAGATTAGTTGGAGGAATTTATGATTCAGTCAATGGCAAAAAAAAGTGTTTCTATCATCTCCCAGCTTCCTCAACATTTAATATTTTAATGTTTAACCATCTATGATATCTGATAGATGAGAAATGGAAACAGATTTATTTTAATTTTAATTTCTATTACTGAAATACAGCTTTAACGTGGTAGATAGATAGCTACCCTTGAAATCAAGAAGAACTAGGTTCAAGTCCTACCTGTGACACATACTAGTTGCATGACTATTGGTAGATCCTCAATTTCCCATTCTTCCAAGCAATTCTCTAAAACTGTAAATTTCAGAGAATGGGCTGATCTTCATTGGAAATTGGAGTTTTTTCCTCCTGGAGTTCTCTATATCCATGAGATAACAGGTCTAGTATCTTTCACTGTTTTCTCTTACTATTAATGATTTTAAATATTTTGACTAACGCTTTTTGATATATTTTATTCATTTTTTGAAAATTGACTATTGATATTAATGATCATTTATTTCTTCAGCATGGGCTCTTATTCTTACTTTTTAAATATAAATTCCTTACATATTTAGTCTGTGAAATTTTACCAGTCAACTACTTCATTTCTCATTCTGACTGTATTGATTTTATTTTTAAAGAAAATTTTTAAATTTTATATAAACAAAATTTTCTATTTCATTTTTATGACCACCTTATCTAAAACTTTATGCCTTAGAATTAGTTGTAAAAGATAGCCCCTTTTTATTTCCTTTTTGAAGGTTGTGACCTTTTATACTTAGGTTATATATCTCTTTGTAACTTTATGTCATATGTTATAAGGAACAGGTAGGTGATAGAGTGGATAGAGTACTGGGCTTAAAGTCACAAAGAACTGAGTTCAAATTCAGCCTCAGGCACTTAATAGTCACTTAATCCTGTTTGCCTCAGTATCCTCATCTGTAAAATGAGGTGAAGAAGTAAATGGCAAACCATTGGTGAACCAATCCAGTATTTCTGCCAAAAAAACAAACAAACAAACAAAAAACCTAAATGAGGTCACAAAGAATCAAACACAACTGGAAAATGACAACAAAAGTGGTTGGTTTAAATTTGTTACTGTCAAATTGCTTTCCAGGTGTTTTGTAAACTAAAGAGTTCCCATAGTTTTTTTTTTCCTTTTAAGCTTTTTTCAGTTTTTCAGTTAGTTCAATTCCCTTTAATTATTTCCACTTACATTGTTATAGTCATTGTCTATGGTCTTTTCATTCTTATTTTGATCTTTATTAGTTCACATAAATCTTCCTATATTTCTTTGCATTTTTCATATTTATTATTGCACAATAATATTACATTACATTTATATACAGTTTTCCAGCCATTTCTCAATGGATTTTCACTCACATGGTGCTGAGATGAATATTTTTACATGTAATGGACCCTTGCTTCTCTCTTTGACTTTCCTGGATTGTTTACTCAGTGTTCTTCAAAGGGTGTGGAGAGCTTAATTAATTTTTTTGCATTAATTTCCACCTCATATCCAGAAATGGTGGACAGGCAACCAACATTTATTGAGTGCCTGCTTTGTACCAGACATTGTACAAAGTACTAGGGATTAAAAAGCAAAAAAGCAAAAGACCGTCCTTGCCCTGAAGGACCCTACCAAGGTTCCACCAACAACCTGTCTTCTTCAACTTTTACCATTCTATTTTGTTTATTTTTTAGGTAAAATTTCAACATTGTTATAATTTGTCTTTCTCTTAAAATAAATGTTTTGGAGCACATTTTTACATGGTCATTCATAGTTTGCAATTCTTTTGAAAATAATTGGCCTTTATCTTTATTCAACTTACAAAAAACAAAATAAATTTTTCATATCAATTTCCTATTTAGTTTATATATCAAACTTCAATCAATGATGTATGAAACAAATATATTTCTCACTCTACATTTTCTCTTTGATTTCTATCTTCCTTAATTTTATTTAAACATTTATTGAAAAGCTAAAATTAATCAAATTTATCTTTTATTATCTATTATAATTTGTTTAGTAATGAATTCTCCTCACAACTATATTTGTGAAAGATGATGAATTTCATTCCTTGTTGATTATTTATGGTATAATATTTTGCATTTAATTTATATACATATTTTGAGCATATGGTATAAGTTGTTGGTCTAAACCTTATTTTTGACAAACTATTCCAGTTTTTTTGAAACTTTTTAAAAAATGAGTCTTTTTCTCTGTTATTTATGTTCTTGGGTTGGTTAATCTACTTCATTGCTTCTATTTCTTGCTCATCTAGATTGTTTCATATATAATATTTTTAAACAACATCTTTGCTGACTCCCATTATTGTTTTTGTTTCAAAATCATGACCTGAGATTGTGATTGTAGGTCTGTTTTCCTTGCTAAGAGATTCCTTTAAAATGTTAAATATTAGAGATATAGTTTTCTCCAACCCCAGTGAAACTTAAAGGAAATGGCAGGATATTCTTTGGAATTAAGGATGCTGATCTTTCAGTCATTTTCCTATGCATTGTAACTCTGGATTTTCCTGAATCATGGGCTTATTTTTTGAATACCTTTTCTTTTGCCATGTATCTTTATTTAAAGATATTACCTAGTACTGTTGACACAAAATATGAATTGGAAGGACTCTATTGGCCATCTAACCTAACCTGAACTTCAATAAGAATCTCTTCTACAACATTTCCAAAATAAGGTTATTCAGCTTCCTTTTAAAGACCTCTAGAATTGAGTAAGCAGTCACCTCCCAAGGGAGCCTATTCCACTTTTGTAAAGTTTTAACTATTAGTATATTATTTCATATTAAACTAAAATATATTTTTTCCATAAGGAATCTCTTGAATGATACAATGAGCACATGAATTCCAATAAAACAGGTTCATTGTGGTACTCTGAAGGCCATCATAGAAAAGATCCTGTCTCTTCAGCTGATAATGTCCCTCCTGCCCAATGGACCTGATTGGATGACATTGATTTGCAGTCTCATTGCCTAATTTTAGAATGCATACATTTCCTCTGGGGCATTGCCATATAACTGCTTGAACCAGTTCTTCTTTGTCAAGGGTTTTCTCCCATTTCTAAAGTAGGTGCCTCAGCCTTATTGGGAGAAAAATAGTGACTAAAGAAATCAATAATTTTTTTAAATGTTCATCAATCCATAGAACTTTCCATTAAATCAAGTTCATATATCGTTTTCCTAAAGCTGACTCTCAGTCATTTGGTCTTCTCTTATTATACCTTGATATAATAAAGTCAGGACATCTTTTACTAAATTGTTCCGAGATGAACTTTAAATTCCTTGCTTCCTGAGCTACTCTTCTACTTAGTTATTTTCTGTGTCTGTAAACAAACACTTGGATGCACAGCTAAGTAAGGGCATAACTGCCTGCTGATTTGATGTTTATCCTCAGCTCATCTCAATTTCCCTTCTAAGAGTCAATACACCAACCCCTTGTGTATTCATGTGATCTTTTCTGTTACTCACAGAACATGTTTATCCTCGCCTGCCTGCCAATCTGAGGTAATTAGTCATTAAAACAGATCCTTGTATCAGCTTTAAGTGCCACCCAAAATAAGGAAAGGCCTATAAACATGATGTTGGATTTAGCACTTTTCATTTGAGAACCATATTGAAATCCCTGCATTTGAATTTGGTTTGGGGGTTTCCTTCCATGCTGGCTCTCATTTTGCCTCTTAGCAGATACACAAAGTCTGTGCTGTTGAGAATTCATCTTGTACAGTATTGGCCAGGAGAGACAACATAGGTAACTCCCTGAGGAGCTGGACCTGGTTACCAAGAACTCCAGAGGCAAGTTTAGGCTTTAGAGTACCTCATTTTGTTCAGATGCGACAATGTCTCACTCTTTGTCCCTCTTGGGAGAGCACCGCATGCAGACAGTCGCCATAGATGACTTGTTCACCAGAGATGACTTATTTCATCAACAAGGCTCCCCGAGAACCTAGCAGTAACAGGAAATACTTCTGAAAGCATCCTTCAGAGAGCCCCACACACTGTGGGAAGTTTCACTGAGTTGATTCCTCTTCATCTTTGATTTCGACTCAGACTAGACAATACCAGCCCCAACCCCTGAAAAAGAAGTGGCTTTTTAAAAATAAATTCAGGTTCCCATGAAGCCAGTTGAATTCAACAGGAGTGGAAGAGTATATTCAAAGGACAACTTGGTTCTCAGTAGTCAGTGACTGCAAAATGGGACCGAAATTATCTCTGCCATCCCAGCTGATTTCAGTAAGTATAGGGCATCTGGATGTTGAGAGAAATATATTTATTTGACTTTTCAGTGGATAAGTAACTAGTAAATGCTAATTAGATTTTCACTGAACATTTATGTGTTTTCTCTGTAAATCAGAATTATGGTTTTTAAAGCACAGACTAAATGAATTTGGCAAATGAAAATCTATTTTTCAAGATAGAAATCAATAAATCAGACCCTGTGGTTCAATTGTCTATTACATCTCCAGAACGATGAAATCATGTAAAGAGGGCACATATTTAATCCTATTAAAATTGGAATAATGAACGAAGAATGCAGATTATGCCACAGAGATCCCGATGTCTTAAAAAGCCTGGTGATTTGGAGAATGAAAATTTGAGCCATATTTCTAGATTGATTATAGTAGTTATGCAAATGTAATTATAATATTCTGTGCAGGAAAAAAAAAACACTTTTAAATAGAGAGCACAGCAATGATCCTATTCAGAAGCTACTCCAGTGAATACTTTTACTGTAAGAAAGAATTCAGTGTATTTTAATAATTGTCAGGCGGAGATTATGATTGTATTACTATACTGTGTAATTTTCTTGTATTGGATATGTCTGTTTCTCTGTACAATTTTAATTACAAAAAGAAATGACAAACCTTGGTAAATAAGCTAATTGTACACAATAGCAATTTTCTTTTTGCCAACATCAAATCCTTGAAGGCTTATTCTCATTTTTCAGAAGGAAGACCATAGCAGAAAGAATCTATTTGCCTCTGAGCCCTGATTCCAAACAATCATGTTTTTGAAACTGGTTTTCTGTGGCTACAACACACATATATTAATCAGTATTAAATAAATGTCCAGCTTGCATTCCATCTGGACACAGATAATAATCTAAAGTCCCTAGAATTGAGAAAATTAAAACTTTGTGATGGGATAATTAGATCATTAATGAGCCATCCTTCCATTTATTGATTGTTAAGATACCCTTAATGTAACTAGTAGGAGATAAGTTGATGATTCATTCACTATATATAAAACATAGGGTAGCCTTGTTGGTAGAAACCACTCAATTCTGATGTTGAATATCTAATTGAATACCTAACACTAGTTTTAGCACTAGCAGAGATTGAAGTTATGTTTTCAAGAGTGATATCATATCCTATGATCTTCAGAACTCACATAGAGCATGTAACTCATATTTTACAGGTAACAGGTAAATAACTGCTTTCTTATAAGTTTCATAAAGTGTAACTTTCAAGTCGGAGGAGGATTTTCAGGGTAACTGTAGAAAAAAAAGTGCCTTTTCTGTTAAACAGTTGCAAGCCTTCTTAAATTGGAGCACCTTAAGTAGGTGATTGATTGCTAACAGATAAAGTTTATGGAAAAGGTTGTCACTCAAAGGGCTTGAATGTGATACATGAAAACTGATTGAGTAAATGGTAATGTACATTTAAATAGTGCCTTAAGATTTTCAAATTCCTTTCTTCACAGCAATACTGGGAGATTTCAGTAATGTCCAACTCTTTGTGACACCACAAATTTTTAGGATTTTTTTGGCAAAGATACTGAAATGGTTTGCCAACTGAAGAAGACTCCAGTTCATTTTACAGATGAGGAAATTTAGGTGAAGAGAATTAAGTGACTTCTCTAGTGTCATACAAATAAAGAGTTTCTGAGTGCAGATTTGAATTCAAGAAGATCAGCCTTCTTGGTTCTATCTATTGCACATCCTAGCTTCCTTAACCCTGGGGGGAAAGCTTAATGCAAATATTAGTATCCCTGTGTTACAGATAAAGAAATAGGCATTCAAAAAGATAAAGTGTTTTTTTCAGACAGTTACTAACAAAACTGGTACTCAAATTCCAGTCTTACATCTTCAAGGCAGTGTTCGTTTTTTACTTCATAGAATCTAGGACGTGATTTGGGCTAGTGTGTTGGTTCCAAGAGTCCCCCAAGAGTGCCCTAATTATGTGAAAATCTACCCCATGCATTCTGTGGTAATTGTGCATATTGATCAACAAATCTTTATTGAGATGCTTCACATATACAGAGTACTGAGTGGAAAGAAAAGAAGTAGAACAAAAGACCATTCTCCTCAAAAAATAGATAATTGCAACTTCCACTTAGATGCCTTTATTCTTTTCTCAGCATCCAAGGCTAAGTGGGAGCAACTGAATGCTCTAGTGCAGTAGATAGAGCATGCATGGGACATGGAGTCAGGAAGTTCTAGTTTCAAACCAGGCCTTAGACACTTCCTAGTTATATAATCTTAGTCAAGTCACTTAGCCTCAGTTTGTCTCAATTTCCTCAGCTATAAAATGGAGATCATACTTGCACCTACCTCTCAGTTTTGTGGTAAGAATCAAATAAGACAATATTTATTATGTGCTTAGCACCTTGCCTTGGCACATAGTTGGTGCTATATAATTGCTAGCTATTATTAATCATTCTTTCATATGACAACCTTTCAGATACTTGAAGACATGAGCTATCATGTCTCTTTTATTTTCTCTTCAACAGCTAAACATCCTCAGTTCCTCATTTAATTGTAATGTGGTATGGTCTCTAGATCCTTAAATATAAATACATATATATATATATATATATATATATATAATGCTTATAAAAGTAGTAATTAGATAAATAAATAACCTGGGGAGTGGCCACATTAATAAATTATGTAATATATATTAATTAGAAATTATATATTAATTCTATATTATTTATGTATATATAATATACGTATATTTTGAATATTTATGTTAATTAAATTGTATATTATTTATAAATAATATATAGTTATGTGTGTATATATAACTTATACATTTTACATATATGTATATGAATACAATTTATCAATGCTGTCACTTCCCATGATTTTCCATAACTCCTTCCCATAGAATCTTCTCTTGTAACAAGTCAAAAAAAAAATCTACATATTGACATACATGAAAATCATGTGCATCATGATCTACCACTCTTCTAACAAAGTTAAGAAGAATACTTCACAGGTTATTGTATGAAATTATAATAGATCATTGCATTGATCAGAGTTATGCAGTTTTAATGGTTGTTTTCTTTCAAGTTATTGCAGTCATCATGGAAATTGTTCTCATGGTCATTGTACTTTGACATCAGTCTTCCAAAGCTTCACTGAAGTCTTCATTTTCAACACTTTTCATAATACAGTAATAATTTATCACATTCATATAGCTGCTTGTTTAGCCATTCTACAATCAATAGGCAACTACTTCTAATTTGGGTTTTTGAAGTTTTCTTTTCTTATTGTTCAGTCATTTTTCAGTCATGTCCAATTCCTTGTAACTCCATTTGGGGTTTTCTTGGTAAAGATACTGGAGTGCTTTGCCATTTCCTTCTCCATCTCATTTTACAGAGGATATTGAATGACTTACTCAGGAATACACAGCTGGGAAGTATCTGAGGCCAGATTTGAGGCTTCAAAGTCTAGCACCCTATCTACTGAACCATCTTTTTTTTTTCATGTATATGAACTCTTCCTTTCTGTCTTTGATGTCCTTATTGTCTCTGTCTAGTGGTGGTTTTACTGGGTCAACAGGCATGTACAATTCAGTGATATTTTAAAATTCCAAATGGTTTTCTAGAACTGCTATACTATTTTATAGCAATATCAGCAGCACACTGGGATGCCTGCCTTCCCACAGTCCCTCCTATATTTATTGAGATTTTCTATATTATCTTCATCATCCTCCTATGGATGCACTTCAGTTTGTAAATGTCCTTATTTTAAAAAATCCTCCCTCGACCCAAACTGAACATAACACTCCATATGTTGTCTTTATATTTTACCTAAGAATAGATGACTGATTGTGCAATTTCCCATAACAGGATTTTTAAGGTAATAGGGAGCCTAAAGTCCCTCCATTGAATGGTTGCCTACTCTTCACCCATATAAAACTAGTTCTATGTACCTATTTAGTTAGGTACCACAGTGGATAAAGTGCCATACCTATGTTGGGAAGATCTGAGACTAAATCTGGCCTCAGACAAATAGTAGCTGTGTGATCTTGGGCAAGTAATTTAACCATGTTTGCCTCAGTTTCCTCATGTGTAAAATAAGGCAGAGAAGGAAATGACAAACCACCAAAATTTCTATCAAGAAATTCCAAATGGGATCATGAAGAATCAAATGCTGCTGAAACAACAAAACATGTAAAACAAAACTGAAATAAACAAAAATGTATCTATTCAATAGATTTTTAGGGCAAAGTATATTCACTTATATTCTGAGGCTTTCAAAATAGTTAAATCTGTGATTAGTATAAGTGGTAACTTTTAGGTAATATTTGATTGTTGAGAACATCCACTTTATCCTGCTGGAAAAATTAATCTTTTTTCAACTTTAAGGGCTCCTTTGGTTCATCTTGATTTCTTCTACCACTAATGTATTTTTTTTTCCCCTAGGAAAGTTATTTTTTTATCTCAGGTTTCATTGTGGCACAGTCTTTATAAATTCAAATACATGAGATGATTCTGTGGGTGGCAGGTACATGTTCTTTACTTAAAAAAAAAATCACTCATTATGTGACATCAAGACTTCATTCAAGCTAAATTGGGGTCCAGAAATGGACTCTTTAGCTGCCTGCTGAGTCTGAAAGTAGAGGCTCCATAGATTTGTTCTGCAGCATGATCCAGCTGAGTCAAAATAGACAAGACCATTAACCTTGGGCAAATGTGTCCAGCAGGTTCTTTGTCCCATCTGGGAATACATCTATTTATAAAGATTGATATATGGGTTTTATGCAAAGCATGGAAGTTAAGACCCTTGAGGGCAGCAAAGTAGTAGAAACTAAGTATATATTACATGATGATGACGGTAAAATGGTAGTAAAAATTTGTCACTGAATACCTTTGCCTGATTACATGATGAATACAGCCGTTAATAGGACATGGGTTTTTGTTGTTGTTTGTCCTTTGTCTTGAAGAGGACCATGACATCAGGAAGGTGATATTATGATATGCAAAGTGAACTAGATTTCAGGGAGGGAGGATTATGAAAAGTCACCAACCTTACTTATTCCTCTGGAGTCATTTGGGTCCAGTGGCAAAATACAGATGAGACCAAGTAGAAATATAACAGTGAGATGGCATTACTTGTTTTGTTTTTTTATTGATTTTTCAATAGTATTTTATTTTTTCAAATAAATATAAAGATCATTTATAATATTCATTTTTCTAAGACTTTATGTCTCAAATTTTTCTTTCTCCCTTCTTTATCTCCCCTTTCCCGAAGATAACAAGCAATCTGATATAGGTTAAATATGTGCAATTATTTTAAACATATTTCCATATTTGTCATGTTATGTGAGAAATATCAGATCAAAAAGAAAAAAAGAGAGAGAGAAAAAAACAAGCAAACAAACAAGATTCAGTCTCCATAATTTTCTTTTTTGATATGGATGGCATTTTCCATCCCAAGTTTATTGGATTCCATTATTTTGGTGAAGAAAAATAGACCTGAAGAGAATCTGTATACAGATCCCAGCTCTGCTAATTATTTAATGCCTATATGATGATAGGCAAGTCATTTAACTTCTTTACACCGCAATTTTATTATCTGTAGAAAAAAGGGATTGAACTAGATGGGCTTTCTGATCCCTTTAACTTCAAATATATGCTACTCTGCTAACAGCCCTGCTTCCTGACCATATCATACCATCTTCAACTCTCCCTTCCAGTTCTAAATTCTCTAACCCTAATGAAATGATATAAGAATGCTGACTCTTTAGCTTCCCTTGCCTGCCTTTACTTAGGAAAGGAAGGAAACACAGCTCCAACTATTCCTAAATGCCCAAAGAACTTTTAACCTAAAAGTAGCACCAAGAGAATTGATGAAAGATCTGAAAACTGAATTAGGACCCCATGATGCTGACTTCTGAAGAGCACAACTTTGCTAATAAAGCAAGTGATAGGTAAAAAATCCAGTTCTTCTTCTCTGTAGACCCATGGGTCCAGTCTAAATTACCTGAAATGGCATGCACGTACCAAATGTTTGTCACTTTGAAATCCAAAAATACATTTTGAGTATCTGAAAATATGAGTAAGTTTTCCTGATTTCCTTCTCATTGGTCTTAAAATGGAAAAAGGAATTGTAGATATTTCTAGACATCAAAGGCAAGATTACCAAGATCTCATTAGATAATTGAAAGGATTCCTGTGATAAGCTTCCAAATTGCACAACCAAAGTTGTTGATTATGAGGATCTTCATGGAGAAAATTCATAATCTTTTGGTGAGCATGGGACTGTATCCTTTAGGGAGAAATGGGAGATCTAGTAAGAGGGCCTCGTCTCTGAGCTGCTTCAAATATTCCCTCCAGATTTTCAGACCTTAAACTCCTATTTGGATTTCCAAGATAAGATTCAATTCGGTAAACATCTGTTCAATATAAAAGAATTTAAAGTGTGTCCAAGTCAAAAGACAAACTTAAAATTATCATTTAAACTTGAAACTAGACTATTCTTTAATGACTACTAGGACATCAGAATTTCTCCATACATATATGGAAACTAGGGAAGCATATTCAACAAACTGGCTGAATTGAAGCTTCAATAAGACAAGATAAGGCTTTTGTGAGAAGTTATTTTAGGATTTATCTCCTGTAGTTTTGATTATTCAAGGAGAAATGGAGGTTAAAGACTTCTGCCCTTCACCCAGACATTGGTATTCAGCAGACCTTTAATAAGCATTGTAAAGAAAATTCTATGATCTGTGAGGAGCAAAGTGGAAAGTAAAGAAATCCTAAAATCAGATGACAGGTAGCTGTCCTGTACAAGAAACTATTATTTGAGCTTTAGGATGGACTCCACTATTTTCTTTTAAACCCTGATTGCTGAGAAGCTGTTCAATCTAACAGCAAGATTCAGTTGGAAATGTGCCTGTAAGATTGATGGCAAGGTCTCAGGGTCTAGGAAACTGGAACAATGAATGCTTAATTATGTACTAATTATTGACAAGGTTATACTCATTTCATTAAAAAAATTTTTTTTTTCACAACACTTCAGACTAGTGAAATGAAAGCCTAGGAAATGAATTCAAAGGTTTTTGTTTTCATAATATTGCCCTCCCATCATAACCTAGTTTAGGACCTGTCTATTTTTGACAAAGGGAAAATGCACAAAAGAAAAATATTTTTTGTTACATGATAATTACCTGGACTTTTCACTCTAGAGTTACAGAATTTTTTTCTCTTGTATCCCCAGCATTAACCCAGTGCCTTGCACATGGTATAAGCTTAATGAATGTTTGCAAATTGCATTGTTATTATAATCAAAAGGCATCTTAAAAGTCACCCAGTCCAAACTCCCACTGAGTGCAGAAATTCTCTTTGCAATATTGGTAACAGATAGTCATTATCTCTGCTCAAATAGCACATTAGTGAATGGATTACCACTTTTTGGGATAGCTTCATTAATTACTAAACAGTTCTAATTGTCAGAAAGTTAATGTTGAACTATAATCTGCCTCCCTAGTACTGCCATCCATTAGCCTTAGCTTCCCATGCCTCTCTCCACTATATCAAATCACAGTTAGACAAAAGTGTAATTTTAAAGACTTTAAAAATACATATACTTATATGACTGATCTTAATGAGAAAAGTACTGAGTATGGTATAAGGCACTATAAGTTATTTCTTTGAGTTTTTTTCTCTCAAAAGTAGAATTAAGAAGTCTTCTATCTAGAGATTACCTTAGAGATAGATCATCTAAGATAACTTCCTTTTAGAGACTTAATTCAAAATCACATAGCAGGTTAATGAGAATTCAAACCATGTACCAGGAATTCTCAATCAGAATATTATATCATACTGACTATGAATTAAAAGTTATGAGAAGGGTGTTTTGCCATTTTGAAAGAAACAGAGTCCATAGAATTGTTAGAATAATATATTCTCTATTCTCCAGTGATGATTGGAAATCAGAGTTTAGCAAAAGAGATGTCATGGTGCAATAGGAAATATTCTGGATATGGAATTGGGATACCTGAAGTCAAGGAAGATACAATGGAAAGAAAGTTTTGGAATCAGAACTGTAGTCCAACGTCCACCCCTAATGCTTACCGTCTGTGACTTCACTTAAACTCTCTAAGCCACAATTTCCTTATCTGTAAAATGAAAATGTTGCATCAAACTGGGGACCGGGGGGCAGATATAAGAATTTATTGAGTGCTTGCTCTGTCAGGTGCGTTTACAAATAAGTCATTTGATCCTCACAGCAACCCTAAGAAGTAGGTACTATTATGATCCATATTTTACAGTTGAGGAAACTGAGGCAGACATAAGTTAACTGACTTGCCGAAGTTCCCATAGGTTTGTATCTGAGGCCATATTTGAACTAATCTTACCCACTGCACTACCTAACTGCCTTCCCAACTGGCTTCAGTAGAACTCCAGTGAAAATCTTTGATTTTGTGACTCTCTATTACTTAATATTTTTGTGAATTCACACACACTTTTCATTTCCTCTTTTTGTGCCCCAGTGTTTTCATATGTAAATGAGGGAGTTGGACTAGTTGCAGTCTTAATGATCAGCTAAATATTATTGCTGCTTTTTTGAAAGCATTTTCTTTTTGCTAACACAGCATTTGCTACTTCACATAGAACACAATCTATTTCTTTATGGCACTTTCCTTACTGGTTTTGACCAGTGAATATAATTAAATTATGGTGATTATTTTTGATTATTTTTATTTTATTGGAAAGCAATCAGTTGATTACTAAATCCTTAGTCATTTGCTTTTTTGAAGAAATAAAAGAGAAAAAATTCCAGAATGGTGAAACCACTTCTGTGATGCAGTATTTGGCATCCCTTAAGTTACTATAGCACACAAAAATGAAATCAGAATCAAACTGAGTTCTTCTCATTCTCCATCAACTGAAGACCTTTATTGGGAACTTCTCCAAACTCTGTGTTTCTGGGTAATTAAGCAGGTGTTTCTGGATATTCAGCAACATGATGAGCTTTTAGACTCTCTCTTACTTCTTGCTAAGGCATCTAAGTTATTGCTAATTTGTACTTCAACTAGATGTGTGTGCAAGAAACGAATATGAATAATCTGTCACAGAGCAGTCAGAAGATAATGGAACCTGCACAGCATCTCACATTCTTCTCTGTCTCCCTTCTGATTCATAGTGTCAAATTAGCTGTGTGATTACTACCGTTAGCATGTATGAATGCAGTCTACATTCTGTCGGTTGATTGAGGTGGGAGGGGAAAATAAGGGATGGGGGCAGGAGATGGAGGTTGCAGAAAGGATGCATTTGAAAGTGTGTTTTTTAGAAGAGAGCAGTTAAAATGAAAAAAGCAAGACAGGAATTAGCAATTCCAACTCTGCACCTGATAAATTTGCCAAGTTTGGAGGACTACAGAGGACAGAAAGAAACTTGGTCTCATCTTACGGGAAAGTTGTTTTATTCTTATTCACATTAGGAAGCCTTGAATGAAATATATTAAAAACAGGAGAGTATCTGGTAACAAACCATGTTAGATCAAACTTTTCTGTCATTAGAGTTAGAAATATCCTGATAAGAGCATCAAACTAAACATCTGGGATTGTCCTGACTTGTAATTTCAACACATACTTCAGTATTGAATCCTACAAATAGTAGCTGTTTGGGGTTAATGTCCCATTTGTTCCAGAGGATTGTCATTTTCTATTGCAGCCTGAAAACTTTGAGGCTGTCAGTCCCCTCCCATCTCCATATCCCCACCCTGTTATAGGTCCTCATGATCTTTGAAGAATATCTGATTAAGCATTTGATACTTCCCTACCCACCCCAATAATGACCTATATATACATTTAAAGAACACATTGTCCAAATTGTTAGTTTGAATGTCAGGCTCAGAGGGTGCCAACAGATTTAATCAACTTGAAAATAAGAAGAAATAGATGTATTAGGAACTGAGGATAAGTATCGTATTATGAAGATTAGATCTTCATTTCCTCACAGTAGTAAAATGCAATATAACTATCAAAAATTTAAGGAAAGAACCACAGGCTTTCAAAGTGGCAAAGAATAAATGTGTTTGGCATAAATGAATAGAGTGATTTGCCTGCTGAATTTCCATGCCGTCTATGTATGATAATTTTATGCAGTTCTATAGCCACATACAAAGCCATGCCAGGGTGTGGAGCAGTGTCACTGTAGTTTTTAGACTGAGTTACAAATGAGTGAAAATATACCTTTTGGTATTTCACTTATTAGTCTATTTATGATTTTTAAAATATTTGCAAAAATTATTCTGAGTTTTCAATGATTTTTAACATTCATAATAATGCCTTGATTTGTAAGTTATTTATTTGTTTTTTCTTCTCCCCAAATTTCCCGAAATTTTATTTCTAAAATTTATTATCTTATTTGTATTCCCAACAAGGGCAGATGTGCTTACACCTTATTTGGTATATGAAAAAGAATAATGTTTACCAAAATTAGATATCCAAAGGTATGTGGTTAAAATTAAGCCAAAAAATCAGGATTAAAGTTTAAAAAATCCAGCTCTGCTCAGATTTCTTACTTTTTCCTGAATTAAGCATAAAGTGGCAGAAATCCCCAAATTTATTCTATAGTCATTTACTTTAACCTGTATCAGATTAAAAAGCTCTTCTACCATGTACCTGACAAATCAGTGAATCAATATACTTATCTTAATTGTCTACTATGTGCCAAGCCCTGTGTTAAGCACCCAGGAAACAAAGAAAAGTAAATGATAGTTCTTGCTCTCAAAGAGCTCATAGTCTAATGGGGTAGATAACATACCAACAAATGTGTAGTCAAGCTACATACAGGAAAAATTGAAAATAAACAACAGGAGCCAAGGAAGGGGGAACAATAGGTGAAAGGTGATAGGGAAAGGTATCCTATGGAAAAGGGGATTTTAGGTAGCACTTGAAGAAAGCCAGAAAAAGAGATGAGGAGGGAAAGCATCCCTGGCATGGGCACCAACTAGTGAAAATGGTGGGAGGGAGAGATAAACTATCTTGTTCCAGGAACAATAAGGAGGCTGATGTTACACATTTCCCTCCCATGGCTTTTTCCTCCTGCTTTTTCTTCTTCTATTTTACTTTCTAACTTTCTGGGACTTGGACCTGGAGAAGTTAAAACAGAGACTGGATTATGCCCAGGAAAATGATGGAAAGTAAAATCTTTCTTTATCCTTAATAGTGTTAGAATCAGAATTAAAAATTTTATCTCCCAAGTCTCAGGTTTGATCTGACACTAACAATACTTTAGGGTTACCACCTCCCAAAACCAAACCAAACTAAAAAATAAAACATATAAATAACAAGAATCAGGAATTATGTGATTAAATCCTGGACTATTTTCTTATTCTCAATATCTAAAATACTATACAAATATGGGAGACTGAAATAGGAGCACCACAAAGAAAAAAATTTGAACATTTAGGATTATAGACTAAGGATGGAAAGGAACTTTAGAACTAGTGCAACACCCTCTTAGAGTTACAGGTCCTTGAGGAGATAAGTGGCTTGCTTAAGGTCACATAAGGTAATAAATAGGAGAGCTGGGATTTGAAGGTTGTTCCTACCATTTTAAACCCAGCAGCATTTCCACTGTGCCAAAAAGGCTTTTCTCATCCCTTTCTCGTGAATAAACATCTAATAGGATAACATGGCTAGAAAACAGACTCCTTTTCAATGTAATGAAGACAGAAGTAGATTGTTCCATGTAGTATTCATATGCATTTGGAAATAAATAATTCTATAACTCACTTATTCTTTATGGAAACTTTGTAGATCTCTGTTTAGTGTAGATACAGTTTTTTTTTTTTTTATAACACCTTTTCAAAATACATGTAAAGATAGTTTTCAACATTTACCTTTACAAAACCTTGTATTTCAAATTTTTCTCTCTCTTCATCGCCCCCCACCCCAGACAGCAAGCAATCTGACGTAGATTAAACATGCAATTCTCCTAAGCATATTCCCACATTTGTCATGCTGCAGGAGAAAAAACAAAACAAATCAAAAGGGGGAAAACCATAAGAAAGAGAACAAAACAAGCAAATGGACACACAAAAGTGAAAATGCTATGTTTTGATCCACATTCAGTCTCAATAGTTCTCCCTCTGGTTGTAGATGGCTCTTTCTGTCATGTCTATTGGAATTGCCTTGAATCACCTCATTGTTGAAAAGAGTCAAGTGCATCAAGTTGACCATAACAATCTTGTTGTTATTGTGAACAATATTCTCTTGGTTTTGCTCACTTCACTTAGCATTGGTTCATAGAAGTCTTTCCAGACTTTTATGAAATCACCTTGCTCTGTAGATTCAATTTCTTTCCATTTTCATAACAGAAAGCTCACTATTTTATGTCTTGTCAAAAATCAAAATGAAATTATCAAAATCTCACAACTGAAAAGTCACTGAATGGCAAGAAAGCTGAGATGTAGAGACTTTACAGCATGCATTCTCACTCTTCTGTCATCTAAGTTGATTTCTAATCATTTTCAAATAGAACAGTCTCAAGGGTCATGAAAAGAATCCCTTTGTGTTGTTGAGTATTTCTGTCAGTTTGATGAATACTATTATTTTATTTGATCTTGGCCCAGTTACTTAATTTGGGGGGACCTCAGTTTTATCATTTGTAAAATTCACATAAGTTAAATTAATTTTTGAGTTGGACTACATCTCTAATTTAAAGTCCCTTCTAGATTTGTTTCTGCTTTTCTATGCCTTGGGAAGCTGGATGGCCCAGTGGCTAAAGTGCCAGAGTTGGAGTCAGGAAGACCTAAATTCAAATGTGACCTCAGACATTTACTAGCTGTAACTCAGGGAAAGTCAGTTCAACATTTTTGTCTCAATTTTCTCAATTGCAGAATGAACAAACCACTCCAGTATCTTTGCCAAAAATACCTCAAAAGGGGTTTGATGCCGAACTACTATTCTATGATTTAAGAAAATGACTTGTGTGCTCAGAGAAATATTTTTCAATGTATTTAAAACAAAACAAAACAAAATAAAAAAATTTGGTTCCCATTATCTTAAGAATATTTTACTACAGGATAACTCAGTGCATACATTTCTTATTAAATTGAGTTAGTGATACTCTTGGCTCCCCTAGCCACTATGATTTCTTGGTATTGATTACATTTAGAATATGAAAGAAACAAAAACTGATATAGTTAGAGATATGACATAAAAACAGCTTAAGGCTCTCAGTTAAATTAACCAATACTATTTCACACCATATTACCTCTAAAGGCATTGTGAAGTTAATTCTGGTCAATAGCTTTGCCCAGAATATTTGGTTCATTTACAGTTAGACAATTTCCCTTTATTTTCATTAAATAGCTCTCTAATAGAGAGATGTATATTGCTTTTCCTTGTTCTAGTTAGATGATAAATCTAGTCTTCCATTGAAAAGGAGTTCTATGTATATTTAAATGAGTTGTAGAATTGATTTTTATATTTATCTTTTTTTAGCCTTGATCTACAATATGGACTATTTATCCATTAGGGCTGTTTCTTAACACAGAGAAAAAGTTGGATTCTTTTTCAAGTCTCTTAAATTAGGTCCAGAACATTTTCATGACTATATATAAACATTTCTACCTGGCATCAGGGAAAATATAGCTATAGTCTTGTACAGTGAGGAAAAAGATTACAGAAGCTGCATACTTTTGTTACATTTAGCCCTAGCATCATGTATAATAGGCAGGGTAGGAAAGTCCCTATCTGGGTTGTATAATTTGGGGACCTTAAGAAGATTGTCTTGTCTCTCCCATCCCCTTAATATTTATTGCCTACTTGCTGATAACTAAAATTCTATCTCAGAATTTGGCGTAAAGGCTTAAGGATGATAGATTGGATTATATAATAGATTAGAAGTAGGTCCATTGGGACCCATGTTTACATGCCCTCTTTGATAATTCCTACCTGTATAACATGGGCAAGTTGTTAATCTCTCCAGCCTTAGTTTTTATTTTTTTAGTTTTAATTTTTTTATTACATTAATACATATTTAGGGAATAAAGCTAAATTTACATAATATAGTATAGTAAAAAATATTATTGTATGTGAAACTGCAGGTCCACTATGCACTACTATGCTATTCCTTTCAAATATACAACAAAATTATCATTATAAATTTCTTTTTTTTTTTCTTGTTTTTTTTTACTCTCCCCTCAACCAACCTTAGAAATGGCTACCATTAGACACAAAAAGGTATGTGTGTGTATGTACATACATATATACATACATATAATATACTATACATATTTTTATTTATCACTTCTTTGTCTTTCTTCATATGTTCTTTATAATTAACTTGGATATTTCTAATAGTCAAAAATAACTTAATTACTCAAAATTGTATATATATTCTTATAACAATAATTGTAATATTGTTATAAGAATATATATATTACTATTATATATACATTATTCTCATTCAAATTTTCCTATGTTTTCCTAAGATCATTGAAGTCATCATTTCTTATGGTACAGTAGTACTCTATCATAATCATATACCACAGCTTCTTCAGACATACCCCCACTGATGAGCATCCCTGCAATTTCCATTTCTTTGCCACCATAAAGAGAGCTATAAACATTCTAGAACATATAGTTCTAAAATATGTGGGAGATTAGGCTAAATGACTCTAAGGTCCTTTCTAGCCCTCAATCTATGATTCTACAATCCCTGTTTGTGAAGATAGATATTTTAAATGGATATTTATCTCTCATTTTTTCCACAAGAGCCAAACTCCAAATCTTTCACTATGGCTTGGAGATGATGCTGGATTCCTGAAGGTAGTGCTAGCCAAATACGACCCTCTGCAAGTGCTACTGAGATAGAAGATTTAGCCTATAGACTGATAAAAACAATTGGTCTTTAATTACAAGGATCTGACTAATTTTAGAGAGTTTTATCATTAGGTTGGCAGCAGTGCTTGGCATATAATATTCACCTAATAAAGCATGGTTGGTTGACTGAATGTGGGTTGGCAAATATTTTGGCTCTAAGAATGTTCAAAGATTGCCTACTAGGTCTTAGATTGGTTAAGATCCATTGCCTGTGGAGGATACAACAGCGATATCACAAATACTTCACCAGACTGTTACCAAAAACGTCAGAAAAAAAGTTTAAGAATTCCTAGCCTAGATAGTTTATTTCTAAGTGTCCTTCTAGCTGTAGATCCCATATTAACATAACCAAGAAAGCAGAAGGAAGCAAACAAGGCCACTGAGCTTAAAACAAAAACAAACAAAAAACCCGACAATGCCACAAAACTCGTTTATTAAAGTTTATCCATTTAACTCAAAGCAGAGATCCAAAAGACCACACTTAGACCCTGGTGATCCTTAAGAATCATAAACTGGTGGAATTGTGAATGGATCCAACCATTCTGGAACTATGCCCAAAGAGCTATCAAAATGTGCATACCCTTTGTCCCAGAGTGTTTCTGCTGGGCCTATATCCCAAAGAGATCTTAAAGGAGGGAAAGGGACCCACATGTGCAAAAATGTTTGTGGCAGCCCTTTTTGTGGTGACAATAAACTGGAAAGTGAGTGGATACCCATCAGCTAGAGAATGGCTAAATGAATTATAGTATATGAATGTTATGGAATATTTTTGTTCTGTAAGAAATGATCAGCAGGATGATTTTAGAGAGGCTTGGAGAGACTTACATGAACTGATGCTGAGTGAAATGAGCAGAACCAGGAGATCATTATATATGGCAATAACAAGATTATACAATGATCAATTCTGATGGAAATGGCTCTCTTCAACAATGAGATGTTTCAGGCCATTTCCAATGATCTTGTGATGAAGAAAATCCTCTACACCCAGAGAGAAGATTGTGGGAACTGGGTGTGTTTCACAAAATAGCATTGTCACTCTTTTTGTTGTTGTTTGTGTGCATTTTATTTTCTCTCATTATTTTTTCTGGTTTGATTTGATTTTTCTTGTGAAAAATCATATTTGTATAATTGTATAAATTATTGTATAAATATGTATGTAAAGGAAGGAAGGAAGAAAGGAAGGAAGGAAGGAAGGAAGGAAAGAAGGGAGAGAAGGAGGAAGGGAGGGAGGGAGGAAGAAAAAAAAGGAAGTGTCTAAGCACATAGTGACACTAGAGAACTTATGGAAAAGGACTGCAAACTACAAAAAACAAATACAGGAACTCAAAAAAGTCTATTGCCTGGAGTCATTTAGTGTACTCTACAACTGCAGAGATAAATTCAAGCTGCCTTGAAGGCAGCACTACTTTTTTTAATGACTGTGAGTCCCTAAAAACAAACAAACAAACAATGAAAATTATCTTAAAAAAAAAAAAATTGTGAAGGGAGGGAAGTGAACAAACCATTTTAGAAAGACTTCCCTCCAGTTTTTTTTTTTTTGTCCTTTCTTTTTATTTCTCAGAGCTTAGCTCCATGCTTGACACAAAATGTAATCTTATTGATTTAACATCAAATTCGTTTTTATTTTCAAAGGAAAAAAAAGTTTTGTTATCTAGAAAATTCATGTATATAGAATCCCTAGTTCCCAGATAAAACCAGATGAATGAAGTATAAATATCTTATTTTAAAGATATTATTGAAATGTGTACACTAAACCAAGAGCTCTTAGAAAGCCCATGAATTTGGATGGTGTGTGTGTGTAAAATTTTCAATTATGATTTTAAAAGAATTATTCTGGAAGATGCCTATAGGTTTCACCAGGTTACCATTTGGATTTATAATACAAAAAAGGTTAAGAATTACTGTTTTATTCTAACAACAAATTTTTTGCATATCAGAAATTTTAAAAGTGCCCAGATTTTACCTAAAACCCAGCTTGAAAAGGGAAAATTAAAAAAGGAAAGGGGAGATCCTTACAGACTGTTGAAGAGCCTATCTTCAATCAGTCAACAAACATATATTCAAACCCCTTGGCCAATCAATTCAATCGGCATTTTCAATTTCAGGCACTGTCCTAAGCACTGGGAACACAGATACTGGTTTAAGGAAAGACCTTCCCTATCCTCAAAGAGCTTATCTTTCTTTTTCTTCAAAGATCAAATACAAAATGCTTAGTTTGGTATACAAAAATCCTTCATTAACCAAACTCTCTCTGGCTTTTCTGTTTCACTCCCCAATAAATGCTTTTGATTGGATGACATTTTTCTCAGGCGAAATTGCAAATTTGCTCAGGCAAAAAAATTGCTCAGAAAATTGGCACTTTTCATTTGAAAAGTAGCAAAAATCTCTGTGGTGGGTATAATCGGGGCCCAACTGTGAAGCAGACAAAGCTATCTCTGCCAGTCTTCTCATCCTGAATCTTTTTCTCCCCTAAATGAAGACCTTTCTACCACTCTACTATTTTAATCTCTTTGGTCTTATTCTTCTCTTGATTTAAATAAAAACAGAAACAAAAAAAATCTCAATTATTTATACATCAACGTGAATTTGAAAAAACATGTTGAGGCATTTGAATTTTAACCCCTATCTATAATTCTAGAATAAAAAAGCCTATAGTCTCCCCGTTAAAACTATTTTAAACATTAAAGAGGAAGAAGAAGAAGTGTTGTTTTAGGTTGTAAGACCCAAGGGATAGAAAGACTTGCTCTTTAAAGTTCATAGGCCTACCTGTTACTTGGTCTTGGGTTATAATGAAAAAAATCACATCTAGATATGAAACCTTATTTAAAACCTCAATGTCCCAAGGAAATGACCCAAGGAAATAATGTGACTTACATGGATAAATTTTCAAATTTGCTCAGTGTCTGTCTCATAGCATCCTGTAACACAGGACAGAGATATCATTTAATAATTCATTTAAAAAAAAACAAAGCTGTCCTTGGATCCAGGAAAAAAACAAAAACAAAACAAAAACCAAAAAAATACTTGGGTTTAGATCCTGCCTCTGGTGCTCTCTGACTTTATGACTCTGGACTGCTTATTTAACTGCTCTGTGTTCTAGGGCAACTCTTTAAGTCTAAATCGAAGAAAACTGCCAACCTATAAAGTCGGAGAATTTTCTTATCAGGGAATTTCAGTACAAATGAAATAACAGATCCATTCCATATGTTATCCAAATTTAGTTAGCACATATTCATTAATCCCTTAGCTTTATATTGGGAGACTGGGTCTCTTCATCTCATCCAATGTGAGTTCCAATTCCTATTACTGCCCCAGAAGCTTTAATCTATTCCACTTTTCCAGCCTGGACCAATTTACCACCTCCCCTTTAGGCATCCTGGTGACCTTCCATTTACCAGATTAAGTGTGGACACTACATCAAGTTTAGTCTTAGTATAATTAGGACTCCCTAATTTAAGAATCTCCAAGTATTAAAGATTACAAAGTTTATCTTTGTAGTACTAACACACATTGGTCTTGGAGTCCAGAAGACCTGACTTCAAATACTGCCTCCAACACGTATTACCTGAGTGATGGACAAATTATTTAACTTTTCTAATCTCAGGCAATTTTCTTTGTCTTATCTGCTTAATTTTAGATGATTTACAACCTTTATTTGTAGATGGAATGCTAAGAATCATGGATTATTGACTTAGGAGCAATTAAATCATTTCTGAAATTGTTCTTCCATGGCCCACCATACCCTTATTTTTAGGCATAGTTGTTTTTGAAAATCGTCCAGACCCTTTCTGAGTAATCCCACTATTTGAGAGAGGATCCATTTGGTTTAGATTTTCCAAATGTACTTAATCAGCAGAAAAATGTATGTTACTTTCATTCAATTTCTCTGCAGAGGTTTGAGGATTATTTTATAACATAAATCTAGAGATGTGACATATATTGCCATCCCCAAGTCAGTATTGGTAATGAGCATCCTGAGTTGTAAGAAATACAAAAAGGAGGAAGAGATTGGAAGTCATAATTTTCCTTTGCTTTTACCTTTTTTTTTTTTTTTTTTTTTTTTGATGTACTCTTCAGGTGCTTTTCACTTATTTTGAGTTGAGTGATGAGGATTATCTTATATAAAGTCAATAATCCATTTCCTACTTCATGTCTTTGTAAAGTACTATTGGGCAGAATCTCTTACATTTCTAATAAAATGAACTTTCAATGTAAAAAAAAAAAAATGTTTTTTAAGGCTATTGTTCATTTGGCCATTAGTTTTCATGGAGTTGCTTTTGTTTTTTTCCTAATACATCTCAAAATGCCATTCTGGGTCTAGTACAAGCCAGTATATGTATGTGGGCAGCAATGGTATAAAACAATATGGCTAGTGGAGTACATTGGTTATGTCTGAGAGCTGCCTTTGAACCTAGAAACTTCTCTCTTTTTTTCCCTCATACTTATCTACTTTTTTATAATGATTTCTATCTATCTATCTAAACATTCATCCATCTATCTATCTATCTATCTATCTAAACATCCATCCATCCATCTATTTATTTCTCTAATCTATCTATCTATCTATCTATCTATCTATCTATCTATCTCTGTCTCTATCTATCCATCCCTAACTTCTCCAGTTCCAGTCCCAAATTGGCTGCCTATGGGGCATTTCAAATTCATTGTCCAATTGTGAACTCAAAGTCATCATGGCCAAAACAGAATTTAGTGCCTTTCCTTCTGAACCCAACCTGATTCCTAAATTCCCTAGTTCTGTTGAGGATACCATCATCCCTGTTATTTCCTCCTTAGCAATCTTTGAGCCCTCCTTGATTCCAGATCCACCCTTAATCCACTTACCCAATCATTTAGCAAGTCTTGTCAATTCTACCACCAAAACATCTCATTAAAACACATAGCCACAACCATTATTCATTCAGACCTTCATCATCTCTTACCTCAAGGTTGATTCTCCCAACCTTAAATCTCTAAATCTCTACCTTTAATAAACTCTAGAAATTCCATTGACCACCTATTGCTTTTAGGATCAAATGTAAACTTGTTTGTTTTTCATATAAAGTTCTTCATATTCCACAGGTAGCTAAAGTCTACCTTTCCAGTTTTGCCGTATGTTATTCTCTTTAATGTACTCTGTAGCCTAGTCTACTTATCTCAGCCTCATGGCACTCCCCTTGAGGACAAAAACAGTATATTTTTGCCTCTTTTTATCCTCAGGGCAGTGCTTGACCTATGATAAGTGCTTAATAGTGCTTGTTGATTTATCTAACTTCTATCTCTGAGCATTTGTTCAATGTCCTTCATGATTTGAATGTCTTCCTTCCTCACTTCTGCCTAGCAGAATCCCTAATCTCTTTCAAAGGCCGACTCAGTCTTAAATAAGGACTTTCTTGATCTCCTTGGCTGCTAGTAGAGCCTCTGAAATACCTAGTATTTACTTTCTGTATTTTTTGAATCTACTTATTTGTGGACACGTGTCTCATCATACAAATATAAGCCTCTTGCAGGCAAGGGTTAATTTGTAGCATAGGACCTGGCACATGAGTGCTAGTTGATTGCTTTATTGATGATTCTTGGTGAATTGTATCGTGTACCAAATCAGATTCTTCTCATTTCTCCTTAAGTGACTTGCCTTAGGGACAGAAAAAAGATCTCTGTTGTAGTCTTAGCAGATAGCACTGATTTATTGCTGGAAGTTAATTAGCCCAGCTGCTACTCTAGTGTCTAATGATCATTTTTGGTAAAATGGCAATACATGGCTAGATAACAATTTCTGATACTGTGTTCTCAAAGTTTTATACATTTTCTGTTAAAATCACTTTAAAGAAATGTATAATATAATCACACTGAAATTATAATGATATAATTATAATAATAATAATAGCTAATATTTATGTTAAGTTTTAGTGTTAACAAAGCTCTTTATTTCACAACAATCCTAAATGATGGGTTATACAAGTACTATTACTCCCATTTTAGAATGAGGAAACTGAATCTCAGTGGGGAAGTGATTTGTTCAGGTTCATTTAGCTGGTAATTAGCAAAGCAGGAACTCAAGCCCTGGCTTTCTGACCACAGAGTCAGGTTTTAAAAATTATTGAGGACCCCAAATACTTTAGGTTATGAAGGTTATCTCTATAGAAATGTACCATATTCAAAATTAAACCAAATAAGTATTTAAATATGTATTGATTTTTAAATAAAAATGATAAACTTACTACATGTTAACACAAATAACATTAACATTAAATTGTCAGTTTATTAAGAGCAGGAATTATTTCTTGCCTCTTTTTGGTTTCCCAACACTTAACATGGTGCTTAATAAATATTTATTGCCTTTTGACAATTTTTAGAAAAATATCCATATTTTCCAAAACAGAAAAAAAAAATAGAATAGTGGCATTATTTTTACATATTTTGGCAAATCTCTTTAATGTTTAGTTTAATAGAAGGCAACTAGATTTTCATATCTGGGACTACATACATTCTGATGTGATATGTTGTATTGGTTGAAGTATATAAAGGAAATTTGTCCTAACACAGATATATAGTTAGCAAAGCAAGTAGTATTTTAATATTTAAATAATGACTTATTAAGATCACAAAAAAATGTTTTGACCTTGTGGACCTCTCTTGAAAGGTCTTGGACAGACAGACAGACACACACACACACACAGCGGAACCACTATATCCTAATACTGTAGGGTTCCTTTTAAAATATACAGGGCCCAAATGTTGCCAAGGTTAAATTGCCTGTAATTAATCTCTCTGTCCTTCTCTAGAATTTTCTAATAATTTCACCTGTAGGTAAGGGAAGCAGTTTTTGGTATCCTTCAACTATTTTAGCAGATTTGGTATATTCAGCCAATTGAAAAGTTTTTCTTCTAATGAACTTAGAATGTGGATTCCACTGAACGTGGAATCTGTCTCCGCTATGTATGGATCACAATGATGTCTAAAATCTCTATCTGGTCAATCTTGATATTAACCAAAGTAGCCAACTGCAATATGGAATACTAAAAGAAATAGCTATTGAAATATGAGGCAAATAATTTTAACCTTAACCTTGTCCCAGAATTGATAATAAAGGATAATTTTAAAAGTTATATATATGGTGAGAGGTATGTATCTTGAATTGTTTGTTTTTCTAGAAATAAAGAATTTTCTATGTATACCTAAGAAAATCACACTTTACTTATATATCACAATATCACACTTTACTTTTATGAATTGTAGCATAAACAGATCTGTATCTATGCTGATAGGAGTTCTATTTCTTAAAACTACTTTCTTCAGGCAGATCTCAACAAAATGAACAGATTAACTCTTGATAAAACAATTTCCATAAATCCATTTCCTGAAAGCTTAAATTATTTGAATGAGTTTACTGTTATACGAAGCCTTGGATTAAAAAATCTTCCTTGTTGAATGGCAAGGCTATCTCCTATCGAACTCTTCTAAATTGGTATGGAGGGAAGGAGGAAGGGAAAGTTGGGGTGGAAAAAGTGTTACAGTTACAACCCTTCCACTGTGACTTTCAGAATGATTTCTTGAGGAATTTTGAGTCAATGGACCACAAAGACTCATAGATACAAATAATCTATTTGTGAATTAAAGGGAACATGGAGGATAGAATTCTTCCTGACTTCCCCATCTTCTATTTAAAAAGCTGTGGAATCAAAGAGTCACCTCAGATTGCTCACCTCTCTTTTTAATTTTCCTGCCCAAAATCTGCCTTATTTATTTATCCAGATTTTAGCAGCAAAGTGCCTTATTTCAGACTATGCTGTTTACCTGACAGAACAGTCAAAACAGTTATCTGATTAGGAAGGCAATGACAGACTCTGAGCAATGTTCTCCACGGGCCTCCCTGAATTAGGAGATAATAGAGCCATTTACTAACAGAGAAATTATTTATTAATAAATGGAACCTTTAATTTGGGAGGAATGTTTCATTCTTTCAAATTTCTTTTCCCCATCTTCCCACTCAACCAAAATACAGCAGGGACCGAAGTTATTTCTGCCTCATGTGGGTTTTTCTCAAGGTCTATTTTAGCAAAAGAATAATGAGATGCAGTATTGCATAGAACACTAGTCTTAGAAATGAGAGTACTGGGTTCAAATCTTGCCTATTAGTAGTGTGACTGTAAACAAGTCACTTAACCTCTTAGTGTCTTAGATAACTAACCAAGATTTTGTTACAGACTTGTTTCTGCTCTGTATTGATAGATGGGATTTTTAAAACACACACATGTGTATTATATGTGTATAATATATATTATATGTATATCATTTACATCTATTTAGTATTATTTAGTAGTAGCACAAAAGACTATAGCAGCCAATATTTTTTCTTATGCTGTTAGTTCTTAGTTGTTTTGACAATATGGAATTTCCTATTTCTCCCCTAATGTGTATATATACATGTGTGAATGTATATAAATATATATTAAAATATAATTAGTATTATTAGATGCTAAAGCAACACTTGGCATATTAGGACAAAGTTACACAGAAAAAAAAAATTGCTTCCTTGAAATCTCAGTCTTCCCTTTTCTTATCTCCCTGCCTACAGTCACAGCTGCTACCTAGGATAACATTTTTGTTTTATCTGCTATAAATGCATCTTCAGGCAACTTCTTCTTAAAATGGCCATTGACATAAGACTCAAACATTTTGAAATTATACAGCTATTTTTAGATTACACATTTGAAAGGTTATTTCAGGGTCCATGAGTCACCCAGAGATTTCTTTGGTTTCAGTCAACAGGTGACAAGAGCTACATCTCCAGCTCTAACCCTTGGGACCCCAGGCTCAAGCTAGATAATAAGCACAAGTTCAGGAGAAGTATAATGCCTCACTCCACTCTTCCTACCGCCTACACCATAATTGACAAGACTAACATATAAATCAATAAAAAAAAAAATAAACAACTGTAATGATTAAGTACAACAGTAAGTTTTGGAATAGAGCCTTTACTAGAAATTTATTGGGAAAAAAAAAAAGAGATTACTTCTTCATCAACTCATTTTTGTCATATTCACTTAATCCCAGCACTGACACTAAATGTGTGACCTCAGGAAAATCACTTATTCTATTTTTCTGATCTGTAAAATGAGGGGATTGGAGAAGCTAATCTATAAGGTCTCTTTTGATTCAAACATTATCATCTTATGATTTATGAACATTATATTCTTGAGTTCTGGATAATTAGATTATCTATATGAATGACGATTTCATGCCCTCATGACTCTAGGAATGCTTTTTTCTTAAAATCTGTCCACTCCACAGTTTAGGATAAGAAAATAGATAATGATCTCTGTCTCTCTCTGTCTTTGTCTCTCTCTGTCTCTCTGTGTCTCTCTCTCTCTGACTCCCTCCCTTCCTCTTATTTATATACCAGTCTCCCTCTTATTCACATATTTGTGCTTTCCCTCCCTCATCTTTCCTATCTCTTCTCCTCTCCCTTCTCTTTTCTCCCCGCAAAACGTTAGTCCTATGCAATACTGATTGAGGCAAAGGATTACATTAAAAAGAAAGTCTTCCTCTGATACCTATTAACTGTGATCCCAGGCAAATCACTTAACCATCTTCAACCAAAATTCCCTCAGCTCTGAACTGGGAATGACAGTGGCACTTACCTCATACTGTTGTCATGAGGATCCATCAAGATAAATGTAGAAATACACTGTAAACCTAAAGATGCTATAAAAATACTATTTAAGGTTATGAGGATGATGATTGATGACAGGATATGAGATACATACACAAATACATTTTTAACCCAAGGGTCACTACATTAGGTTTCTTTCCTGATAATACTATTTTTAAAAGCTCCAAGTCTACAATAATTCTGCCTTTGGAAGTATGAAATATATGAATGATTTGTGATTATGCTCCAAGATAGAGGAAAAAAAAAAAAAGCTTCACTAGAAAAGATCAATCTCTTTCCTGTATGACTCCCATAGTAGTCTTCAAATAGAGGGATACAAAGACATGTAAAGGACATTTACAACCACAAGTGTAAAGATATAAGATTAAACCAGTCAGACACAATCTATTTTTTTTTTCCAAATTAAAAGATTTTATTTATTTTTAAATAGTATTTTATTTTTTCCAAATACATGCAAAGATAGTTTTTTTTTTAATATTTACCTTTGCAAAACCTTTTGATCCAAATTTCTATCTTTCCCCCTTCTTTCCTCCCCTAGACAGCACCCAATCCAATATTCATGAAATATGTGCAATTCTTCTAAATACATTTCCATATTTGTCCTGCTGAGCAAGAAAAATCAGATCAAAAGAAAGAAAAACACGATAAAGAAAAAAAAAAGATGAAAATACTATGTTTTGATCCACATTCAGTCTCCATAATTTTCTCTCTGGATATGGATGGCTCTCTCCATTAAAAGTCTATTAGAATTACCTTGAATCACCTCATTGTTGAAAAGAGTCACATCCATCACAGTTGATCATCACATAATCTTGTACAATGTTGTATATACAAATGCAGTGTATAATATGTATAATGTGCCATGTAAAATGATCTCCGGGTTCTGCTCATTTCACTCAGCATCAGCTCTCCAGGCCTCTCTGAAATCATCCTCCTGATAATTTCTTACAGAACAATAATATTCCATTACATTCATATACCATAATTCAGCCATTCGCCAACTGATGGGCATCCACTCAGTTTCCAATTCCTTGCCACTACAAAGAGGGCTGCCACAAATATTTTTGCACATGTGGGTCCCTTCCCTCCTTTAAGTTCTCTTTGGGATATGGTCCCGATAGAAACACTGCTGGATCAAAGGGCATTCCAAATTTCGTGGTATTCTTTAACAGAATAAAGGACACACTTAGAAATGGGTACTGTTCGTGCCCATCTAGAGTAAGGCAGCAAGCAGTGCTTCTTTCTTGTCTTTTTTTTCTCCTTTCATTCACCAGAATAGGGCTCTTAGCTTCCACCTCCCTAACAGCCACTTTACCATTCCCCTGAGTCTGAGAAGTAGGGCCAGCTTCACTGCTCCTGCTGCAATCACAGCTGCTGCAGCAACCACTCTCCTTTCTCTGGAGTCTTTGTTAAAATTGTAGGAAAAAAGATTCTGCTCTTAGCCCTGATCTCCTGTTTACTTCCTCTCTTTCCAAGCTGGGCAGAATTACAACTCTCAGAGTCTTTTTGTGATTTTAGGCCCTGTTGCAAGTCATCAGTCCCAGGACTATTTCTTGCCAGGACTATTACAAATAAGGTAGACCATGAAAAGAAGTAAAGAAGAAATCCACCTAAGAGAAAAGGAAAGTTTGAGGAGACAAGGATAACTTTTAGTTGGAGAGATCAGAAGATCCTAGATCAAAGAGCCTAGAAGGAAGAAAAAGACTCCTGTACAAGTCATGGTGGATGGTCTGATCAAATGCTCAGCTACAAAAAATGACTGATTTTCTTTGTCTGATTTTCTTTGAATGATGAGTTCTCTAAGGGGACTAATGTAAAAAATCTGGAAACCTTAAGCACGTTTACATGGGCCTTTGCGTGCCAAGTGCTCTACTAGATTGTTACTAGCTGTGCAATTTGGCTTCTCTGCCTTTCTTGTTGATTAAAAGATCCCTCTGGCAGACTAGTGGAGAGGGTCACTCTTTATTAATGACTGACCTACCATGAATCACAGACAACAAAAAGCTCTGTTCAACTGCCAGTTAATGTACCTTCATTCAAGACAGGTTTTGTTTTCTTTGTTATTCTTTTAAATGGACTTACTGCTCTTGACAATAGATTGCCATTCAATATTTGCTTAACTTAACTTTAAAGAATCACCTCCCACCTTTTGCCCCAACTGAGTCCAGTCTATCTTCAATCCATAGAAAGGACAATATCCCAGTCCCAATGGCCTGACCCAGGCTGTGTCTTATTAACCTTTCCATTGCAGCTTCAGAGCTCTGGCTAGTCAGCTGCTTACTCAGTTTGCCGTCAAAATTTAGAGGTGTCCTTATGCTGACAACCTCAGAAATATTGACTAGAATATGATAGAGTTTGGAGTTAGAAGGACATATTCCCTACCTTGAAGAGATTATTTATATAAAAGAAATATTTTAGTACCCCAAATTTGAAGGCTTTTATTGACAAATTGACCAACCCTATGTTCTCTAGGGAGAAAGTCAATGACCTGATGCCTTTTGGGTCAGTCCATTACCACACAGAATTACAAAGGCTCATGAAATAGTCTTAATATTTTCTCTAAGAGAATTTTTCTCCTATTAAAAAAAATTGTTAGTTGGGGAAACTTTATTTCTTCTGATTTCAGTGTTTCATGCTATTTGAAAATAACCTTTTCTCCATCCTAAGCCAAAGAACTTGAGCATAACTGACTTCAGAGGTCTAAGTGGAAAGCTCTTGTGTCATTCTCTTTGGCTAAAAGACAGCAGTATTTGCATATTTATGGTTTCTCATCCCTTTGGATTAGAGCCAAAAGTCCATAAACAAAATAATTTTTCCTATAAGGTTCAGTGCTTTGGGGCTTGGGAGTTAAAAGACTAGATTCTAGACATCAAAACCCATTAGCTTTATGACCCAAGAAAAGTCACTTACCTTCAGTTCAAAGCCATCTATCCCTCCTCAAATTTCCTTATAGCATTATAATTAATCTGGACACTTCTCACAATATATCTTGTACTTTTTTTGGTACATATATAATAACCCTAAGTTTTAAGCTCCCTGAAGGCAAAGGCTAGGTTTTTTGCCATTTTTCATCTTTGTACCTCTAGGAATACCACTAAGACTTGTTATTCAGTCGTTTTTGTAATGCCGAAGAAACTAAGAAAGACAGAGCTTAGAGACCAATTTAAGTTTATTAAATGCAGAGAAATACTGGGACCAATAGATCCATGGTTGATCTCAGAGTTAGACTTTTTGAGATGATAGTCTAGTCTAGCCCTGAGCATCAGGACAGCGAGCTTTTTATAGAATAACAAGAACAAAGACATAATGGAGGCTAGGTGGGGATAACCTAATGGAGGGAGGTTACTGATATTCTAATAACATCTAAAATGGATAAACCTTTATCTTGTCAAACATTAAGAAGGAATGTCTATAAAACCTTTATCTCAAACATTAAGAGGGAAAGGTTATAACCTAAGGCAGAATAACAAAATAGGACAATTGGAGAAACTGGGTCACAACATTAAAAGGGAATTTTAGCATAACATTTTTAGTCATATTTCATTCTTCATGACTGCATTTGAGGTTTTCTTGGCAGAGATACAGGAATAGTTTGCCATTTCCTTCTCTAGCTCATTTTACAGATGAGGAAACTGAGGCAAACAGAGTCAAGTAACTTGGCCATCATCACACAGCTAGTAATTGTCTGAGACTATTTGAACTCACAAAGAGAAGTCTTCCTGATTCCAGGCCTGGAACTCCATCCACTGAGCCACCTATTACAAAGGCATGGCCTTTTTAGTAAATGTGTAGACTTAGATTGTAAAGTTTTAAAACTGAGTATATAGATTGAGAGCTTTACATTTATTTTCCTACCTCCAACTTGCTATTTTTGAAGTAAAACAGAAAAGAAAGTGAAAAGAAGCCACTGGGAATAGTATTAAAAGGCACCCTGAGCCACAAATACCAGGAGTTTAAGTCCCTTTAGTCTCTAACAGGCACTGGATGTGTGACTCAAATAAATCATTTAACCACACATGAGTGCTTCAGGCTGCTCTTTAGCCTGTTAACTCTAGAAAGACAGCCACTTCCCAAGCAGGAAGCTCCAGGTATAGATGAAATTATAAACCCAGACTAAAAAGAAAAAGGAAAGATAAGAGAGACAAAAGGGAAATTTGAAATGCTAAATTTAAAATCTCTCTTTAGAGGAGTTTCTCCCTAATCTGAATGATAAAGCTCCTAAATTAGCAAGCAGATTATATCCCTGAAAATAATTAGGTATTCATATACTTAGGAATCACAAAGAACTGAAATTTGTTTTCTACTTTTCTTCATTATTCCAGAAACTACTGGCTTTCCTTGATGTTGTTAATAATTTCTTATCATTATAATCAGTTCAGATATATTATTTTGACATAAACCCCTGCTTATGTCAAAATAAGGTGTAAAACTGTCATGCCCTTATCCCTTACTGCTTCAATTTCCTCCCTTCTAAAAGATAGATTCTTCCCTAAATGAGTTAACATTCTACTTCCAGCAAGGAATTTGAGAAGTTAAATTTGGTGAGTTGAGGAGGAAAGAACATTTTTTTCTAATCTCTTGTCCTCAGCCACCTAATCCTCATTCTAGTCAGATTGCCCAGGTATACCTAATTTAGTGCTCTCATCTATCCTTACCTTTCCCTATTCTTCTGCAGCTGTATACCATTCCCATAGGAACCTCCAGGTGCTTCATGCAAGTCTGATTAATGAATAATAATTAAGAAATCAATTAATTATTAACGGATAAACAAATGGAAGTCAAAATCTCATAACATTTTAATTGAGGTCTACACTTTTTTAACTCAAAGGAAAGATTCTCATGGTGGGGACAAATTTTGGTCATTGTGGAAAGTTAGTATAGAACATAATTTTTTATTGTCTTTAAATTTCATGAAATCATCTGTCCATTAAGAGGTTGGACTTAATGACCAAGACCCCAAGACTAACCAAAACCACATTCATCCATAGAATAGAAATACTAGACACAGGAACTTTTAATCCTTTCAGTGTAGAGATCATTTTGGTAGATTGATGAAGTCTACTGAATACTTCTCAAAATTTATTTTTTTAAATTCATAATTGAAAGAAATGCTAAAATTCAGTTAAAGGTTAATGGAAATAAATATGTCAATTTTTCCCCATTTAAATTTACAACGTCCCTGAAAAATCTGTCCCTGGAATCCAAAAGGGACAACTGATTAACTTTTGTAGAAGAAATGGTACTTGTGTCAGACTATTTTATTTGTCCAGCTCTCACCTGGGAGATTAGGAAGGTTTAGATAAGATGATTTCTGAAGTTTCCTCCAGCAAAAATTAAAAAAAAAAAATTCTAGGAAGAATAATAATTTATGTGGTATTCATAAACCAAAAAAGTGATCTTTTTTTTTTTTTTAAAGACTATTATTTCATCAATATTATGCTGATGACCAAGTGTTATTTTGACTCAAAGCTGAGTCAAAGTCAAAGGCTCCCAATTGGGCTTGTTTTTGAGCTGGGTTTCACTGACCGTAAAAGTCATGAGGAAGTTAGCTTTGTCTGGAGAAGGGGGAGAAACATGACAAATCGACTACAATTGACAGAAATATTTGAAATCTCCATGTCTCGGTTGCTGGACAAAGCAGGGCAGTACAGGAACTTAGGCCTGATTCCATACTAACAAAGGTCTGTGGCTCTTTCCTTCATACAGCTTGGAGAAATGATTTCCTTTTGATAGATTGTTATTTACTGTTAACATTTGTAAAGCATTATCCTCTCGGGGGATCTCCTCAAAATGCAAATAAAGTGACCCTTAGATGTATACCTTTATATTCTTACCAACACTTTGATGGAAATTATCTTATCAGATCATTCATTTAAAGAAACCACACTTTAGAGAAATAGGAATAATTATTATCTCATTTGATTCTCAAAACAACTCTTGGAAGTAGGTTTTTAAAATTAATTATTATTTATTTTTATTACTTTTTGCCATTTTGCAGACAAGGAACCTGGGACAGGCAGAGGTTAAGTTACTTCCTTAGGGTCATACAGCTAGGAAATATCTGAGATAAAATTTGATTTCAAGTCTTCCTAAGGCCAATTTCTATACTTTATTCCTACAATTTCTATGTATATTGTCCCCAGAGAACTGTAGGATTGAAAGTGATTTCAGCACATATTTTGCCCATTTCAAACCCAGAAAATAACTCCCTTTTACAGCATGGGCAATACAACCTCTGGTTCAACACTACCAGTAAAGGGGAAATCTACTATGTTCAGAGACTGCTTATGGCACTTCTGGATAACCTTGCTTGCTAGGAAATTTTTCTTGACATCAAGTCTAAATTCTGTGTTCCCTGTCTACAGTATCCATAAAGTAGAAAGAGTGTTTGATCTCTACTGAGCATTGTAAAACACTGAAATTACACCTGAATATCCTTGTTTTGAGATTTCTCAGACGGGTCAGCATGCTATAATAAAGCTGCTACTTTGAAAGATATTTCTTTCAATGAGATGTCAATACAGGAAACAGTGATTTTTGTATGGAAAATCTAGAAGCGAAATAAGATACTAGGGGACCAAATCAGATATAAACCTGATTGAATACAGGTGTGCTTTGCATTATTCAATAGATATGTTCAAGTTGTCTGTAAATTGATTTTTATTTTGAAACAAACAAAAAAATCACCTTAAATATACTTAGAGAATCTGTTTTTGTACAACTAGAAAGGAAGCTTTTTGTGACTTAAAGAATCCTTTGTTAATGCAAATAATTTCCTTCTAACAATTCATCTATATGTTTCTTCTTTTTATACTTCTAACTTTCTTAAAACTTTACAGATGTGGACTAAAAAGTCAATGAAAATTATTTAGTTATCTTAGTATTTTAGTTATCTAAACTTGGCCAAAAGAGAATATATATTGTGTTTCCTCCTAAAATCATCCCTACTCAAAATTTCTCTCTTAGTTCTCAGGTCTCTATCATCATTCTAGTTACTCAGATTCAGAACCATAGTGATCTTTCCAAATCTCATCCACATTCTTTCCACATCAAGAGAAATATAGAAAAACAAAAACAATAGGCTGCTACAAAGGTACTTGTTCTACTTAATGCCAAGAGATCATAGAAACAATGGGTGGAAGCTGCAAATAAGACCATTTAGGAACCTTAATGAAAAATATATGTAACTATATGTAATCTGTGACACATGGCTCCTGAAAATTTGGAGATCATATTGAATGGATCTAATCCTGAGGCTGACCTCAAAAGGTTATTTTCTCTTTTTTTGGTTCATTGCCCCCATCTAGAATTACTTCTGGAAAATCTCCTAATATATACTTGAGGGTAGAGATATTAACTATTTGGGTAAAAGAGTTCCTCAGCTTGTCTACAAGTTTTTGTTTTTTAGTCATTTTTAGTCTGATTCTTTGTGATCCCTTTTGGAGTTTTTTGGGTTGAGAAACTGGAGTGATTTGCCATTTCCTTTTCCAGTTCATTCTACATATGAAGAAACTGAATCAGAGTTAAGTCACTTGCCCAGGGCCACACAGCTAATAAATGTCTGAACCTAGATTCGAAGTCAAATCTTTCTCACTCCAGACATGTTACTCCATTCACTGAACAACGTAGCAAGATTAATATGAATATCAGGTATTTTTTTCCTGTATTTTTTCCAAAAATCTACAAAAGTAAAATGGGATACCTTGGGAGAAGCAAATTCCTCCTCAATGGAGGACTCCCAAGCAGAGGATGTTTGACCCCTAGTGGCATACAGTGAAATGGAAACTCTTCTTCAAGATTGGATTGAACTCTGAGAGATCCTGGTCAACTCTGAAATGAAGACTAAATGATAACAATAGTTAGCATTTATATATTATTTCATTTGATCTTCACAATAACCCTGGTAGGTAGATCCTTACTGCCATTTTAGAGAGAGCAAATTGTGGACTTGTCCTGATCACACAGTTGATACATGGCTAAGCCTGGATTTGAACTCATATTGTCATGACGCCAAATCCAATGTTCTATCCACTGTGCATTAAATTCTGTGTTTTTGACTCTTTAGGGAAGGAGTCATAATTTTAAGGAGTCTACAACTTCTATTAAAATTATAGCCCTGAAAAAATTATTCCTTTACCATTAAACCTCATCTATTCTGAAACCTCTTCTTTTAATTATCACTTAGATGTCAAATATTATATATATGCAAATGATTTGCCAATTCCCTCCCCCTCTCCCAACAAAGATTTATGATTTCATCAGTTTGGAAAACCCTGGATATAAAAACTAGCTCTGGCAATGCAAATTTGCATTTTGTCTATCATCTCTAGGCTTAGGTGGGGCCACTGAGAGGCAAGTAGCTTGCCCATGATTTCCTAGCTTATATGTATTAGAGGCAGTATTTGAATCAGAGTTAGCCATTAAATCACTATACCATATTGATTCTTAAATCTGTATATCTGTCTTAGTCTCTTGAATTCCAATCCCATCATCTGCTTGCCATACATCTCTCAGCCTGAATATTCAGTTACCATCTAAACTTGGCCCAAAGAGAATATATATTGTGTTTCCTCCTAAAATCATCCCTGCTCAAAATTTCTCTCTTAGTTCTCAGGTCTCTACCATCCTTCTAGTTACTCAGATTCAGAACCATAGTCATCTTTCCAAATCTCATCCACATTCTTTCTCTCCCTCCCCTCACTATAGCAAATGTATTCTTTATCAAGGTATTTAGATTCCACTTTCATGATCTATTTCATATCTGTTCTTATCACTCCAAGAGATACTAGCCTATTTCAGGTCATGATTCCCCTCTCAACTGTGCTACTATATTTACCTTCTAATTGGGCTCCCCTACATTTACTTTCTGCCACCTCCAATTCTTCCTTTATACAAAAATCTTCCTAAAGCAGAAGTCTGATCATGTAACTCCCTGGTCAAGAATTTTACATGATTCCCTAATGCATGTAGTACAAGACAATAAAATAACTTTTCAGATTGTCATTTAATATCCTTCATAATCTGACTTCACTTTACTTTTCAAATAAGTTAATAAGTATTTATTAAGTACTTATTATGTGTCAGGAACTATTCTAGTCACTGATATTAGAAACACATAAATGAGGCAGTGCTTGACTCCAAGGAATTTTTCACTCCAGATTCATTTGATATTATTTACTTTCATATTCTCCACATTCCAACAAAATGAGTCTATTGTGCTGTTATCTCCATATGTATTATTCCTTTTATTATTATTGCTTTTGTAAAGCCTGTTCTCCACAACTAGAATGCACTGCTTCCTCCTTTCTACCTCTTAGAAGCCTTCTCCTTCCAAGGCTCAGTTGAGGTTCCACTTTTTACAGAAAACTTTTCACGTTTTTCTTGTTTTCTTCCTTCTAATTGTCTTGCATTTATATACTAAATTCCCAGTAGAATGCAAGTAAAATTTAAAGCTAGGGCTAGTTTTTCTTCCTTGTCTTTGAACTCTCATTTTCAGAGGAGTGTCTTATAAATGTCTGGTGCTTAATAAATGCTTATTGCATCCCTATTATGCTATCTTTCAGCAGATGATTTATTCAGTGACAATTCATTTGTATATAACATTCTGTACATTATTTCATTTGATCCTTACAATCACCCTAGGGCAGGCTGTAGGATAAACATGATTACCTTTGTTTTACAGAGAAATAAAGCAACCTGTCCAGGATCACACAGTTAATAAGTGGCAGAAGTCACATATTACATTTCCAAATCCCTTTTGGATCTCTCTTCCTATCATATTACCTCCTTTTATAAGATTGTTTCAGTGCAGCCAAAAGCCATGGTCTTTCATATAACTGGAATTTTCCCCTAAACCAAATAAGGACCAAGGTATGCCTGAATTTGAAATTCTAGGGTGTCCCAACCTTGACAGTTCATTAGAAAAACATGCTTGCTAGGGTAGCCTTAGAAGTAGGGGATGGGACCATGTCAACCATGCAGCTAAACCTGTCTGAGTACTCATTATCCCCTGTAGTCTTCCTCCTTAGTCTCACTCCTGTTTCATGTACTGCCTCTTGGACAGAAATGTCCAAACAGAACTCATTATCTTTTCCCCAAAGCACTCTCATCTTTCTCTATTTCTATCCAGGACATCAGCATCCTTCCTACAACCTCAGTGTCACATTCAACCCTTCATTCTCACTAACATCACCCAAGCAATCAATTGCCAAATTTCGTCTCCATCAGTATCTCTTTTTTATATCTTGTTTTCTCTACTCACACAGCCACCACTATAATTTAGAGCCTCATTGCCAGTTGCCTGGAACATTGCCATAGTCTTTGTTCACTCTAATGGAGCCTCTGTATACTTGCTAGTTCAAAGGCGGGGGATGTGTTCTACTCTTCTTTGTATCCTCAGCATTTAGTACAATGCCTGGCTCATAGTAGGCACTTAATGCGCATTGACTGACAAAGTGATTTCCTGAAAGCCCAGATCTGACCATGTGGTACACTGTAGAACTCCTCTCACCCAAAACTTTAATAAATTCCCATGGCTCCCTAGTATCTCTAAGATCAAATATAAATTGCTTTGGGTAGTGTTTAAGAATCTTCACAATCTGTCCTTTACCTAACTTTATAGTCTTATATATTATTCGCCTCCACACACTCTGCCCTATTCACTATTCCTCATATTCAGTACTCTCATCTCTCATCAGGCTGCCTGTGCTTTGGCTGTCCCTAGAAAATAGTCTCTCCTCTCCATCTCTTTCTCAGAATTCCCAATTTCCTTCAAGATTCAAATCACTTTCCTCCATACCTCCCAATGCCAGTGCATTTCTTGCCAAACTACCTTTCATTGAATAGTTGTATATATTATACAGCTACTTAACACACATATGTTGTCTCCCTGAATTCTGTTAGGTTACCTGAAAAAAAAGGGCAGTGTTGAGTAGCATCAGGTTGTACAAACTGTACAACTGTCACAAACCAAAGAACTGAGGGCAAACATTCCATCATCAATAAGCATTTATAAAATACAGGTTACATTGTGTGATTCTTGCTGGGAATGCAAAGACATAGGCAAAACTTTATATCAAGCAGCATAAAAGCACCAACTATCTGCATAAGGAGATAACACATAAATAGAAAAGTATATGCAAAAAAAAAAAAAAATCCATCAATGCAAGGTAAGGGAGGTAGCAGGCTTTAGCAGCCAAGGAGAAATCAAGAAAAGTCCCATGGAGGAAGCAGCATCTGAACTGAATTTCGAAGGAAAACAGGTATTTATCAGAGGCTAGGCTGATTTGTTTACACACCCATAATTTTCCAAGAGTCCACAATTGACTTCTGTGTAAAAGATGTGTTCTTAAAGATAACCCCTAAGCCCCAAATTCATCTTTTCAAAGGTAAAAAGATTTTTAAGGGACAGATTTTTAGAGTTCTTTGAGGGTTAATGTAATCTCCAGTCTTATTAGGTTAAATAAACGTACCACACACTTTAAAAAAAAAAGTCAAAAGGAAATTACTGCATAAGTTCAAAATGTGAACTCAAGTCAATTTGAACAAGTTTGTAGGAACATTTTTGTGTATTGTAAAAGGAACTTTTTTTCTTTTTTTGGTATGTGTTGAATTGGGCAGTTTATCAAGGTCCCTTGAAATTCCATCATAATCATTAAATGATTTTAAGGTCCATTTTATGTACAAGGCACTGAATTTTGCTAAGACTTAGGTCTTTACAACTCTTCTATATATCTCCACCCAATGTCTTCTCTGTCAGGACTATGACCTTTACCTCTTCCTCACCAGAACCTTGGACTCTAACTCTCAGATCCTCAGGCTCTGACAGTTGAAGGTTTACATTATCTTTCTGGCACCCAGGTCTCTATGATACTTCCTGACCATCTCAAGACCATATAGTTTCGGATACGATGGTATACAAGGGTGATGACCCTCCACCCACCCCTTTCTAGCTCCTTTTTATTTATTGTCTTCATCCATTAGATTGTAAGCTCCTTGAGGACTGCAATATCAGTCCTTAGCACAGCCTTAGGAACTTAGAAAACAAATGGTCTGTCTGTCTATTATTCAACAAGCTAGTCAAGGACAGACACTCACAAAAAGAAATGAATTGTTTTCAAAGAGACAATAGCAATTTCACTGAGGAAAATACAACAGGAAAGTAGCTACAATAGAATTTGAGAAGAAAGAGCACATACATGTATAGGGGAATCCGGAAAGGTTGAAGTAGGAAGTACTTTTGAAGCAATATGGAGTTTTTGTAATCATCCATATTCCCAAATAATACATTTACTATGTTTTGAAAGACTGCAACTTTTCTACATTAAAAAAAAGGGGTCCTTACACAATCAAAGTGTAAGAATCACTTTCCTAAAAACTACATGGTCTTAGTTAGGGGAAACTGCCAGGAGATAATGATGCCTTAATGGTGGTCTGGTGAGCAACTTGTGGTTCTGAGCAACTAGGTTTCCTATAGCAAGTCAATCAACAAGTATTTGTGTGAATTATTATAGATCACACTTCCCTACCTTGTCTTTTCTCCTCTCTCCCCTCCTCCCATTTTCCTATGTATATAAACTTGTAAAATGATTGAAAGGGAGCTCTGGTTTAGGATTTTGTTAAAATAATAATTGCCAAGATAATGTGAGCTTCAGAATTTCAAAGCACTCTACTAAAGCTTGCTGGTAATTTAATGATGACAGGATACCAACTTGCCTTTGTTCTCTGATTCATTATTCTAAATAGACTTGAGTGAGTGAAAGGGCTCCTTGAAAGAAAAGATTGACACTTGGTAATATTAATTCTTGAAGTTTCAGAATCTCACTCAAACTAGGCAAAACATGAAATAATAAGGAGCAGAGACTAGTAGGTTCCACAAATATATTTTTCAGAGAGGAATCTTCCTTTTGCAGACTTTAGAGTGGCATTTTTACACTATTAGCTAAGTTACTTGAAAGCATCATGGTATTGTTGTATGTAACCTTCTTTGTCAGAAGGGATGAAGGGATATGATCGCCCTACCTTAAACAACTGTGAGTTGTAGCTGTTGTTACAGTATGATCAATGGAAGCAGATGCACGTTGGGGTAGGTTTCCATATGGTATTCCAGATGTGCAGCCTCTGTTTATGAAAGAATTATTGTAACTTTCAGAATAAAGATAGCAGATAGATATATGTTGCAATCACAGGATAACACATCTAACCATCAGCTTTTGGGAGAGGGGACTAGACATAGTTTATTTGTTTGTATTTTTAAACCTTATGTAAAATAACAGGTTTTATTAGGGCTTAATTTTTTTTTTTTTAAGGAACAGCTCTAATTGGCAAAAGACCATAATAATGTATTTCTTAATGCTGCCTAATTGCCTTTACAAAATCATCCCATAAAAATACTCATTATAAACATGGCATACAAAAAATGTCATTCATTAACTTGGAAATAAAATTATAATTACAATTATAAGGCTTTGAGGCGGTTCTGTTAAGAGGGCTTGCATGCTAATTGCAGAGTTTAAGATCGCTAATTTAATAGTAGACCCAAACACAGTGTCAACTGAAGAGTTTAAAAGGTTGGGATATTTAAAATCCGTCTCCCTCTTGCACGGATCATATTGGATGGGAGAGTCAAGTTGAGTTTTGGTGGTTTTCTTTTTAAAACTCTTAGTAAATGGGATTGGGTAAGGGAGAGAGGCGTGGACTGAGTAGGGTCCTCCCCTGAAATCTCAGTCTTAGCCCGGGGAGCTCCCGGCCGTTGGGGCACCTGCAGCGAAGCGGAGCGGGGCGGGGAGGGAGAGGGAGGGTCCGGGCGGGCGAGCGGAGAGCCGAAGGGTGGGGCCGCGAGCGTGCGCGCGCGGGCACGCGCTAGGGGGAGGTGGCCGGTCGTGCATGGAGCATCCCTCCTCTTCTGCAGAAGCAACTGCAGCGTCCCTTTTCCTGCAGCAGCGCGGGCGCCATTGGCTCCTCGGTGACACGTGACAGTTGGAGCCTTTTCTGTGTCTTTTCTCGCCCATCTGTGTGCAGGGCACTGATAGGCCAGGCTGATGCGCAGGCAATTTATCATCCTGATCTCCCACTGAGTCAGGGAGCTCTCCTGTCACCAGTATTGATTTCAGAGGATGGACTAAATTTCCTAGGATTTCCATTAAGAATTAAGAAAAAAGCTCTAAGCACGCAGGGTAGCCAGACAGACATGGATATGAGATGGCACTGTGAAACCTCGCAGGTAGCTTCTTCTATCACAGCCGATACCGAGCACAGACTTAGCACTGCAGCATGCAGGGTTTAAAAAACCATTAGTCTAAGAACAATAATAATAATAATACCAAAAGTCATTTGGACCAATTACTAAAACGAATTTTTAAATGTGAAAGGCTATATCTCCTTGGAGATTGCATGGCATTAAAATTAAGATCAAATTTATGCACGCTAGATGTGAAATCTAGAAAAGCTTTTGAAAATTAATTGTTTTTCAAAGAAAATTACTCTTTAAACCCTGGGCATGATTGCTTTTATTTTTTTCATTTGCTGCTTTTGTGAGCATCCGAGGTTCTTCAGCATGCTTTTGGCAACAGCAACAAGATTTTATCTTTATATCTTATACATGTGTAAATAATAAGTGTGTATATACGTATATGTGTGTTGAGTTGACCCAAGTAAAAGCATGAATAAAGGCTGCTTCCATTACTTGCCTGGCTGCTGTGTTGTAATGGCATAGTGATGCTTTTGTTTGGAGATGCTTAGATCCTGACCATGCATGCTTTTATGGCACATTGGGGTTTTCTTGGAGAATTTGTAGCTGGGATGTCTGTGAGTTAAATGCATGTGTGGTGGAAAAGAAAATGTCTTAACAGTAAATGACAACATTTGATTAACAAATGAAATTATTTCGTGTTGATTGAATTCTTAGCCTTAATTCCGATCACTGGGTGGGGGAGGAGAAAGTCATTTACATATGTGTGAGGATGGCAGTATTTGGGTGGTGGTGGTGGTGCTTTAAAAGAAGTATATTTCCTTGCTTATTTCAGATGTGAAATCAAGACCTGAATTTTTTAAACCTACCAAACATGGGATTTTAAAAATCCTCCAAGTTAGTCTTTTAGAGTGTACTTCTTCTAAAACAGTTCTGTGTTTATGGGAGGAAAAAAAATACATATATACGTGTCTTTTTCTGTGTGTATATGAGTTGTTTGGTGAACGGTTTGATAGCCTTCTTGCTAGTCCTTATTCTTGTTTCTAAGAGCAAAAATGGCTTGGCATTTTAACATTTTCATGGCCCTTGGGGATTATGCTGGCAGAAGCCAAGAGTATTACCAGATGGGACAAGCATGCTATGACAGTGAGTAGAGAGAGACAATAGGTGGGGGAGGAGCAGATGGATGGGCTGGGGAGGGGAGGAGGAAAGGAAAGCATGGAGAGGAGAGGTGATGGGGGCTTAATAGCAATGATAGCTGTAACTTCACTTCTAAGAGAAAAAAAAAACTAGGTATACCTTTTCTTTGGATTAGAAGACAGACTTCAAAGGCTATTGTGACAACCTGTTTTCTTTTAAATTTGTTGAGAGGTAATTGGAATTGAGGAGGGGAAATTCTATGAATTTGACTTGCTTTGCCAAATTATGAGCAATAATGAACGTGATGCTTTTTTCACGATGTCAGATTTTTGAAACGTTATGTGTGGAATAGAATTTAAAGCTATATTGCTTTTTGAGACACTGAAATATAAATATGGATGACAGATAATAGTGGCTCTGTTTCTAGCATTTGTGGATTTGAATATCAAAACTCAGTTGTCTTTGCCTTACTTGGTTGATAGCTTGTAAAGATGTAAGGTTTCCTAACCTTTTTTCCCTAAATGTTTTCATTATCTAAAATGTTATAAATTTCCTGTGATTCTGTTATTCATCTTTCACTTCTGGCTTTTAATATAGGTTAATTTCTAGAATAGTAATTTTCTAGTATTTCTAGAATTCTAGAGTTTTTAGAATGGCATTTCCCTTTCCTTTCCCTCAGCTATGGGTTCTTTGTTTTAGTTTTTTCAAGGAATGGGGCATGGCAATGGACCCTGGCTTAGGTCCAGACCAAAGCCCTCAGTGAAATGAGTTTCTCAGCAGCTTCCATCAACAATCCTGCTCATCACCCGAGCAGCCGCGGAATTGGACACAGCTGACAGCTTTTGCCTGGAAAGGGCTTAAGGGCTGAGCCAGCATGGAAATCAGTTTGTTTCTTAACACCCTAATATTAATAATCCTTACAGGTCAACACAGAAGTAGTTGTCAGGGGTTTCAGCTTTTTCCAAATAAAACCAAGATACAGCAGTCACGGTCTAGAAGTATCACTAAACTTAATTAAAAAAAATATTAAAAAATCAAGCTAATCAGACATTCAGAATCCCATCCAAATGTAACCTTAAGAAACATAGCATTTCTAGCCTACTGATTTAATCACCAGGAACTTGCTGATGAAATTTAGTTGGTCTCCTTTATTTGGTTTTATACAACAAATGCTTTTATTTAATTATGTACAAATACCTCCTATATTTTTTTCATGTGTTTGATTGACACTCCTAACCTTCATTTTATCAGAATGTAGTCTGTAAAAAGTGAATTACATTATTTTTGAAACTTTTGGGAGTGGATTCAATGTTGAAGTAAAACTATTTACTCAGAACTTTTTGGTTTCTTCCTAATATATATGTACTTTTCTCTTCTTCCTCCCTTCCTTCCTCTCTCCCTCCCTCCCTTCCTTTCCTCCCTCTTTCCTTTCCTTCCCTTCCTCTTTTCCTTCCTTCCCTCCCTCTTTGCCTTCCTTCCCTCCCTCCTTCCTTCCTTTCTTCCCTCCTTCCTTCCTTCCCCATTGGAGGATTCCTAAAAACAAGAAAAGTGGCTACTTGGCTACTCATCTAAGCAGCCTAATGAGGTGAGGTTCCTTTAGGGACCCCATGAAAACAATCTCCTGAAATTCCAAGGAGAAACAGAGCCCGCAGGCAGTACTTTGGAAAGTCATTTGTGTTTTGGGAGTTTGAGTAATGCTGATGAAGCATAATAGCAGGACATCCAAGCTGTGGTGAGAAGCTTTGCTTCCTTTCCCCCCCTTTTTTTTTCTACCTTTTTCCATTGACTCTGCATATTTGAGGTATCTTAAAAGGTTGATAAGTCAGATGATGTTTGGAGTCAAAATAGAAAGGATTAGAGGGACAGAATTGAGAGCTTTTACTTTTCAACATATGGCATTTCATTAAAAAAAAATTGTGTTACTAACTAGAGAAATGCGGATACATTAGTAAAATAATTATATTACATTGTATATTATTATGGCGAAATGTCACTGTCTCTTGTGTTTTGCATATGATACTTTAATTTTCTGAAATGAGCTTGTTCCATGGCATCTAGGTGCATTTACTTACTGAAAGTTAATCCATGGATTAACACCATGATTGGTGGGAAATTCCCTTCTAGTCTACATTGTTTATTCCTCACAACAGGAAAAGTATTGGCTACCCTTCTAAGGGAAAAGGTGCTTTTGGAGTTGGACTACAATGAGTATAATCCTAGACAAAGATTTCACACTTTTAGACACTTTCATACTTTGCACAGTATTTGCCTAATTTAGAAATAAGAACTTCACTGAAATGCAAAGATGGATTGTCTCATTTGACCTCCCAATTCTTTTTTCATTGTTTATAGATTCTGTTGACTTTGGTATATAGTGGAAAAGATCATTGATGTTAAGACTTCATTTTCCTCATCTGTAAAATGAGGAGTTTGACCAAGGGATTTTGGAAGGTTCCTTCCAGTTTTAAATCGTAAAATTAATTTCATTAAATATGCTTCTGCTTGGGTTTGCTTTGCATTTATTATGTTTGATCTTTTAGTTTTCTCTCAAGTATTGATACTGTTTAATATAAACATGTCGACTTGACTTTTCTCCTATGTTAGATGCATTTGATGATATCTAAATCTTTTCCTGTCTTTTCTTTTTGATAACAAAAGTCTGAATCTAGTATTTAAGTATATCTATGAGCAATATCATTTCATTATATAGAGTAATTAGGTGAGAGTTCAAGGACTTGCCTGGATTTGTGGATATCTGGTCAAAATTCAAGGAAGAGTTCTGAAATGTATAAACTATCAGTCTTTTTCTTCCTTCCTTCCTTCCTTCCTTCCTTCCTTCCTTCCTTCCTTCCTTCCTTCCTTCCTTCCTTCCTTCCTTCCTTCCTTCCTTCCTTCTTTCCTTCCTTCCTTCCTTCCATCTTTATTTTCCTTTCAAAAAATGGTATCTAATTGCCACTGACAAATTTACTAACCTGTAAATTTATTGCTTTTACTTGAAGTGACTAAACTCCTTCAGATATCTATATTCAAGCATTGAAAACCTAGTTGGAAATTGGTAGGGAATTTTTTTCAGCCTATCAAATTGATTTTAAGCAGTTCTTGTTACAAATAATTTAGTTGATCTTTTATAAAAAGAGATCTTAAAGAAATATAATTTTAGCTTCATTTCTTTCCCCATGTAGCTCATATTGTAATGCTTTTTGTGTTATGAAGACTTCATTTTTTATATCATTGAAATCCTTTAAAAAAAGATAAGATTCACACAAATGACATTTTAGCAAAGATCAAATCCAGTTACTAAAATAAATCTGTTCTGAAGACTATAAGCACTCACCTTGGTTCCTGCTGCTTTTTGTTAATTCTTTTATAGCTTTTATAGACTGCTCCAATCTTGGATATAAGCTTACTTGTTATGCTTTTTGAAACAAAAAGAGAAAAGAAAAAAATAACTTCACAAGTGAGATTTACTGGTAAATTTATGGACAAGAAGACTGAGACTTCAATAATATGGCTATCTACCTTTACCCAGTCATCATCTTCAATTATATCAAAATTGAAAAGGTAACAGGGCATAATTAAGCACAATTCTTTTAAATATTTTATCACTGTGGAAGCTCCCTATGGTTCACAACCCTTTCCACCTAAGCAGTCTTCATAAGGAGTTGTTGTGGCCAAAAGATCTAATCACCTGCTGGCTAACCTTCTGCTGCTGTTGAGTCATAGATGTAAAGAGGAAATGATGTACTTGGGGGGAAGGGTGTATATGAAACATAACATAAAAAATATGTATTTACAAAATGAGTTTAAAAATAAGATTACTAGCACAATGAAGGCAATTGTTAATAACACCAGGCAATGTATATCCTATAGCCAATGCAATAGATATTTGAAAAAAAAAAAATGTTCATTTTCAACTGCTTATCTTGATCATGTTATAGGGATAGCCAAAAAAATAAAAAAAATCAGTACTCTCCTTCCCCCTACTCAAGCCATTTTGCTAAGCAAACTTTAAAAAATCAATTGAAGTATATAATATTGAAAATTAGTTATTTCTATTTTTGCTTTGCTCAGTATAAGCTCCATGAGAGCAAGGACTGTTACTGAAATTTTGAATCTACCCTTGCAACCGTTATAGTACCATCTATACACAGTAGCTATTCCATAGAAGTTTGTTTTATGAATCCTGTTTTTTTCTGTGGATTTTAAAAACTGAAACTTCCATAAATAATTCCCCCAAAATCTAGAGAAAATAGGAAATTCATAAAGTTGTTTCCTGGAAATATAGAATAATTTTTTTTGACCTGAGAAAACTGTGGTTAGAGAAGTAAGTCACTTTGAGTTGAGAGTAGGAAGCAATGATGTATATGCTTTCTCTCCAGACTATTTAAAAATGTTCTTAAATTAGTCATTGCTTTCAGTTAATCTATGTATATTGAGAAATCTATTTTTTATTCTTCAGCTAATTCAATCTATATCTATATCTCTCTCTACATATATATATATTTTGCAAAGGCGCTAAATGAAGGATGTTTAATAAATATTTGTTCATGAGCACCATATTGGATACGCTTATTTTATGACACAGAACCTATTCCCTAAAAGAACCCTTGGAACAATTAAGCAATAGTCACAGATTAAACTATTTAATACAATATGAATTTCATTAAAATTTGAGTGCCTACTGTGTGACCATCTATAAGAATAAATATTTGTTTTTTTTGGTTTGGAGAAGGGAAAGATGGGAAAGAATAGAAATCAAAGTATTTAGAACTAGTAGGGACTTTATAGGTACTGTGGTCTAGTTCTCTCATTTTAGAAATGAGAAAACTGAAGTGCCAAGTAATTTGCTCAAGACCACTAGCTATTAATAAATAATGGAGGTGAAATTTTAATTTGTGTCTTCTCTAAACCTACTCTTTCAGCCATACCAACCTCTTACAAGAGCATTTCCAAAGGTTTCTTGAAAGTAAAGAACAAGTTGCTTTTAGCATTTGTCTACATACACATGTCTATGAAAATGCAACTAAAAAACTGTGTGTGTGTGTGTGTGTGTGTGTGTACATGTATATTTATGTATGACATAATGGATAAGAGTACTTAACTTTGAGTCACTTTAAATCCTATGTTCAAATCCTGCTGTAGACGTTTATTTTTTTAAATTTATCATTATTATTATTATTATTTTGGGTGCTGAGATAATTGGGGTTGTGACTTGCACAGGATCACATAGCTAGGAAGTGTTAAGTGTCTGAGGCCAAATTTGAATTCAGGTCCTCCTGACTTCAGGGCTGGTGCTCTATCCATTGTGTCACCTAGCTGCCCCTGCTGTAGAGATTTATTAACTGTAATTCTAGGCAAGTCACTCAAACTTTCAGGCTCTTCGTCTTTAAAAGAGGTATAATATAAAACCCATTTCACAGGCATATTATTGCTTAGATCAAATGAGATAACATGAAAAGTGCTTTGCAAACTTTAAAGCAATATGTAAATGCTAATTATTATATTTATTCCACAAATTTTTCCTTCTTTGTTTTAGGGATGTTCCTTTCCTCCCTTTAAAGAAAATTTTAATGTTACTAAAGGTAATTGTTCTTAACACACAATAATTTGAACAGTGAACTTCACCAATTGAAATGACTTCTTTCCACTGCAAAGAAAAACATAAAATACTGTTATGCCTCTAAGAGGAAGGTTGTCTTTGCTCTTCTGTTGGAAAACACCTTCTCCTTAAGTGCCTAAAATGGCTAAGAAAATCCCACCCGATCCAATTATCATTATAAAGTTGAAAGCCCTCACTTTGGTCCCCAGAGCATGCCAATTACTCAGTTCAATTCCTTCTGGCTTTTGGTGAATGTAATTTAATATAACATCCCTGTGTTTCTAGAGTTGCTCCAGCCTTGACCTTTAGCAAGTGCATCATTGAGCAAATAAATCCTTTCAGAGAACTAATCATCAGTAAATACTTGTTTTGTTAACTCTTGCTCTTTGTGGTCTCCAAACCTCCAGGGCATTTGTGACTGGACATCTTTATTTTCAAAGCCTGAAGTCCAAAATAAGTTTACCAAATATAACAACTAAGCTAGGGTTATATAGTCAATTAGCGACTAACAGCCTCAAGATAAGATCCTGGAACAGAGTTGACAAATTTCCAATTTATTTTTTATAAACCTTTAAGGTCCATGCCTTAGTTTTCTTATTTTCATTAGTTGTTGCTGGACTACATCTATGGCTATCCCTCTTTGAAGTCATTAAATCTGTTCAAATTTTACAAGCTAAGCAGGGTTAGGCTGGTTAGTATGGGTGGGGATTGTCTAGGAATACTGGGTGCTGTTTTTAAGGAGAGGGTCATTGGGGCGGTGTGGTGGATAGAGTGCCAGGTTTGGGGTCAGAAAGATTTATTTTACTGACTTCAGACTAATTTCAAACTCTTAGTAGCCTAGTAATCCTGGGCAAGTCACTTCATCCTGTTTGTCCCAGTTCCTTAGCTGAACAATGAACTGGAAAAAGAAATGGCCAACCACTGCAATATCTTTGCTAAGAAAACCTCAAATAGGGTCCCAAAGTACTGGATATTACTGAAAGGACGGAACAACAAAATTATTGGAATAAGCTATGAGTGGATATGACATATTTTCAAGTTCTTTTGGTTGGTCCATGCAGACCAACTTTTCAAATAAAGCAATTTAGAAATTTAGCACATGAAATTCTCTTTCTGTTTATAGCATTTTAAGTTCTCGTTTGTTATTGTCATCCTCTCGATATCTCAAGCTTCTCTCTGGTTCAAAGGACCTCACTCCACCTCCTTTTGATTTAGAAAAAGACATTCTTAATCAAGAAATGTGCATTTAGGTTCCTGTGGAATCCTTTAAAAGAACACTGCCCTGAATGATGAATTCAATTTTTGTACTCATCATTCTGATAAAACTGGCCATCTCAGTGTTCTTCAAGGCATTCTAGCTTCTGTTTCTGTGTTTTTGTACAGTCTGTTCCCTCATGTTTAGGATACATTCTCTTCTCAACTTCATTTCTTAGAATCTTCTGTTTCTTCAAAGCACACCACCTCCTGTTTGACATCAATCCTGATCCTCCCAGCTGCTAGTGTCCCTCTCCTCATATATTGTATTTATTTTTAATTTATATTTTGTTGTTGTTGTTGTTTTCTGCTGAGGTGATTGGGGTTAAGTGATTTGCCCAGGATCTCACATCTAGGAAGTATCAAGTGTCTGAGGCTAGATTTGAACTCAGGTCCTCCTGACTTCAGGGCTGGTGCTCTATCCACAGCATCACCTAGCTGCTCTTCAATTTATGTTTTTATATGATTACATGCATAAACATCTCTTTTTATTGAATGTAAGCTCTTAAAGGCAGAGATGGCTATGTTTCTTTCTATTACCTTAGCACAATTTCTGCAAATAATATGTGCTTAAAGCTTATTGATGCTATTCTGTAATTGATAGAAGAGAAACTGGCTTTTTTGGGGTTTCCTTTCCTTGCTTTGTGGAGATCAAGTTATTGCCATAATGGTACATATATGATGAGGGAATGGTTGCCTCCATTGTAATTTCTTGATTTAACTCTGTGATCCTAGGTTGTGTTGTAAAGTGCGATAGAACTATAATGATAATACTGAGAAAACTTAGATTCATTGACCCTTATTGAGTGATTTGAATTACCTTCTGGGTCTCTTTAGATCCAGAATAATTTCAGAACACCAAACATCTGACATATACAGAAATCCAGTTTGGATGAAATGTTATCCAAATAGCAACAAGTCCTAGTCTTGCTCATGGCATGTTTCCTCATCCATGAAATGACAAGATTAGACTACTTGTTGAAGGCAAAGCTTCCTTCTAGTTTTGACATTTTTTGAGTTCTCATGGTTACTTCTGAGCAGTTAATGGAGAGACACAGTGAACAGGAAGCAAAAAAAAAGTGAAAAATCAGCAAAATTTAGCTTTGTTACCTGCTGAGTCCTATTTTACTCACAGAATACCCTCCCTTTCAACTAGAGCACCTGTTCATTATTTCTGTATCAAATCCTCTTCTCAAGGTCTGATAAACTCATTCATTTTATGTGTAAATATGCCATCTCTGCCCAGGATTATTTTTTTAGCAGTTGTAAGAGGCATCAATTAACAAGTGAGTTCAGTGGGCAAGTGCTAATCTCATTGCTTCTGACATTTTATATAGGAAGGCAGCTGTGTACCTGTGTAAGATTGATACCTGTAGTTGTTAGAAGGAAGGACATCAGCAGCAAGATGTGTGTATAAATACACACACACACATACACACATATAACATCAAATTATCAAAGAATCTATTCTGAGGGGAAATCATTTTTCCACTCTATGAATGATGAAAATAATGCACTCAATTTTGAATTATATTGTCTACTTTTATTCACTTAAATAACAATCATCTTTATTCCTTCTCTATCTTTATTTTTTGTCTTTACATGTGATTTTATGTGTGTTAAGAAACTCTCTGTCAGAACAGATCTATCACTATTCTACAATTTGCAGTTGCCTGGGGGCACTTTGGTTAGAGGCATGGTCCCTTCCTCATATAGTCACTATATGTTAAAGATGGGACTTGAACCTAGGTATTCCTGAATCTGGGATAGAACTCTCTATCCTTTATGCCATTCTGCCTAGCTATTCAGTTTTTCCACTAGAAAAAAATAAAGTTTATTTTCTTCTCATTGGTGCCATTACAGCATGGCATAGTAAATGAAATTCTTCCAGCAGAAAAGTAGACATGTTAGGTAGGATAGGCACAAAGCTTTCTCAAGCCATTAAGTCACAATTGAATGCACTGGCAATTTATTCTAACAGTGATTTGCCTTTGTGCTTGATTCAACTTTCTCCTTCTTTCCTGATGGTGTATATGTATATACACAGCCATAAAGACACATGTACACATACTCTTGAAGAATTAAGAGTAGTTAATAAATAAATATCTCTATGCAATAGTTTATATATAATTTACAATGTGTTTTTTGGCAAACATTTGCAAAAATTTGCAAAAAAAGGTGAATTCTTTTTTCAATAGGATTTTATTTTCCCCAAAACATGTAAAGATAGTTTTCAATGTTAATTTTTGTAAGAGTTGTATTCCAAATATTTCTCCCTCACCCCTGCATCTCTCCTCTTCCCAATCTGGTATAGATTAAATATGTGCAATCCTTTAAAAAATTTCCATATTTGTTATGTTTTGCAAGAAAAATCAAACCAAAAAGGAAAAACTACAAGAAAGGAAAAAAAAAAAAAACAACAACAAAAAAGGTGAAAACATTATGCTTTCATACACATTTCTATAATTCTCTGGATACTGATGTCATTTTCCATCCTGAGTCTATTAAAATTTCCTTGAATCACAGCATTGTTGAGAAGCACCAAGTTCATCAAAGTTGATCATCACATAATGTTGTTGTTACTGTATACAATGTTCTATTGGTTTTGCTCACTTCATTCAGCACTAGTTCATGTAAGAAAAACAAGTGAAAATTTAAAAAAAAAAATACAGGACCTTCATCAGAGCTGACTAAGCTCCTGCCTCAATGTGAAAAGCAAAGCAACATGGCTGTTGGTAGTTTTATACAATCCTGTACTGAAGATAGTCATCAGACCACTGTTTAACTGTTGCCATTCATTGACTGTTTTTTAAGCCCAATATTTTTGATCTTCCACCATGGGGATTGGTGAAGTTTGTTATCTGTAATAGCTAGTGCCATTCAAAACAAAAACCTGCTGATGCAAGTAACAAAATAAATATTGCCTTTAGTCTATCTCTACCCAACATTTCCCCCATGTTGCATCAAGTTAGTGGCACTTCTGATAAAAGGAGATGAAGGCAGAAGATGGTGAAAGAAGTGTAGGGAAACAATATGCTTGGTCTATTTGAAAGCCTATAATTTTTAAAACTGCCTGACAAATACACTATTTAAATTGATGTCATGTGTTTATGGTTATTACAGGGAGAGTTTTCTTGTTTGTTTTTGTCTTGTGAGAAGCAATACCTTTAAAAAAAACATTACTAATACTGTAAATTTGCCAGTTTGCAGAATCAGTTTAGAAGCAAAAAATATCCAAGCAAAGAAAAAAAAAATCAATCTTATCTCCTTCTTTCCCCATGTCTAAAGAGCTTATTCAAGAAGACATTGAGGCTCAAGTAAGTTGTTACTTGTCAGATGTCACACAGCTTCAGTTTGACAAATAAGTCAAAATTTGAACTCAGGTCTCTTGATTCATTGTCCAATGCCCTTTCCATTGCTCTGCTCTGTAATTTGTTTGTTTTTTCTGGGGGTAGCTGGGTAGATGAGTGACAGTGGCTGTATAATATATCAGATCAAAGAGCTTTTCAATATATAGTCATTTATTTCTTAAGATTATTGTTCCAGCTATATAACTTAGACTGTAAATTGCAGAACATATAATGATATTCATCATTTTTCCTTAAGTCCTTCTTGCCAGTTTGTGTATGTCGGGGAATTGTAGCATATGCCTTATGGATCCTCATGTGGCATAGTGAAGAAAATTTCTGGACTTGGAGTCAGGAAAACTTAATTAATTTCTAAATTCTGTTTTGATACTCACTAGCCATATCAACATGAGCACGGTCTCTTAACCTCTCTTTCCTTCAAGAAATTCTCTACATGTAAATAATAGACAGTTTGGGTGGGGAGACTTTCTACACAAAGGAAATTTATAGATCCTTGTCATATTGTGATGATATGTACTCTGTGAATCCCAGTAAAATTTTAGAAGTAAAGCAAGTGAATGATTTATATTTTTTATTAGTATATTCAGTCATTCAACAAATAATTATTGAGTGACACACATTTATGTTAGCTCTATTTTAGGATGCAAAAAAAATGACATAAGACCTCTCTTTTCAAGGAGGTTATTGTCTTGTCCAGGACATAGGGTACAGATGAATGAATAGACAACTAATGCTACTAAGCACATAGGGGATGGGTGCCATAATAAGTATTGGGAGAATTCAGAAAAAGGAGGAAGAAAGATCCTCCTCTTATACTTAAACAGTCAGTAATTTTTTGATGCATTTAGTTGATTGATTCAATGAAAAATTCAATCATATTGTGGACTGAGCTCTTGAAGCAGACTATTTTGTTAAAATACATATCTACAAAGGAGCTTTGTATTAGGGAAAATGTAGCCGATTTCAATTTTGAAAATTAAAAATGGCTTCTAAGAAAAAACTTTAGCCCATTATTGGAGTTTGGCAAAACATAAAAAATTGGAGCTTACCTGATATTAAAAAACTATCAGGGATATGGAATGGCTCATCCAACAATAGTCATCAAACATTTATCAAGCACCTACTATATACTAAATGCTAGACAAAGAAATGTTAAAGAAAAGCAAAAAAAAAAAAAAGAAAAAAAAGAAAAAGAAAAAACAAAAACCTTGCCTCAAGGAATTTGTGTTATATAATGAATTACAATATATTAATAGATAATTCTAAGATCATTTGAGGAAAGAAAGAACTCAGAATTAACTTGATGAGGATAGGCCTAAACAGTTGTTGGGCTACCAGGATTGTAACTTTTAAAGAAAGTTCTAAGTTTAAGAAGAGGAGTGAGGAAAAGTTCATTTCAGGAATATCCCATACCATGTTCAAATGCTGTGGAGCAGGGACATAAAATGCTGAGTTTAGGGAATAGCAAGTGGACTAGTTTTGCAGGAAGATGGCTTACAGAAGAGGAATAATTTGAAATAATTCTGATGATATTGATTAGAGCCAGACTGCTTAGTGTTTTGAATACCAACAAGGTATATTTTATTCTAGAGTCATTGGAGCTCTGTGAATTATGGAATGACATAAGACTTTTGTTTTAGAGAGATTATTCTGATAATTGCATTGGGAATTGATTATAGTAGGAATTCTTAGGACTGTGAGTGTGGACCTAGATTTCAAGGAAATATGAAATTGGATAGAGAAAAAATATATTTTTATTTTCTCTAATCTCTAATCTCATGTCTTATCATGTCTTTATATTATTTAAACTATTCTGACAAGGGGTCTATAGGCTTCACCAGATTGCTGAAAGTTTCTACAACCATAGCAAAAAATTAAGAAACCCAATTAGAAATAGAGACTAAAAGCAGGCTGGGGCTGAGGAGTACAGATGAGATGATAAAGTCTTGATTTAAAGAAGTTGTCATATCTATAAGCTGAAGAGGAAAAATATAGAAAATGTGACAGAGATAGAATCAACAAGACTTGACAATGATTGGATATGGGGAGAAGAAAGAATTGAGAGGGAGAGATGAATCACAGATGACACTTGACAATGAATCTTGGTGACTTGGTGGATGATGGTACTCCCAACAGAAATAGGAAAGTTCAGAGGAAAGCTAGGGTGAGGGTAAGGATTATGAGTTCCATTTTTGGACTTGTTTGAACTTGAAATTCCTATGAACTATTCTTGTGGAGGAATTCATACATAGGTGGTAATAAAGGAATACAATTCAGGGGAGAGGTAAAGGATGGACATACAAACTGGAGAGTCATTTGAACAGAGTAATAATTGAGCCTTTCAGAACAAGTGAGATCTCTGAGAAATGATTAGAAAAAAGAACATCCAAGCCAGAGCCCTAGAGGAATGACTATAGTTAGGACAGTCAGACATTCAACAAGCATTTATTAAGCACCTACTCCCCTGTGAAACTGTTTTTTTTTTCTTCTCCTCCTTTCTTTATATCCTCAACACTTAGTTGTTTTGGGCACATAGTGGATGCTTAATAAATATTAGTTCCCTGAAGGACTACTCTATGCAAGCACTTATACTAACTGCCAGGAACATAAAGACAAGTTTAAAAAAAATTATGGAGTAAGAAAATAAAGAAAAACTGAAAATCACACACAGGAAATGGATAATGATCCAGTAAAGGATTTTGTAGATGTGTCTTTTTCCATTGCCATCACTCCTTTCCTGATCATAGAAAAAATATATTTTAATTAAGTTCAACAAGTACTATCTGTAGAGTTAGTTTATGCCACACTGAGCAAAATGGCTTTTCATCTGCCAGTATGTCTTGTGTTCCTGAATGTAAGAGAAATCCTTACTTCCAGATCAGTAACTATTCACAACTGTTTTAGCTTGAGTTGTCCAATTAAAATCAATGAACACTGAATTGCAAATTCAACCAGTAATGTGATTCTGAAGTGTGAAATAACAATTATGTGGATGTAACTAAGAAATGGTAAAATATATTTCAAAGCAGTATTAAATAGAAAGAACTACTAACTCTAGCTTGTGAAGATAAGAAATTAAAATTATTTATTTATTATTCATTCTACAGTTAATAATCTTTTATTCTGTAAAATTATGTTTGGTCATGGATAGCTAAAGGAACAGAAAGCAACGGGGGGGTTGGGTGGATCTGCTATTTGGAAGAATGAAATTCCATGAAAGAATCTGTTTCGTAAAACCCTTCTGGTTGAAATTACTTACCCAACTCAGGTCTTAACAACTTGAAAGAGGTTCTTGAATTTAAAAAAATTAAAACTTGGTCAATGGCTCCAGCTTTATGCTCTAGGTGACTAATGGCATATTAAGTCTTAATTAATATTGATCACAAGAAGACATCCTAGGAAAAAAGTTCACTTCCCCTCCATTCTTTTTCTTAGAAAGCCAGGACAAGTATCCTTTTTACCTTCTTTTTGTTCTAGATTAATGATCTTGTGATGTATGAACAATCTTTCCAAAGAAATCTATCTGTTACAGGCTATTTGTTCTTACTAGCCAACTGGGACCTGAGTAATTAAGAAAGCTGTTCATCACTACAATTTTAAATAATTACTTAGCTTTTTGTAAACTGAAATAACTATATTAGAAAAGATCTCATTCCTTGATATTGGGAGGAGACCTCACTCAAAGAAACACATGTATTTTCAGATAAAATATTTTAATTGTATTGCCTTTCCTCTAGTTCTTGATCCATTAGTTATCTAGAAGAGTTAGGAAAAGTTCACATTAATAAGAGAGCATAGTAGGGGAAATTTGCATAAGAGAGTGGATTCCAGGGTTCTAATGCACTAATTCACTATTTAGCTTCAAAAAATAGCATTATTTCTTCTGGATCTTATCAAGCTATTCAACTGGAAATTGGTAATAACTATATCTAAACTATGTTGATCAAATATTTGTTATGATAGTCATATGATGTAATACAATTTAAAAATATAATTTTTTTTCATGAACTTAAGGTGCCAGTATTATTGTTATTATCTTTATGTTAACAGAAAGCCAGGACTTATTTGGTCTTACATTAAACATGGAAAAATTTGGGAATTTCCTTTTTTTTTATGGAAAGTATGGTCATTTAAAATTATCTCAATATTGTTATACAGAAACTTCATACATAATTAGATATATCATCAGTCACCTCTATTTGTGACAGTATACCCAAATTTTTCTAGTTAGAAGCAATTACCTAGTATATTTCATTGTTATTTTTCAAATTTTCAATTTCTTAAAAGAAAAGAACAAAGTCAGCTTAGTTAGTAAATTGAAAAGAACTTTGTTACTTTGGACAAGTCACTTAATACTTCTTGGACTTGGTTTTCTAAAAGCTAAAATGAGGAGTTGGATAAATAATCTCTAAGGATATTTCTAGGTCTACCATTGGATGATTCCAATATTGGTTAACAAAAAAAAAAAAAAATAGCCATCTTTTAAAAATTTTATTACCATAAGAATTTGGGGATAGAATTCTTATTGCCAAAGAACTTTCTTTTTCCCCCCTGAGGCAATTAGGATTAAGTGACTTGCCCAGAGTCACACAGGTAGGAAGTGTCTAAGACCAGATTTGAACTCCTGTCCTCCTGACTTCAGGGATGGTGCTCTATCCACTGTACCACCTAGCTGTTCTACCAAATCACTTTTTAATGAAAGTATAACTTGATTAATTAGCATTCCATTGGCAAGTTCAATAGATTTGAAAGCATGAGCACTTTTCGGTATCATAGGAAGTCACCACAGGAAATGCCAAAGAAGAAATAGCATCTTTACATTTCAACATCATCTTGACAAATGAGGAAAAATATGTGCATGCTGAAAACAAGATAAGCTCTTTGAAAACTGATGACTGAGCCCCAAGATTGTCTATTCTTGTGTTTATGTTCCAGGAACTTAAGCCTTGCTATGAGACATTGAAATGATTTCAAGTCTATTCTTTATGCTATATATGCTCAATGAGCTAAATTATTCATGTTAAGTGAAAATATTTATTACCATGTGTCAAGAAACTGTGATATGAATGAAGGTATTTCTAATAAGAACCCTGTGGTGTAAAATCATGGGCTGAGTCTACTAAATAATTACCCATTTGAATGCTTTACCTTCTTAGTGTATTTTTAGGTCTCATATCAATAAATATTTTAGAAAGTGCCATAGACTGTTCAGACAGAAAATTCTCTATCCCCAAATCAGGTTTAAACCATTATTCCTTAGGTGAATGAGTATACTTCATTTCAGTGAGCCTAATTGTGCCTTCTGGTAGAAGGAGGTTAGGAAAGTGGGAAGACTTATGTTGAAAAAAAATCAACAAAATGATCTGAAAAAAATTATCAGATTACTGCTTATCACTTTCATACGTATATTTTTTTAAAATTACAGTTTCCAAATGAGATCTCTAGAGAGAAAAAAAAAAAATAAATGGGAACATTTTTCTCTATGTGCAAGGTTGGGTTTATTCTTGTGAATAGAGGGTCCATATATATGATAAATGAAATTGTGGCAAACTCTTCTTATTGATACTTATAATGTATACTTACTAAAGCACACATTTTGCAAGTGCCTATAGCCTTTTAGTGAGAAATTCCCCCCATCTCAGCCACAGGACTTATGAGGTATAATCAGGACTTTGCAATTTCACATCCCTAATTTCAGGGTTTGTGATATATAGGAGGACACTGTGGTTGCATATTCTTTGTTTTCCATCTGCAAATGAGCAAATGAACATGTAGTCTTTTTTTCCCCTTGTATTCAGTGGATGCACTAGCAAACAGCCTTTCTGAGGTGCAAATTGACTGTACAGTGGAGGCTTAGCTATTAACGTAATCTTATAATGATAGCTTTAACTTTCAAAATGGAGTTACTTAAAACTCTTCAACTACATTGCTTTGTGCTTCCCTCCTGCAAAGCTTAAGAGACATCCTGGTCCTTGGGGAGAGGAATGCTTTGAGGTGTGGTATACTGTAATAGCAAACTCTTGTTATAAAGTCTGTTTGAAGCAGGGTCCTGAATTCCATACAGTGGTGCTCAGGAGGAAACTATTCATTTATCATAATTTAAGATCTCAAAAAAAAAAAACTTTAATCAGCCATTGCTTTTTGTATTCTTTGTCTGGAATACAAAGCCACCTCCCAGTATAATTTCCAAGTTACTATACCTTATAATATTAACACAGGAGGAAGTATGTTCTAAGAAAGTCCTACCAGAAAATATGCCGTTTTTTGTCCTCTTTATTGAAACAACTGACCATCTCTCTGCATTCATTTTACAATATTTGCTTTGGCAAAGTACATCTAAGACTCAGAGCCAAACTTCTGTCTTTTTCCTGTCCTTCAAAATCTTCCTATGATTCTGTGTTACTAGTATTTACAAGTATAGAATCTCTGGTTGTGTGCTTAGCTGTCATAAGGTACCTCATGGAATCAAAAAGATAAATTCAAGTTTGTGGACCATTAGTTTGCATGAGTTTTGACTGTCTCCTAGGCTTAAGTAATCTTGCATTTTTAAGAGAAACCCTGAAAATTGGAAATTAAGAAATATATTGTGCATGAAGGACATGCCCAAGTTAATATTCTAGTTATAAAGCTGAAGAGTATTTCAGTCACTTGTGGTATGAGCAATGTACAGCAAGTGAAGAATTTGTTGACATCACTTTACACTTTCTTGCGTGAGATAGTTGTTTCACTTCTCTGCTTTGCTTTTAGATCTTTTCCTTTCTTCTTTTATGTTCTTCCTTCCTTCTTCTCTATCTATTCCTTAGCCTTCTTAATTCCTGATAAGAATTGAAAATTAACCCCTGACTTCAGTCATTCTCTAGGCATATTATTGCTGTTAGTAGCTCAGTAGCTGATAGTAGAATTCATACAGGGATGACACATCCACAGGAATTTAGAAAATAATATCCATCGATCTTGTCTATAAGAAAAGCTCAATTAGCTAGCCTGTTTTGGGAAATAAGGTATCCTGATTTATGTGACTTTCTGGAAAACTGAGGGCTAAACAAATAATCCTCTTATGTTTGATCTTTGGTTGGAGAAAATCATTTTGAAGTATATTTAAGTCTTCTTTGTTGTCTTGATAACCACAATATCCTGAATGGAATTTAATGTTTCTTTGCTGGTTGAGTACTATTGGGAGCTCCTGTGTCATTATTACATACATATAGACATAACTGTAGGAATTGTTGATCCTTGAGAGTTTAATGTCTGGGCTAGCTTTCTGGAGGATCTCTGGATGGGCCGTAGTCTTTAGGTGGAGAAGTTATAAAGGCAGGAGAGGGATGGTTAAAGATGGAATATCTCATTTCTAATCCTCTCAGCCCTTAAATACGCTATTACAATTACATCATTACAGCATACTGAATATGTGTGAACTAGAGAACCATTATATCACCATACTAAGTACTAAGTATATGTACTCTAGAAAACCATCATCTTATCAATTCCACTGAGTTAACACCTTGTTGTACGTGTCCATACTTCTTCAGAGTTCTGGCCCTCTACATGAGAGTATGATCAGACCTTATTGATTCTTAGCCCCATTCATGAATCTACCTATAATATCTCTGAAACAATAACCTTCAGACTTTGAAACTTTAATTATCAAGTAAATTATTATATAACAAAAGGTGAATCAACAAGTATTTATTAAGTGTTCATTATGTGCCAAGCATTGTACTAAGTTTTGAGGTTGAAAAGAAAAACAAAAAACTAGTCATAACCTTCAAAAAAACTCTCTAATGGAGAGAGGAGAGAAAATAAAAACAATTATTCTATTTATCTCATATATATGGTTATGGGGGATAAGGGGAAAAAATGAGAGCTTGAGCAAGCAGTTTGCTGCTGCAGCAGCAGGTAGAAGATGACACTCATGAGTATAGGTGATTAGAAAGATGGTGGTGACTTTTGTAATAATAGTGAAGTTTGGAAAAGGGAAGGGTTTGAGATGGGAGAAAGAAAATTTTATATATGCCTTTCCTGTTTTAGATGCCTTGAGATTGAGATGACACTCAATTTGAGCTGTCCAAGTGTAAGGACTGTGTGTGTGTCTGTATGTGTGTTTGCAAATAATTTGAATAGAGATGATTGCAATCCATTCCTTGTTTTTAGAGAATACCATAATATAGTAACTAGATTAGGAACTTTAGAGAACTTCTAGTTCTAATCCTCATTTTGTTAATGAGCAAACTGAACCCTAGAGAGATTAAATTATTTGTCCAATATCACACAGGTAGTAAGTGGCAGAATTGGGATTTAAACTCAGATACTATATTGTGAAATTCATTGCGCTTTTTGCTGTAGCAATGTACCTCTCCATTTTTTAATTGTTAAAAAAAGAAAGTAATATCCTGAGCCCCAAATGACTCCCCCTTTATTTTTGCCCATTGGTATTGATTCTATCTCATAGTTACTCAGAAAATCTAACTTCTCTATATATGTCTTCAGATGTTATAAGAAAATTGTCACCATTTTAGCTCCTTACCTCCAGTCTTTTAAAAAAAGATACACATTCTCAATTTCTCAAAGAATCCACATGATATAATTTCAAGACCCTTCACCATCCTAACTGTCCCCCATAGAACATGTTCATATTGTACAATAATTTCATTTAAATATGTTCTGATTGGTTCTGACTAGCAGAAATGTATGGTGTTTTTTTTTAATACTGTATATATTCTGGAGACTATATTTCTATGATTTCAGTACAGGATTTCTCCCTTCTTCCTTTATTTCTTTTTCTCTGGAATTCACATCATTCTGTTGACTTAAAACATTATTAATTTTTTTCATAGGAACAACTGTTAATGTAGCTCTTTGCACTCATCTATTTATACAATTAATTTTTAAAATACACAGGATATTATATCTGTCTATTATATTTCATCTAGTTAGTTGCAGCATATTATTACAATCTAATACCTTTTGAATCTTGACTCTTATCATATTCTTGCTGTCTCTTCCAGGTTTATGTCTTTCTTAAGTATAAGTATCTTAGATATGTCCTCATCTTAAGTCATTGATATAAACATTGAACAGGATAAAATTAATATGGAAGACCACTAGAAACTTCCTAGTAGATCAACACTGACAATCAGTTCTCTTGACTATGGTCACTCAGAAAGTTCTGCCTCTATTTATTTGAATTATTATCACATTTTTCACTCTTGTCCACAAAGATATTGTGGATGATGGTGACTTCCTTGCTATAGCTGAAATTCACAATGTTTAAAGTGTCTCCCTGATCTTCTAGTCTTACACAAAATATTGGCCTGAATCTATAGTGACTAAAGGGCAGACTCTGAAAGTTGGATTTTTGTTAACACTCTTCTATCAACTAGCTTTTTTGTTATTTCCTAGAATATTAGGATTTCGTACCTGGAAGGGATCATAGTAATCAAATGATGGACTCTTCCTAACTTTTCCTTCTTTTCCCTGCCAATTCATTTATTTTACAGATAAGAAAACAAGACTCTGGGAGGTTAATGACTTGTTGGAAGTCTAGTATTGTTTGAATCTTCATCATAAGAATTGATTGTTGGGGAAAATTTGATTGAAGGCTTAAGTTTGTTGATTTCTAGTGAGTTATTATATGAGGAAGGAAAAACAAGGGGAAGCTGGTTCCTATAAACCATCTTATATAAGTTTCCTTATAGGGACAATACTGAAATAAATGATCAATTTGGAATTCCTGAAAAATAACAAAGTTGTGAATGTTAACTGATATATTTGTCAAAGAATAAATTGTTCTAGACTAAGTTATTGATAAACCCTTCATTCAACTATTTCAATCAGTAGGTATTTTTTAAAATTTAGTTTTAATTTTCAATCAATAAATTCTACTTTCCACCCAACTGAATAAAGAGAAAAATAAAACCTTTGGAACAAATATGCTAAATCAAACAAAAAATTCTCACATTAATCATATTCCCCCAAAATATGTACTGAGTCCATAACTTTTTTGTTAGGAGGGAGGTAGCATGCCTCATCATTGATTCTTGAGAATTGTGATTGTTTCATTGCATTGATCAGCATTTTTAAGTCTTTCAAAATTGTTTGTCTTTACAATGTCCAACAAGCATTTATTAAGTGCCTACCTTCTGCCAGGCACTGGGCTAGATGCTGATGATACAAAGACAAAAATGAAACACATACTCATTGAGTTTACCTTCATTAATCAAGTGATTTGACATGTGATTGAGAAGGGAGTAATTAATGGTCTGCCTCTAGCTGATGGTAAGATCCCTAATTGTATTGTATATAACATTCTCATTCACAAGCAAGAAAAAAAAAATGTTGGTTAAAAAGTACCATGATGTGGGAAGAGACAGGAGTGTGTAGAAGAGCTAGTTTGTTTTTTGTCCATTTATTCTAGTAATTGAAAGTATTTATAAGAATAATAAAAGTTACAAAAATCAGCATTCTCTTACAAACATTGACACCCTCTCTTCTCTGATACCTTGCAGATGTACCCCTAAGTAATGAAAGGAAGCAGAGACCAGTAGGAAATAGACTGAATTTGGAGTCATAGGATTTGGGTTGAAATCTTGCCTCTTACCATTTCCTGTGTGATACTTTAGCCAAGGTACTCTGACCCTCAATTTCCTCATCTTTTCTATGGAAATAGGACAAATCAGAGCTGGGTTTTTTACACCTCTAATTTCTGTGATGTTTATATCTTATGAGAAAGAATAGCTCCCAAAGACTTACACTACTTTATAACCAGTGAAGAAGGTTGGAATAAACAACATAAGAGATGTTTCCCCAGATTTAAATCTAAGTACTGGTATTTAGTTACTAAGAAAAGTGGGGAGCATGGAGGTGAGCAGAAGGAGAGAGAAAAAGAAAAGGAGAGAGACGGAGAGAGACATGGTGAGAGGGAGCAGGGAGAGAGGGACAGGGAGAGGGAGATAGGGAGAGGTAAAGGCAAAGAAAGAGGGAGATAGGGAGAGGGAGATAAGGAGAGAGAGAGACAGGGAGGAGGAGAGGGAGAGGCAGAGAGACAGGGAGAGGAAGAGAGAGAGACAGGGAGGGAGAGAGAGAGAGAGAGAGAGACAGGGAGAAGGAGAGAGAGAGAGAGAGAGAGAGAGAGAGAGAGAGAGAGAGAGAGAGACAGGGAGAAGGAGAGAGAGGGAGAGAGAGGAGAGAGAGAGAGAGAGAGAGAGAGAGAGAGACAGGGAGAAAGAGAGGGAGAGGGAGAGAGAGATAGGGAGAAGGAGAGGGAGAGGCAAAGAGACGGAGGCAGTGGCAGAGAGAGAGGCAGAGAGCCACAGAGACAGCCACAGAGACAGACAGAAACAGAAACAGAAAAAGAGACAGAGACATACACACACATAGACAGACACAGAGATACACACAGAGAGAGAGACAGAGAAAGAAACAAAGAGAAGGAAAACAGAGGCTCAATTCCCCATATTTGTTTGTTCCTCTGTCTCTGAAACAAAGCAAGTGATGAAATGGGGTTGGTCTCCATGTATTTTTCCACCTTTCCTTCAAGATTTAGGTTTAGGTGGCTTTACACTTATGTTTTACCTTGATTTCATATGAATTCTTTGTTCCAGGTACCACTTCTCTTTCCTAAAAGTAAACACACACACACACACACACACACACACACACACACACAGAAAGCTACATTTCTGATTATAAAGTAGTGAAAGTATTTGGGAGCTATTCTTTCTCATAAGGTATAAACATCACAGAAATTAGAGGTGTAAAAAATCCAGCTCTGATTTGTCCTATTTCCATAGAAAATGCAGGGCACATTTTTCAAAGAGGTCTAATCCATTTTTGTTTAAATTAGACGGAGACTCAATGTGGATTGTTGCTAGAGTCTGAAAGTGCTGATTGTCAGGATTTGGGTGGTTGTTTTTTCTTTTTAGATCCGCTTGACAGTTAGCATTGCTAATTATTGCATTCTCATTTGTTTAATTTCAGCATTGCTATAGGCTTTTTAGAATCTAAGGGTGAGGAAGGAGGAAGAAAAGATACTGCAGCTTTTGTGCACCCCCACAAGCTGTTTGAGCAAGCTGTAACATGTGTTGTTAGGGAGATGGGTTGCAGTAACAGCAAAGTGTTTTTTTTTGTTTTTTGTTTTTTTTTTTTTTTTAAACACTGTCAGGCTAATAAAGCTTTTGTGAGGTGTTTTGTCACCTTGGTCACCAAATAAAGGATAGTGTGATCTCTTGTGGCCCCATTTTATGTAGGACACTTTGTACCTTAGTGGAATGTTCACTATAAAAGTCTTTGCTAGAAAAATTAAAGAATTTAGATTCTCAAGACCCCTGCCTACTCCTGCTTGTAAAGCAGTTTTTGAAAATATCGATTCAGTTTGAACAGAACTAATTTTAGAGAAGGAAAAAATCCACAGTCATTTCAAGAGAATATTTGCTAATCATCCATTTCCTGTCCCAATTAGATCTTTCTAAACCATTCTACTTTTAGTATTTGGTGGGTTTCATTTAGAGGACAAGCATTCTTTCTGTCCCCAAATTTTGTTTATTGCCAGTAGTTCAGAGCTGCCGACTTTGTATGTTTTGGGGAGCTTAGATACATTACTTAAGAATTTTAAGAACAGTTAGGCTTAGTAGTAGTCATAATAATAATTAATAGGTACAATTTATACTGAACTTTAATATTTGCAAAATGCTGTGTCTTTTTCATTTGATACTTACAACATTGCAAAATAAGGTCTATTATCTTCATTTTATAATTGAAGTTGAGTTGGTACAAGTTAAATAAAGTTAGTAACAATAATTCACATTTACATGTTTCGTTTAACAAAAATATCTCATTTGATCTTCACAATTCTGAAAAAAGTGTTATTATCTTTATTTTTCTAATGAGGAAATGAAAGCTCAGAATAGATGATGTCCAGGGTCATGTGATTATGTCTAAGGAAGGATTTGAATCCAGTTCTCTGTGACTTCAAGTTCAGCATCTTATCCCCTACATCATTACTCTTTTTTCACATATATATATATATGTATATATATATATGTATGTATATGTAATTCCAGAGAAACTGAGCAAGATAGAGATAAGAGAGTATTTAATGTTTATTAAATGGAGAGACATACTCGGATCAAATGGATCCATGGTTTGATCCCAGGGCTGAATGAGACTATCTTCTCCAAGAATGCAGCAGAGTTCTCAATGACTTATATACATGGCTCAGATGCAGAAGGTAGACTGAGGCAGGGGTGGAGTCAGAGTGCTGAGAGTGGGAAGGACAGGGTGGAGATGACATAATTAAGGGGAGGCACCCTGGACATGAGGAGAGGCATCTTGATAAGACAGTATCTGATATTCTAATAGCTTGGAATGGGGAGAGGCATTCTGATATTCTATCAAGTATTCTGATGAAGAGGGAGGGGAGGTTTTGTAGAATTGAGAAACAGGGAAACTGAGGCAGGACTGAGTTAGGATAATTAGGGAAGCTGAATCAGGACAATAAAAGAGAACTGTGGCATAACATATATATATATATATATATATATATATATATATATATATACACACACACATACACACATAAACACATACGCACATAAATATATAAAATAGATTAAAGTAACTAGGTGGTGAAGTGAACAGAGTAACAGTAAGGATTTATCTTCCTGGGTTCAAATATGACTTGAGACACTTACTAGTTGTGTGACTCTGGGCAAATCACTTAACCCTATCTACCTCAATTTTCTTATCTATAAAATGAACTAGAGAAGGAAATGGTAAATCACTCTAGTTTCTTTCCTAAGAAAATCCCCAAATTTGTTATATATAACAAATTAAGAATGGATTGAGATTAAAATTCCATTTCTGCATTTTAAAAAGAGATCCTTCTAAATAGACCTATCATTCTTAAAGTCTACTTTAGTTGGTTCCTTCTAAAGCTTCTGACAGCTTGTGACAATTTTGACTTAGGAAATTAACATGCTATTCAGTGGAAAATCTTTCCACCATTTTGTAATCCTATTGGAACTTCAGTGTTTTTGCAACAATGTTGAAAATCACTTATTAGAATTTATGGAGCTTCTCATAGAGTTAGCAAAAATGGGAAGATTGCCCAGGTAAGAACCAGTAATGAATGACTAGATCTCTACATTTGTAGAAAGGTAGAAAGTGTAATAAAAGGGAGTTTTGATACTTTGTGGTCCCCAGTTACTATAAGCAACAGAGACAGTTATTTTCAACCTTTTCAAACCGCAATAAATGGAAAACGTTGTGAATCCAGTGATTTGAACCTCCACACATGAACTCAGTTGGCTGCTTGAGAGTGAAGATGAAACTCATATACATTCTTGCAAACCATTGCCATGGCAACATAGTTAAAATTTCCAAGGTCTGTCTCCCTTGAGTTCGCACCTGCAGTTAGCTTTATTGTGAAACAAAAAGAGAGAAGTCTTTGCAGCTTGGAAATGCATTGGAATGAATAGTTGGGAGTTGGTTTTGCAATAAAATGAAATTAAAAAGTTGGAAAGCTGATTAAAGTGTTTGGAGGGGAAAAAATGTTTTGCATTCATAATACTCATTTTTCTATTATCCCATATCGCTGCCCTACTTCCTTAACAATAATTCTGGAATTTGATGAAATTGGGGAAATGTACTTAGGTACTCATGATAGTTTGGCTTTTTAAGGTGTCCAGAGATATATTTAATTAGAAAGAAACATTATTAACTGCTTACTATGTCCAAAACATTAAGGAAGTTATAAAGAAAATAAGACAGTCCCTGTAATCAAACAGGAAACCCCAAAATGGTAATATGAAATAGAATATGCCAAGGTGATGTATAGGGAAGTATGGTATTGTATAGCAAGAACAAGAGCAAGTACTGAGTTCAATTTCTGCATTGATCATATGACATCTGTGAGAAATGAACAAATCATATAACTTGTCAATGCCTTAGACTATTCTCTAAAGCTTAATTACTTAGTTACTGGGAGTTAAATCTAATAGTAACAAAACATCTATATTTTAAGTTTTCTTAACAAATACATGCAATTCTAATTATAAAGTATCTACAATACATTTGCAAATTTTCAAAATCTTAACAGATATATAAACTTACTGATAATTGCAATGGTGTTTAGAAAGGTCAATGATTTGATAGGGAGAAAAAAGGTACAAAGAATTATGAGCCTTCAGAAGAGAGATTACATTAAAACATTAAAAAAAAAATTTAATTTGTGATCTACATGACTTCCTCTGTAATAGCTGTTGCTCTTGTCATAGTCAACTCTTCATGAGTCCGTGAACTATATTATCCCTGGGGTTTCTTGGCAAAGATATTGGCGTGGTTTACCATTTTCTTCTTCAATGGCTTGCCCAAAGACACAGAGCTAGTAAGTGTCTGAGGTGGAATTTGAACCCAGGACTTCTTGAATCCTTGCCCAGTAGCCTATCTATTGAACCACCTAGCTGCCTCTGCAATATATTGCCCATCACTTACTAGACAGCATGCTTCCTTCTTGGCAAGATAAAGGGAAAGGGAGACTAGACCAAACCTCATCCAGTCATATAGCCTTCCACCTTGATGGAGCAGAGAAATGTTATTGCTAGAAAGAAACTCTTGTGAAGAAAGTCGAAATATTGTCTTAGCTGGAGAGCATCTTTCTTGTTCTCAGACTATGTCCATTTGTACAACATTGTACTAAGACCTGAAGAACCTATCCATAATGGAAGAACTTTCTCATCCTTATGCATAAAGATTGTTAGACTGTTCCCTACTTATTATGTCATCTTTGTTCCTCCCATAGTGTATCAAGCCTGAATAGACCTCCCAGGGAGACTTTGTTCCTATGGGAATAGTTTTCTTGAAAAAAATAAATTGGGATATTTGGAATCTAATCCATATAATCATTTTATAAAAGGGACTATCTAATATTCAGGAAAGAATTAATACAATAAAAAATTGACCATAATGTATTTCCATTATGCTAGGGAAAGTAGTGCACATATGTATTGTCTGCCTAATGAAGTGGTTATGTAGAAATAGTTAAAAATTACTGTTTTGAAGGGCAATGGGTATGGTGGAAAGAGCACTCAATTTGGAAGGAAGAAGCCCTGGATTCAAATGCTTCAAATGTGTTTCTTACCTGTGAGACTTAGGGCTAATCATTTACTCATTCTGGATCTACCTTTCCCCAGTTCTGTCTCCTTCTCTGAGGAGCTATTATAATCGAAATTCAGCTCAGAGTTAGAAGGGACTTCACAGAATATCTAATTCAACCCATATCTGAACAAGAATCATTTCTACAGTTTACCCAACAAATGGTCCCATCCAATCTTTGTTGGATGACTTCTCTAACAAGCAGAATCCTCATTTCTTTTTTGAGATCAAGATTTGACCATTGCATTTAAAAAAGCCTTTTTCCAAAATAAATTAGTATTGTGACCAATAATGTGGAAACAATTTTTAGACTATGGTCTAATTGAATGAAATGCACAAACACCTGTATGAATGAGGTTCAGCAATAGGAGCTAGCTAATGAAATGTTTGCATCGCCAAGGCAGTAGATCTAATGAAGCTTCTATTTCTAATTAAAAGGAAATTATAAATATTATTCCCTTAGTGCATGAATGTGTATAACTCTCATTAGTATAAATGGGTGTTAAACTTACTACAAAAGCTTTTTATTCCTTTAGTCTATCTGCCCTGAGTGTCCATGGGCATACTTAATTTCCTAGTCTCTCAAACGCCTTGAAAATGTCAATAATACATATGAAAAAAATGTAAAAGGCAAATCAGATACACAAGGAATTTAAGACAAATGGGAAAAAATGTTCTTACCTATGTGGTCTCCCTTCCATCATCATGGAATTGAAGAAACATAGAAAGGGCAATAGATTGGCAATCAGGTTATCTGACTTCCGGCTAGCCATTAATAGGTATGGGAGGGACGGCTTATTTAAATTTTCTGGACCTCAGTGTCCTCATCTGCAGAATGAGGGTCTTGAACTTAATCACTTTTAGCCAAAAAAAAAAAAAAGTAATTTATTTAATGTTTATAGTTAAGGCCATTTGCAATTAGGGAGAAGGGATTATTTAGCATTTAACTCAAATTCTTGTTAAAAAGAAAACATTTATGAATCATCTACTGAAGACTAAATAGTGGGTTAAACCCATGGGTGGAGAGGTAAACAAATTATAGGTAAGATGAATTTTTAAGGAAATATTATATACACTAATAACTGTATTATCACTATTATTAGATGGTGAGTGAATTTAAAGAAGTACAAAACAAGCAAAAGGCAATAGGAATGTTTATTATTGATATCAGGAAGGTTATCAGGAAGAACTTCATGGAGGAGGATGCCTCATAATAATTTCCAATATATTTACCTTTTCCAAAGTACTATCAAAGCAATGATGTAATTTGGTCAGTGGGATTCTACAAGAAACAGAAAATGTCAAGAAAAGGAAAAAATAATTTGTGGAGTGAATAACTTTTGACAAAAATGTATGTCATTCTGGTGGCATTCTCTCCAGGAAACTCAAAAAACAGATTGGGCTAGAGTCCCTGGGTCTTCCTGTGGGGTGGCTACATAGTTAACAATAAAGAAAGAGGTCCTTGACTTTTTGCACTTGGCTCTTTTAACTCAAATGAGCAAGCATGATAGCTTAGTGCAACTATTAGCAGTTTTCTCAGTTTTATCACCTGGGTTTTGTCACCTGTGAATCCCCAATCTACTTCTCCATCTATAATCAACTTTAAAAGCAGTTTAGTGCTATATTTTTTTCTCATGGCAGAGGATATGTAGTAAATTGCACCAAGAGGATATGGCAGCATAATCATAAATTCTAGAAGTAAGTCATCACATATTTTGAGCTCAAGCTATTTCCAATTAAGCTGAGAAATATTTATCAAGTACCTACTGTGTGCAAGGCAGTATGTTAGCATGAAGTTAATAATGAATCACCTTGTAAATTAGGTTGACTGGAGTTTGACATTGAGTGGAAACTAACTTGGTCTCTTTGAAAAGATTATAAAAATATTTGCAATATAAAGTTGATAGAGAAGGGACATTTTATAGAAACCTCAAAAGAAGTATGATAGTTTATCTAAGTTGTCACAGAATAGGTTGGTATTTCTTGCACAAGCTACATCATAAAGAAATTTTAGTTGCATTGTTAAATTGAAATTGTAAGGAACGAGAATGTGGGATTCTTGTCCTCTCATTCTATCCCATTACCTGGGTTTGCTTTGACACCAAAATGAGAGGAAGGCAGAGAATAACTGGAGGACATAAGTCTTTCTCAGTACAATGTTAGCCCTAAATTACCAAAGCATTTGCAAGATTGACTCTCAATCCAGGGATTTCTTACTTGTTCCCATATCTCTAGAATGGAATTGAATGCAGGAACTGGAGCACAGAACCCATGGTATTCAACCATTATTGAACAGATTGAAAAATGTAAGGGATTAAATAGAGAAAGGCAGATATCAATTTTCTCATTTCTTTTAAAATCACATCATGGGCTCAGCATGGAATTTTATTTGTTTGTCTGGATTTCTTGTTCATGAAAAGAAAATAAAAACCCATTTCTGCTCATCATGATGTTTTCTTTTGATTGTTTGGTTTAGGCCTGAGATTTCATCAGTGTGGGATACTTACAATTTGGTAATTTCCTCCATCCATTCAGATGGTACTTTTTTTGTAATTTATAATCTTAGAGACATTATAATCTTAGAGACAAGATGGAAGGTTGCCGGAGGTCACACAACCAGTATATGTCAGAGGCCAGTTTCCTTGACTCTGAGGCCAGCTTTCTATCCATTACATTATTTCTCTCCTTGTCATTTACACCAGAATGAAAAGTAGAGAGGGAAATGGCTGGAAAGGCAATTTTCTCTAGCCAGCTTAAAGAAGTGTTACTGCTGTTCCTATACTTTCTATGAAAAAAAAGTGCATTTATCATGATTTTGAAAACACTTTTCTCATGACAATTCTGTGAAGTAAGTGGTATAAATATTGGTAATGACATTTAAAAGTTGAGGGCCAGAAAATTTAAGTACCTTGCTCAAAATGACACTGCCTAGAAGTGGCGAAGACTTAAACTGTGTCCTGTAACTAAACACAATATTATCTTCCAACATACCCCTTAATGTTGCTGTTTTAGGGAAATGTTAGATATAGACAGTATTTCAGTCTGGCATTGAGTCATTTTCTGAGAGTGCACATTGTAGCACTGATGTCTCTTGTTGTTTTGGACCAAGCTAAGAAAGGAGATGCTTCAAAAGAAAATGGGAGAGTAGATTATTTCAGGTCATTTTAAATTTTACAATATAAATTCAGAATGTCAAAGCTGGAAGGAAACCTTTAGAAACTATTTAAGCCTCATTTAAAGATGAGGATATTGAGGCTCAGGATCATTAACTAGAAACCCAGTAAATTTCACAATTACAGTAGAAATTATAAAAGAGAAATAAACTGTTTGGCCAAAGAGTCACTTTAACCAAAATTTGCCCAATATTTGTGAGCTGTGCACTAAGGAAAATTGTTTGTTCTCTTTCACCTCTGTTATTTTTGGTTTTTAATGAGCTGTTAGAATTTGGGTAAACATGTGCCTGAGTGAGGTAAGTTTGGGGTTATGAAGATCAGGATTTTTTTTTTTTTACTTTTGCTAAAGATAACTTAAAATGTGATGATACTAGCAAATGCAAGTTTAATGCAAAGTCATTTTGCTATTATCCTGAATCAGGATGTATCTTTTACTGTCAGTTTTACCATTTTGGCTTTTTCAAACATGTTTAAGGAAAGTATGTGTTTTTATGGATGTTGTTTTTATTTGAAATCATTCCTGCTTGGTGGTGATTCTCAAACATTTTTCAGTCTGTGGATTATTTTAGTAGAGGCAGAGCATTTCTTTGATATTGTAGCTTTTGTGCTTGTTATCTCTTAAGAACTTTATGAAAACCGATGAAAAGAAGGATTCAGACTGCCTGACACAACTGCCAAATTATACCTAGTTTTTATTAAATATCACAAATCAAATAAAATCTGTGTTTTTTTAGTGTAGGGAATTCCTTTCACCAACTCCAATCGCAAGCTTTAGCAAATAAATCTTAAGAGTGTTTCTCAAGGCACTTGAAAATTTAAGTAACTTGCCCAGAATCTCAGAATCAGGATTTAAATCTTTGACTTTCTTACTCTTAAGTCTAGCACTTTACCATATTGTCTTTATTTAGAAAGTTAGCTGCCTTGGATGACTAATAAAATGGTGCTGAAAAGGGAAGAGTTAAAAGAACTTTATTGAGAAAGGAAGTTTTAGTGGGATGATGAGAGGATAAGTCCTTTACATGATTAGATTATTCACTCTTTCTTAACATTCCTATTTGTATTGAAATCAGCACCATCTTGTCAGTCATCCAGACTCAAAACTTTTCCTTTTCTCTAAAATAAACCAATTACTGTCTTATTCTACTTTTTTGAATCTCTGTTCCTTTACATTGTTTAAGTTTGGGTTAAGTCCTTTAATGAGGGTCTCACTTCCCTTACATATAAAATAAAAGAATTAGATCAGATAATCTCAAAGTTATCCCTTATAACCCTAACATTAGAGCTAGAACTTGATTCCTCTCATTTTATAGAGGAAGATTTTGAAACCCAGGAAAATGAAGTGAATTTCCTAGCATCACATAAACAATACTCTGATTCCAAATTCAATTCTCTTTCCCTCATTATTTCTTTCCTAAATTATTTTAGGAACCACTAGCAGGACTGTATAATCAGCCTTTATCCCCATCTCATATCCTAATAAGAGTATAAATTCCTCAAGGATAGGGACTGTCTTATTACCTATTTTTGCATCTTCCTGGCTTAATACAATGCCAGAAACATAATAAATACTTAAAAATTGTTATTGAATTGAAAAGTTCTACTAAAATAATGGTTATACTTGGATCATTTGCAGTTTATAAATAACTTTTTCTACATTATCTCATCTTAATTGCTTAGTAAGACTTTTATTAATTTTATTTTGCCAGATGTACAAACTAAAATTTAAGGAGATAAATTGGCTTGCCCAACATGATTTTACTACCAAGTGACAGGACTGAGACACAAACCCACTTTGACTCCGACTCCAAATTTAACCCTTTTCACTAAGGCACAGAGACTTTCCTAAAATTATAAAGTGTACCAACCAGCAGGACTCCTGCCCTGAGTAATGAGAGGGAAGTGTTGTTTTTTTCCATAAATCTGCCAACATGCTTTTGGTTATGGGGTAGAGGCACAAAAGACCTCAGAAATTATGTAGTTCAACCTTCTTATTTTATTATTGACTAAATTCTGGCTTGGAGACCCAAGACTACTCTAGTAATAAGGTGTAGAGAATGCTCAACACCATGGAGAATCTGCATAATTCTCAAATTCTAAAGCTTCTTTGTAAAGGAGAATACAGTGATTCTACAGTAAACTTCTTGGTTATCCCTTCAGCATACCAATACCAAGAATAAATGGTCATTCCTGTTTAGTCATTTGGGAGAAGTAATAAGATAATTTACCAAAACCATAATGATGGCTGTATGAGCAGTGGCAAAGTTAAATGTCTCATTAGCCCTTACATTGTGGAAACAGTTGTTAATGAGAGACACACAGACACACACACTGGAAATTGTATGAATTCCCATCAATGACTTAATGAGGAGAGAGAAACAGAGGTTATTCAGTTGATGCCTTACCCATCATGCCTTGCAAAGTTCCAGATCATGGAAAAAGAAATAGGGAAAAAATGCAATAAATATAGATTATCTCTCTGCCCTCAAGAGAGTAATGCTGAACTCATGTGTTGAGATACAGGGTATAATCCACAAAAAAGGAGGTTTTTAAAAATCATCTTAGGAGGATCTCTTGACAATATTATTTTTTTTAGACAGGAGCTTTCTGAATTAACTGTATCCCATAGTGACTAGATAAAGCTATGTCTGTGACAGTCTTTGGGGTTATAGTTTTACAAAATTAGAAGGCTTTTTAAAAAGTGATTTTTGTATTCTGACTTAAATTTAACTTCTGTTAGAGAAATTCTCCCTCAACCTACAACTTAACCTCATTTGTTTCAGTGGTTTATATATTGGTAGTAATGGTGGTGGTGAGACATGTGTGTGTATGTATGTGTATATGGATGAATAGATGTAAGTTTTAGTAGAATAGTTAAAAATTAGCTCTCTGATATGAAAGATAACATGGTATATCAGAACCTGAAGAGCTGGGAATGTTTTATCCCCAAACTACTATGTTTTAGCTATGTGATATTGGGCAAGTTCTCAATGAACTCATCTGCTAAAATAAGGATTAGAAGTTTTCTCTACCTCTAAACATTCTGTGAATTTGATAGGTACCTAGATTTGAATTAGAAGGTATCCTTAATTGTGTTCTTTTAAAATAAGCTTTTTCACTAAGCTTATTTGGGCTAACTATTTATAGATTATTAGTAGTCTCAATTTGTATCCCTTTTAAGTAATGTTTTTAGCCCTACTAGTATAACCATTGTTTTATAACTGTAGATACCCATATTATACTAATTTAGATTTGTATTTCTAAGTTTGGGTATAAATTTAAGTAATGATTAATGTAATATTCTCTTCTCTAAATTATAATGTTCTCTGGGAGCAGATTTCTTGCGGAGCTTCTGGAGGCAGCCTTACTTTCAGTTCAGAGTAATAATCACCTCAAATGCAGCCAGGAGTTAAAAGTTCAATCCTTTATTATCTCCTTCAAAATAGCTCGGTTAGTTTTCTTAGAGGCTTATCTCTCTCCTTGGTTCTAAGAGCTCTTGTCACTAGTCTTTTGCCTCTTCCAGCTTCAGCCTCTTGTCCCTCCGAATCCAAAGCCTCCAGCCAACACAAAAACAGAAGTTGGAATGAATCTGACTCCTTCTCCGAAAGTGGGATTGTGGATTCTCTCTGGGGTTGTGGGAGCTCCTGGACTGAATCCTGACTTGTGAATTCCTGGACTTGTGAATCTCATACTGAATCCTGGCTCTGAATCTCCCAAAAGTCTCTAGTGGGCTTGTAGGAGCTCCTCCTTATATATCCTCTCCCAAAGGTGTGAACTCCAAAGATGTGAACCAAGTACATAAGCATTGTCTCTATCATTTCCAGGGACTTAGCACCTTGTAAGAATCCTAACAGATTAACACCTAAAATGTGAAAATAAAATTTGAAGAACGTATTTTTTTTTTTTTTTTTTGCTAAGGCAATTGGGGTTAAGTGACTTGTCCAGGGTCATTTCTAGGAAATATTAAGTGTCTGAGGTCAGATTTGAACTCAATGGACCTGAGTTCAGGGCTGGTGCTCTATCCACTGCGCCACCTAGCTGTCTGCACTAAAATATTAACATCTCTAGATGAGAAAGTTTTCATCACCCTACTTCATACTTCATATTTTCTCTTTATACTTCCATTCATGTACTGCTTAAGCAATATTTATAAGTTGCCACGTCCTATTTTGTTGGAATACTAGAAATATATATTACTCCATCTTTTTTTAAAAATTGATATCTTTTTTATATCACCAGAACTTTTTCCAATATTCTGCCCATTCTGCCACAGATCCATTTATATAACAATTAATATTTTTTAAGAAAAAAAAAGAGAAAAAAAGAATAAGGAAAAGATAAGCCAAATTAATCCATGTATCAAAAACTGATTGAAAATAAATGCATGATTTTACATGTGGGGACCTCTTACCTTTGGAAAATTCCAGTGCTTCCTTAAGAAGTAGAAAAATAGCTATTATCATTCCTATTTTGGGAGGAAGAAAGGCATGAAGTACAGAATGCAGAATTTAAGTTTTGGGAGATTTTAATAATTAACAGTGAGAAAATATTTTTAAAAAACAGACCATATTCATTCAACTATTTATGAAAAACATATTTTGAAAAGCATTGTCTAGGTGCTGTGGAGTGATGAGGGACAAGGTATGTGAATTAAAAAAGATAATTATGACTTGGCATCTAACCTAATGGTGATTTCTGGCCAGTGCTATAAAAATTAATTTGCTGTTTTGGAGCTGCTGCCAAACTGTCTGGATTGTCTTATTCTAAGAAAAAAAAAAGTCATACTAATTTTTTTTTCTTTAAACTCTAATTTCCCTCTGTCTGCTTTCTTCCAGAGTGTATGTGTATAGTGTGTGTGTGTGTGTGTGTGTGTGTGTGTGTGCATGTTGAAAGAGTGAGAAGTCATTTCCTCCCCCTTTGCTAGCACAGCTTCATTCAGAATCTTCCTCCCTATCCTGTTTTCCATGTATTTAAATTATGCCCTTTAGAACAACCAGTTTCCAATGTAAATGAAACCATATGTCAGTACCAGTAAACTATTGCCACCTCTTTAGCCTCAGTGGAGTTTTTCTCTGTAAGTCACTTCTATTGTACTGGGGCCAGTTGCATACATTTTAAACAGGCAAGAGAAGGCTGAGAAAATGTAATGACTTTCTTGTCTGTCTCTGTTTCAAACAGACAGCTGATTTACAGTCACTTTTTGTAATAGCCCAGGGCATCAACTGGGAGAGGACATTAGAGAAATGTGAAGGTTGGCAGATTTTCAGGGACACTTAAGATTTGTCTTAAATATTCATGAATGCTCATGTTCATATATGCACTTCAAATAACAAATAAGTATTTATTTAGTACAAGCCTAGACTTGGCCCTAGACTCTAGAACAGTGCTACCCATCTCTGTTTTTCTACATAGGAATATTGTTCTGGGAGGATAAAATAATAAGAATAAAAATAGCTAATAATAGCATTTTTATGGCACTTTCAGGGTTGCAAAGTACTTTATGTATGTTACTTCATTTAGTCCTAACAATAAGTCTCTGAAGCCGTTCCTATGATTATTCCCATTTCACATATGAAGAAATTAAGGCTCAGTAATTAAGTGACTTATCTAGGGTTACACAGCCATCAAGCATCTGAGGCCATTTTGAAATCAGGTCTTTCTGATTTTAAATTCAGCACTCAATCCACTATACTATCTCTGATTGGGAGCGACTTTTTAAGTTTAAGGAAAAGTGACCTGATATGGACAGGATTGTTTACTTTACTAATTCATCTGTTCAGTATTCCTAATATTAAAACAGTATAGACTCCTTGAGAGCAGGTATATACCTTTATGTATCCTCCAAATCTCGGTGCCTTGAACATTTGCTCAATAAGTGTTTATAGATTGTTGTTCATTGTCATCATCATTGATACTCTTTTGCTAGTGATGTACACTGCATTGACATCTCCTGTTCTTTATCTTTATCACTCTTTTGTTTACTATGTGACCTCTAATGCTTGAACTGGCAAAGGAAAACAAATAAATTGAGAAAGTCTGGATTGGAGCAATTTGAAGCTAAGTTAGTATCTATAAATGAGTAGTCATTAGAATGTGTGAATTGCTCAAGTAATTTAGCTAATAAAATTTAAAAATTGAATGATGTTTGTTGTCATAAATAAATATCATAATTATCTTGATTTTCTTTACCTGGCTTGTTTGTAGGTGAGGTTCAGATTTTGTTCCAAAGAATCTCTGATGCTAATTCAGAGGCCTACATAATTTCCCCAGGGCAGTACAATGAGTCTTTTGGGGACACAATGAGAATATCTCATGGAAACCAGACAGGAAACACTATCTCCCAAGGCAATTTCATATGAAACCAATGTCTACCATTTGGCTATCTATGTTACACTAAAGCTAAGATACACAGTACTCAAACAACCAAGATGCTTTATTTATTTCAGTATGAAAAATAAATAAATCAGGTGAAAGCTCCAGGAGTGTCACACAAGCAGGTTAATTGATAGATTAATTTTTGAATTGATGGTTTTGTTATTGTGTAAAAACAGTTCTAGCAAAAAAAAGAAGCATTCATCTTATACTAGCAGGATTTGATATGACTGAATGGGAGCAAACTTTTCTCTTTTTTTAATTAAAGAATGATAAAAAGTTAGTGTTTCATTTGTAGGTGTTATATTCTCAGTTGTCTTCCTGTGATAACTTGGGAATTTATTCATATCCTTACCAAGTAGGAATTTTTTTGGCAGACTTTGTTTCTTCCACTTCCATTTCAGTTTGTGTTGATTTATTTTCAAAGCTACTTAAAGCTGAGAAGGGAAAGAAGCATTAAAGTTTTAGAATTTTATTGTTGCTTGAAATAGAAAAAATAAAATAACACGCTTAATTTCTTTATGTCATTTTCATATATAATAACTTCTTCACTTTACAAAATAGCATTGTGTGATTATCATAATTGTCCATTTCATTTAAAAGAATAGAAATTCCTGCATTGAAATGTTTGAAACACTGGGTTTCAAAAGTCAAAGGATAGGAAAGAATCTTCCTTCTGAGGCAGAAAATATAACCAAGATAAGTTTGTATATGTATATTTATTTTGTTCCTACTATGTGCCAGAAACTGCAAGTCACCACTTCTAGTGACTCAGTTTCCTTAGCTATAAAGTAAGGGAATTGGACTTGATGACTTCAAATCTTGGATCCCCTTCTTCCTTTAAGTGTAACTCTGTGATCTGTTTTCTAACCCATTTCAGTATCTAACTATCATTCTAGTCTAGAAGTTTTCAATGAATAAAATATTTCATAGAATCATAGACTAATAGAAGAAGTCCAATCTGGTCATTTTAGAAGTGAGAAACCCTCGGTGCAATGTGACTTGTCAAACAGCACACAAATAATGAGTGATAAAACTCATATCTTCTAGCACTTTCCCCACTGCATTCAGATGTATTAAGTGCTGATTGCTTGAGACTGGGGTTGGTTATCCTGACTATTCTTTGAGTTCATATCTTTTATAGTACCCCTGATAAAGCTTAAGAGTTGATTTCCATTTACCAAAAGACCACATCCTTTCTGGATAAGGCATTTCAGTCCCCATAGCATTTTCTCAAAGTTCTATCTCCCCATGCATAAGACATTTCTGTTATCTAAATCCTCTCCAAGTTCTTCCCATCCCTAAAGGTGTGCACTCCTAAATATGGTTGAAAGAACAGATTTAGAATAACAATAGACTTTGAGTATGTGTGTGCAGACTGTTCTCAGCCAGGGATGATCAAGGTACCACTTTGACCTGAGAGAGGTTAAATACATTGTTAGAGACACTTGTCCAAATGGACTCTTATCTAAAGCTAATACCCCTGCTTGATCACTAGTCTGTCTCTTTCAGCAGGTTGTCTCTTTTCTGAAAGGGTTATAAACACCAGGGGAAATACAAACTGAAGAATAGAATTGATTAATGTGACATATTTGAGTTTCTGCAACTGTCTCAACGACCAGTCATAGAGAGGCAGCTCCAAACACAGTAAATTAAATTTAAATTACACAGTGTTGGCTAGAAAATTGCTCCGTTAATTCAACCTTCAAAATGAAATTTGATTTTTTTTCCCACTTGAACCACCTCCTGATTTTTCATATCATGATGATTTCTACAAGGACATCTACTGGGCTGAGTTCTTTTATTGCATCTCTCCCCCCTCCTTAAAGGAGAAATACATAAAAAGCAATTCTTAGATATTTAGTTGTGGATAAGATAAAGCATGCATTAAAGAACTGGTTTTTGTTAGATCTTGTTTCCCAATAGGCAGGTAGACGAAGTTTTATATAATACTGAAAAATAGGTGCTTAAAAAATCTGATCAGAATTCTCATTTCTGTTTAGGTGGCTATATATACAATGAATGACAGAACTAATCTCAGCAGACTAATCTCAGCAGACTAATCTCAGCAGGTTAAAATGATGGGCCCAAATTTGCAAGATTATGTTTAACATAGATAAAGATAGCATTCAAAATTTGATTCAAAAAAGTTTCACTGTATTAGTCCAAATTAGAGAACACTCAATCAACAAGCATTTATTAAGCATTTATTATATGTTAGGCACTGAGCTAATACCGAGGATATGAAAAAGGCAAATGCCTGCTCTTAAGGAGCTTATCAGGGAGACAAAATAGAAATAACTGTTATATACAAAACATACATGGAATAGAGGCAAGATATTTACAAAAGAAGAAATTAACAGCTGGAATAGGATCTGGGATGCTGGGGGAAACCTATAAAAGGTACAATCTGAGATATCTTCTAGGAAGTTAGGGATCTAAGGATTAAAAGCTGTTTATATGAAATAGACCTGTGAAGAAGAGGAAGCTCAATAGGAATCAAGAAATATAACATGGCTTCAAAAGAAGCTAATGTGATTTTAGTCTACATCAGTAGAATAGTGACCAGATCAAGAAAAATCAATAATCCCCAGCATATGCTTGGCAATTGTGAAACCGTATCTGGAGGATTGTGTTCTGTTCTGGATACCACATTTTAAGAGAGACACTGATAAATGGAACCATTCAGAGGAAAACAATCACAATAGTGTGGAAACTTGAAATCATTTGATATAAGAAGATTGGAGGGGTTTAGCTAGAAAAAAGATTTCCCAGGGGCAGAGGACGTGTGAATACCCTTTACATAGTTGAAGCGTTAGTGTGTGTGTGTTGATTAGAAGGTAAAGACAGGCTTGGACTCACAATGAGAAAGAGCTTTTTAATTTTTAGGCTTGTTCAAAAATGGAATAGGCTACAATGCATGTTAGTGAGAGTCTTCTGAATATCTGAAACTATTCAGAGGCATCTTAGTAAGAATATTACTACACTGGATAGATTGAATTGGATGATTGCTAAAATTCTGTGCAATTCTAGGATTTTTTGGTTCTGGGTTTCAAACACGCCAAACTTAAGGGCAGAATAGCAACTTTGAAACAAATATTATAGATATGAAGAGATAAAATAGAGTTTAGGCAGCAAAAAAAAAAAAAAAAAAAAAAAAGAAAATCAATTTCTTCCACAGACCACCCACTGCAACATCATAAGGCTAGCCCGATTACAGATACAACTTTCACATTTATGTCTCTCAGGTACACTGATATATAATTTCTTGATGAGAATCAGGACATTTTACAGATGAACAAACTGAGGTAGGTAGCACTTATGTGAATTGCCAAGTTTCACACACATAACAAAACTTTCACATTTTTTTAATATTTCATAAACTTAGTGAATAGTAGATCTGCAAGGGATCTTAGAAGCAATAGAATAATACTACTTCTTATTTTATATCTGAGTAAACGAGGGCCTATAATAGGAGAAGTGACTTGGCCAGTGTCCCAAGCAAACAAGAGACAGAACTGGGACTTGAATCCAGGTTTTCTGGCTCCAGTGATCTTTTTTTTTATTATTCCATGTTGTCTTTTCTGTTTTTATCCTTGGTTTGTACAGTTACATTTATTAACAGGTTGCATTGTAAATATGTTTTCCAGTAACAGACAACAAGAAATTGGATAACTAGGTGGTATAGTAGATAGAGTATTAGACTTGGGATTCATAAAACCTAATTTTGAATCCTGCCTCAGACACTAGTTGAATAACTTTGGACAATCACTTAGGTTATCTAGTTCATTATTTGTAAAATGATGGGTTTGAACTTGATGCCTTCTAGGTTTCTTTCTACTCCAAATTTATAATTTCCTGGTGCCATCATAGCAACAAAGGAGAATCTAAGACTTAAATATATTTCTTATTATATAACATTAAATATTTCTAATAAGTTAATTACAAGTTATTATAATAAGTCATTTAGTAATGAGTTATCTTCAAAAGTTAAAAGCAAATCTAGTTAAAATATTTCTTCTTCTATTTCCTAGGATAATTCTCTAGCCCTTGACTACTTTGCTCTAAAACTAATGGATATTTTATAAGATTTATAGGATTACAATTCATGTGTTTCTAAAGAAGAAGTAGATGAGTGTACAGTCAGACCCTAAACCAAAGTATATAAAGGAAGAAATCAAAATGGAGACATTCAATTCATAGGCTTTACAATCAGTGCAATCCTCTATGATTTTTAAGGTTTTTAAATAGGTATACTTACACCATCTTGAAAAGTAGATAGCTTAGAAATAGAATGTAGTATGAAGAAAGAACATTTGATTTATAGTCAAATTTTTGACATGAGCAATAGTGGGATTAACTTTGCTTGACCATGCATATTTGTTAGAATTTTGTATTTATTTTTATTTTTTAATGAGGAAAGGTGAGAGGGAGAGAAAATATATTTTATTGAAATTAATTTAATGTAATTTTAACAATGATAATAAAAGTCCTTGGATATAAATCCCAAGTCAATTACTTAAGAAAATGGATAATTCACTTCATCTCTCATCATCAGGTTTTATATATGAAAAATTAAATATTTGAACTACATGATCTCTAATGTTACTTCCATTTCTGAAAGCTGTGACTATAGTAGACTAAGTATTATTACCCTCATTTTATTGTTGGGGAAATTGAGGCTCAAAGAGTTGCCCAGTATAACATATCTAGTAATGTCAGTGACAGGCCTGAAACTCTATTCCTTTAATTTTAACACCAATATTTGCCCTTTCTTCCTTCTCGCTTCTTCTCTATTTCTTTTCTGCCTATCTGCATTTTTTCCCCTCCCTTTTTATTTTTATATTTTTCTTTCTCTGTGTTTATCTCTGTATTTTCTGTATATTTGTACCTTTCTGTATTTGTCTCTATTTCTGTTTTTCCTTCCTTCCTTCCTTCCTTCCTTCCTTCCTCCCTTCCTTCTTTTCTTCCTTCCCTCCCTCTTCCTCTCCCTTTCCCTCTCCTTCTCTCCCTCCTTCTCCCTCTCCCTCTTTTCCTCTCTCTCCCTCTCCCTCTTTCCCTCTCTCTTCCCCTCCCTCTCATTTATTTAAAGACTAAGTCTCTCTGTCATTCCCAGAGTTGAATAGCAAACCTTTCATAGCCCAATTTTGCACCCCCTTGAAAAGCCTGATAGTTCTCCACTCCCAGAACCTTACTATATTAATGGCACAGATTTTTGTTCTCCTCTACTTCAGATCTCCCTAAGGGATCTTATAAGCCCCAACCTTCCCTGAATCAGGAATTAGGTCCTGCTACCCATATTTTTTGCATTGACCATAATACTGTGTCTCTAATGTTTAACTAAATTATTCTTATTTTTTAACAGAAGTAATCAAATTTTAATCCTGCAAGTCATTATCACCGATTAGATGTGGGAAAAAATGAATTTCTTTGTTACACATGGTTTTGCTAGAATAGTAAGAAATAAGTGCTTTAGTAATCAATGTTTTTAATTAATTGAAGTTATTTTATAGTACAGGGTAAGCTACTGTGTAGGGTGTCCTTTAATTTATTTTAAAAAATGATGGATTATTATGGAAAAATTATATAGGGCTTAAGCAAATTTGTTTGAAAATGAATTTATTTTGAAATCTGAGTTTTTCCCCTTTAGGCCTTAACAGACTAACATAAGGGTAGTCTTAAATGTAAGCTGTAGAGATCAGAAAAATTGAATTTTCCTACATGGTAAATTTATAGTGTTTTTAATAGAAACATTTTCTGCCCCCATCGAATTAATTTTTTCTGTCATTCATAGTAATTTCCTTGTCCCACTAACATGACCAGACTTTGAAAAATTCTAGGTATGCCAACTGATAAAATCACTTTAGTTTTAAGATATTTCATGATCTCAAATTGATTCTTTTAGAAATATTTTAATTTGCAAATTATTGTGCTGATCTGCAGTGGGCAAATCCTTATGCTTTTTATCATTATTTCCCTGAGTCACCATTTGCTTAAATTATGATTTTATACATTATATAATTTTGTAGTAAAAAGAATTACATTCTTACCTATAAGAGATCCTGCTCAATAGACCTTATATCAACACAGAACATTTTTAAAATAGTAGAAAATAACTATGATAAATTTTCAAAAACATTATATTTTTGTGTGACCTACATTTTAAACTAATAGACCAGATAGTGCTTCTACACACATTGATTTAAAACACAGATACACATACTAGCCCTAGAATTAATTTTTTGTAAGTTAATTCTGGAAATGACAAAAAGTTAGAGAAGTATTAAAGGAGATACTATTTCTTGGCTTCAGGTATATTATTCCGTGGAAGATACTGGGTCTGTATACTTTTCACTTGCATTGGAATTGTTCCAGCAAGTTTTTGAATGTGCACTAGTTTGATAAACATTAACTAACTTAGCATGACTTTGACACACAGGATAGATTTTCATAAGCAAAAATTGCGTTCAGATGAGTAGATTTTATATGTATAACTCTTATATTACTGCAATTTAATAAAATATTAAAGCTGGATGAGATCCATAGGATCGTTATTTTAGAGCAAAAGCATTTCCGAGATCGTATTTTTACAAAGAAAGACATGAAAATAGAGAGATGTTTAGTGACTTGGTCAATGTCATATAGCCTAGTTAGTTGACAGCACTAGCATTAGAACCCAGATTTGAATATACTTACAGTATAGTTCAGGGATTATTACAAATATAAATATAAATTATAAATACTCTGACTCATAATAGAGAAGCAGATATCCAATTTCTCAAGATATCCACTGTTTTTCTCTTTGTCTTTGTCCAGACCAGTGATTTATCAGCACATCAACAATTTGCATGTGATTTAAAGATATATCGAGTTGACTAGTCCATCAAGAACTTAAATGAAAAGCCTAGGTGTCACACAGCGAGTGTGTATCAAAGGGCTTGAACCCTAGTTTTTCTGATTGCAGCCCTCTATTCACTGTGTTATGTTGTTTGACTATCATGACATAAGTGCATGAATGAATTAAAATCTTTGAAAGAAATGACAGATGCATGTCAATTGCATAACTACAATTTTAGGTTCCTTTCAGGTCTAGAACTATGATTATTTGTAAGTCCAGCAACTTAATGCAAATATATAAAATTTGGTCTAAATATGGTGCTATTTGTTTTTTAAAATTGTGATTTTTTTTCCTCTTAAATTATTTCTTATTATATGTATTAATTTTAACTAAATATCAGATTGCCTAAATGGAAAAAAAAGGCAAATTATATTTAAAATTCTATGTAGGAATTGAAACCTACCATTCATACATATACACAAACACACAGATTCCTGTTGTTTATGATCAAAGTAACTTTTCCAATAAAAACCTAACTTTTGAAAAACAGATTATCTTTTTATAGGAGGAATTGTAACAACTGACCTATAAGGCAGCCTAATTGAATCACTTGTTATTATCATATCAGTTTTCATGTTATTCCATTGAACTTTCTGAGCCAAAAGGACATTTGTTCCTTTGCCTTTTAAATCCTTGTTTAATCAAAGAATCCCGACCTGACATTCATACAAATTGCTAGCATTTATCATAGGCATTAATAACTATAACTCCTTAAAAAAACTGACTATCTTGAACTTTCTCTTTTCAAATAAAAATAGCAGAAGGAAAAATAAATATTTCTAAGAAGATTCTATTAGAGAAAGTTCTAAGCCTTATGGAAAAACCCAACTGGTACCCTAACACAAGTTTTTGTGTTTTTTATATTTAGATTATGGACCAATGTTTCTTCATTTTTATTTGAGCTACTTCTTAATTCATCTTTTAAAACCTCTTTTCATTTTGAAGTTTTCCATTCCTAGTTTTATCTCTGTGGCTCATTTTTGTAACCTATTTATTGCCATTATGACTGGTAAATATATTTAGAACTTCTCTAATGAAGAAAAGCATCCTGGATAACATTATTCTTTTCTCTTGGAACTAGGACCAAACTAAGAACTAGTTTGATTCAGTGCTTTTAATTGAGTATTTAAAATCTATTTTGCATTTGCTATTAATGTCTAAATATGCATAATCTCCTTAATTTTTAGCAGAAATAATGAATTCCCTTTCCTCCTATGCCTCAGAATACTTCTTTCCTTAATCATTCTTCATTAAAAGCTCACTATTTGTATACAATAGCTAGACAGAGTTTAGTGTTGCATGCAAGTATAAAAATGGAGGAAAAATCAGCCTTTGGTATTTATAAATGGATTAATAATATGATCAAACAACTAGATTGTGTTGACCTCTGCTTTAAAGTTCAATTTAGTTCAACTGATATTTATTAAGAAGCTTAGCAGAATACAAGGATGGAAAACAGGTAGATCACATTTGGAGAACAGGAGTGACTGCAATATAAAGGGAATATAATCATCTTGAAAAATCAAATTGGAGCTAGGTTATAGAGGGCTTAAAGGCCAGGGTAAGGAGTTTGTGTTTTATTGTATAGGCACTAGAGTTACAAGGAAAGATTTTGAAAGAGTCAGTTAATATTAAGATTATTTTGGAATTCAAGTGACAGAACTGGTGCCTAGAGATATAAAGTAACTAATACAAAGTCTTAGGAGTTACTACAGAACCAGAATTTGAGCCCTGGGTCAAAATTACCATGTGCAAGTACTGTACCATGTACCAGGTGCTTAGAAAACACAAAGAGACAAAAAGGCACAGGATCAAGCTTTGGAAATAGGGGGTGAGAGGATGGTAAGAGATTGATAGATATGTTCTAAGAGATAAAAGAAGAACCAGGAGAAAAAGTGTCTTAGAGGGCAAGAGATAAAGGTAAGGAATAGATGATTAATAGTACTTAGTCCTGAAGAAAAATCAGAGGAAATGAGAAAGTGGGGGTGGGGAGGGAAGGCATTGAATTCAGAAATTGAGATGAAATCATTGGTAATTTTTGAGAGGCCGGTTTCAATAATATTTGGCTTTTTGTCAGGGACAATCAAGAAGTTAATGAGTGAATAGGTAGTGAGAGATATAAATAGATAGATGTTTATTAATAATTTACCATATGCCAGATGTGATAAAATATAAGAAAAGAAGACAGTCCCTGCCTTAAAGAAATTCATTCTATTGGGGGAGGACTATATATATATATAATAATGCTAGAAACTGGGGGGGGGGGAGCAGTTTCCATACAGAATATCATAGGAAGTAAGGCAGAAGTCTAGGTCCTGCCAAAATAAGGCATCTATACTAGGAAGGGTCAGGAGTGAGGCTCAGATTTATAGTGAGGTGAAAATTGCTGGAAATTGTGGCCATCATGAGGAGATTTCAGGAAATGATTTGCAATTGATAGGAAGGCAAAAGATTCACCTATCAGAAGTGATGTGGAAATAGAGGACAAAAAAAGAGAAACTATATCTTCTAGGAATTTAACATTAAAAAGAGGGAGCCAAGAGTATAGTGTGATGATTTGATGGGTTTGCCGAATCCAAAGTAGCTTTATTAGGAAGGGGGAAGTAGTGAAACCTGAACATATGCTTTAGATAGTAGAAAAGGAGCCTACAAAAAAGAGATTAAAAATGAAAGTAAAAGAGGGAGTAAATGACAGGAATGGAAAGAAAGAGAATGAGGAGAGTGAAAAGAGAGAGAAAAAGACACTTAGAGAGAGGAAAAAGAAGGGAGAAACAGAGAGATAGAGAAAGAGAGAGGGAAGGAAAGGTCAGGATTAAAGAGTGTGGAGAAGTCACATTATCTTCTAAAGCTGTACAGAGGGGTAAATTTATAGAGATATGTAGATGGGGAATTGAGTGTTCTTCCCACCATGGCCTTGATTTTAGAAAATTAGGTAAGCTCATTTGTCTTCTGAGAGACAGGGTGGAGAATATAGTTAGAGTTTGGAAAAGAATTGGAAAGAGTCTCCATAGAAACTATGATGGGGAGTCAACCAAAAATGAGTAAGATACTGTGCCATAGGTAAGGTCCTAAGTGAGATTAAGTGAGATTTATAGTGATTTCCTGATTTTCTCTTGTAGCCTTCCATTACTGGGGAATAGGGAAAGAACATGATGCTAGGAATGACCCAGTGTTGAGGATTATCAGGAATGAACAGCAGAACAAGGGGGCAAAAGAGTTGTGGGTAAAGAATAGCTATTTTTTTGCTGAAAATGTAGTAAAAGCTAAAACATTGAAAGGAAAGCTGCCAACTCTTCTTTCTATATCAACTATAAAATGTATTTTCCCCTGAACTTTTATTTATTATGAAGCCTTAATAATTAAAAGAAAAATAATAACACAACACTGTTTAAGCCTTACATCTACATTTGAATCTAGAATCTGAATTAGTGTAAGAAAAAATGCCTTGCAAAACATGGGTATCTCACACTAGTCTGTTTCTTCATCAAGACAGTTAAACATCTTCAAGCTTTCTCAAAGTCCAAGTGATTGAACTCTGTCTAAAAGTTATTATTACTGCTTTCAGATGTTCAGACACAGACATGCAGAAAAGCCACCAGTGCATGTCTTTAGCTCTGGGGCTTCAATAAATTCCACTTGCTTTATTTTTTCCAATTATTCAGTAACCTTTTCTGAGAAACTGTGCATAATTTATTTGTTAAAAAAAAGATAATATATCCAAATGAGCTTTCACTATTTTTCATACCTTGTGTATCACAAAAGTATCGCTAAGATTTCATTGTTTGCAGGCATTTGACATTTGTAAGTTGCCACTGAAAAGTAAGAACATTTGTACTATTGTCTTCGTAAAGGAGATGATTACATTTGTTGTATCTTAGCCACTCAGTCTGTTTGATAAACTGGAACTATGCTTCCTATATTCAATGCATGTTAGATTTAGAGATATCAGGGACAGCAAAGGCCTTTAAATCCAATTGCCTCACTTTATAGATGAGAAACCAGAGGACAAGAGGTTAGATAGCTTACCCAGTGTCATGTAGCTTATAAATGTGGGAGAAAGCTTACAGGATTCAAACTTTGGTTTTCCTTAATTTATTTTCTGTCTTCAATCTTCCATGTCATTTTGCTGTCAATGTAACAGTGGTAGAAATGATGATGGTGATGATAATGATGATGATGATAACAAAATGTTCTGGGTTCTTTTGAGTAAACCTTCTGAATTTGTTTTCTTTGCAGACCACCGATGACATCCTTGTGGCTTCTGCTGAATGTCCCAGTGATGATGAGGACATTGATCCCTGTGAGCCGAGCTCAGGTGGGTTAGGTTAGTCAACTTTTTTCTTACTCTTTGATTACTTTTATTGACTTGCATGCAGCATCTCATAGAAAGATCTTGCTTCCGAGTTCTTATGAACACACCTGTAAAAAATAATAACCAATTTTTCATAGGCGGGATGGACTTAAAAAAAAAAAAAAACAACAGATCCAATTCCCAACATTTACTGAGAAATGCCAAGATTATGCATTTTGGTACTAGCTGTTGGGGACAGCACCTTGGCTTGGTGGCTTACTATTCTCATTCCATTAGCTATGAACATAATTTTTATGTATAATGTAATAATGTGCTTTCCCCTCAGGTCACTTGTGGTATAACCACATTTTTTTTGTAGAGCTAAGTAATCACATTGTATTGTGAATAAAAATTTGACCTTTCTATGATCTAAAAAAATCCCTAAAATTCCCACACAAAGAAATCAAATTAGCTTAAGTGGTATATTTTTGATCTCGGAAGTGGAAGTATTGCTGTAGAAGTAATATAAACAGCTTGTGGAGCCTTTGATATATTTATGCATGGGTAATGCAGAAATGTTTCCTTCTTTGATACTTGCCATATCACCTGACAATTTTAGTTCATTTACTTTAATAAGTTGATGCTTTATTTCCCCTTTTTATTTGTATTTATCATCCACTGTGAATGGTTAATACAGAAAGATGGTTTCCATGCTGCCCTTTCCACCATTAAGTAATGATTGTAGGATCCCTTAGGCTTAAGTATGAAGATCACAGGGATTTCTTTTGATTGATATTTTTACTGTTCTCAGGATGAGCTCAGGCTTTAAATGAGCAGTTTTGTTCCACCTTTAACAGCCTTCCTGTCTAGTCTAATAAAATGAATAAAAATGGGGGGGGGGGCAGTAACTCCAAAGCAGTTAATGGCCTCTGCATGACAACTCTGGGAACTCCAAGAGACCTGCAGGTACAAAATAGAATGGCTTGTTTATTACTGATTGACTGCCCATAGTGTTGTACATATCCACTTTAACATGGGTTTAAAAATTGCCACTCTTATCTTTCATCTTTAGCTTAAGAACCAATTGTAAAGCCTTAATTTGAGTCTTCTGTTTCCTCTGAAACATAAAGTAGTACAGACCTGCTACACAAGAGAGTTGGGAAAGGAAAGCCAACAGCATACCCCTTTATCCCATCTTCTAACCTCATTGTTCAACATTTAAGATAACTTTTCAGGGTGTTGAAGGCCAATGAGGAACATAACAGATATTAAATAAGTCAGTTCTATAGGATTGCATGAGATCCTGTTCAAGGAATGTTATTTTCTTCCTTGTCTCTTATTTCTTTTATTATGGCATCGTCTACTTTATTTCAATCAATTCACAAACCTATAGCTCCAGAATAATTTTTCTTGTTAAATCTGACTGCAATATCCAAGTGACTAAATATCTCCAATAATTTCTCCTTGCCATCTAATAATATCCAAGACCATCTCATTCCTCCTCTAATCAATACAATTTCATTTGTCCTTAAGCCTTTTTCATTTTAATTAAGAGGGTAGCTCAACCCACTTTTCTCTTGTTAAAATATACCTCTTCAATGAATAAGTATAATCATCCATGATTTTTAATGTCCAAAAGTATGATGCACATAATAAATACACTAGAGTTTAGAGGAGGGCAAAAGCAGTTAGATAGTTGATACTTTGTGGGATATAGCAGAGGTGTCATATTCCGACAGGCCACATGTGGTGCCCAAAATTCCTGAGGGTGGTCTGAATCAAATTAAAATATAATGGGGAAATATTTAACAAAATAAATAAAAACATCATACACTCAATAATGTTAATCATGTTTTTTTAAATCAATCTGTGACTCTCAGATGAGTTTGACACCATGGGGTACACTGGACAGAGGTATTTTTTAGATATGAGACAGGATTTAGTGGATAGTAATAAGGAAAGATGACTGGGGGCAGTATTGAGCATAGGGTCTAGATTAAAGCTTATTAAATTGTTGGCCACGACCCCATATGGAATCACGTAGCTGAATGTGGAGATTGTGGAGAAGTTTGGCAACAGTAAGAGATATTAAATGTTCCACCAAGTTTTGATTATTTATTTATTTATTTATTTGTTTTTTGCTGAGACAATTGGGGTTAAGTGACTTGCCCAGGGTCACATAGCTAAGAAGTGTTGTGTTTGAGGCCAGATTTGAACTAAGGTCCTCCTGACTTCAGGACTGGTGTTCTATCCACTGCACATCTAGTTGCCCCAAAGTTTTAATTTTTTATGTAAAAATAAACTAGCACATCCATCTCATTTGTGAACTTAATAAATAGCAAATTTGTAGCTTAATAAATAGTAAAATTATATTTGTACCAAAATTGTTTTAAAACATATATGAATAAATTGAAATACAAAGAACACAAGTAGTAAAGACCCAACCCAACCAATATGTAAACCCAGGGTATGATACTTCATATCTGGTATTCTTTTCCATGACCCGTAAGACTTCTAAACTAAAAAAGGTCAAAGGAAGTGGCTTCAGATATTTTTGTATTTTTTGTCTTGAGGACCAGTCTGTAGCTGAAGAAAATAGCATAATGACTACCTTGAATACCCTTGAACCAATTTCAGACACCAACCACAAGAGTCAGGAAGTTTAATTAGCTTGGCTACCCCTCACATGCCAATATGCCATGTCAATTTGGATCCATACTCACCTGAGGTCTTTAATTTAGTAAAGATATTACTGACTCAAGAATGGCCTTTAATTATGGCAGGCAAGTAAGACTAATTTTAAATGGGCAAGATCTACATGAATAGTCATGGTTCCATTCAAAAAGAAGCCTAAACAAGGAGTCAAGAGATTTGAGTTCTGGTTCTAGCTCCTCCATGAAATAACTCAGACAATAAGCTAATCATTTAACTTTCCTGGGAATTATTTTCCTCATCTAAAAAATGGGGAGATTGGCCTAAGACAAGCTCAGTACTGCTATTCTGATTTTATTCATATTTTTAGTGATTGAAATACGGATGTTGCAAGTTTGAATATCAGAATTGATTTTGATAATGCTTTTGATTGGCGTATTTCATTATCACACAAGATATTAGAGTTAAACCTAGAGGGGGCTGATAAGGTCACAAAAGAAGTGGGAAAACTGTGGTTGGCACTCAGGCTCTCTGACTCCCAGACCATTGGTTCTTTCCTTCGCCACAAGGCCATGAGCAGATAAGACTCTTTAGATGAGAAGTGATAAAAAGCAATCAAATTTGTGTGTTCATCTTCAGGTCTTTCACTTATCACAGCAGAAAATGGTCATAGTATTGTAGGAGTTTAGGTTTTGAGCTAGAAGGATACTCAGCTGTTCTCTAACCCTAATTATATCATTTTATAGAAAGGAAAGAGAAAAGAAAAAGATTGTTATTTGTCCATCTCAGGTTGATGAGAAATTATGATTATAAAAATGCCTTTCAATGAAGGAAACTCCATAATTTCCCATGTTAACCTTCCATGTCACATCAGAAAATTCTCCCTTGTATTTAACCTTTTGTAAATTCCTGTTATAATTACAAATTTGCACCATTAGATTATAGTCTAATAATAACCTATAGAAGATAACCTAGTAAATGCGTTATTGACCACACAGTAAAGCATTTGTTTATGTACTTACTGTCTTCTACAAACTTGAGACCTTTGTTTATGTACTTACTGTCTTCTACAAACTTGAGATCATGACATATTTACTTTTGTACTTTATAATTACTTTTGAATTGTTCTTTATCTAGTCTGAATCCTGAAATAATGCAAACTAAAATAAATTCCTCTTTCCCTTTGCTCACTATGGTTTAGTAAAGATTTGGTCTCTTTCTTTATGTTAGGAATGATCTTTGCTTACTGATCCTATGTCAGAACCACTTACATGTTTTTCAAACATTATTCAGACAATCTTCATTTTTTTCCTTTTTTACATGAAATAACTCCATTTATCATTTAACAATCTTCATTTAAGCATTTTTCAAGTTATCTTCATTTCTAATAATGGATCCTGGCACTAAATATTCAGGAGGATCTGAGAAATTCTTTACAATGCAAGGATTACATTTTGAACATGCCATGTTGCTTTTGTCATGACTAAAATGTAATTCTATCATTGAGCTTGTTTAGCTCATGATAAAATGGAAACTCATCAGTATCTTGTCCATTTTGACTCCAAGATTTTTTCCTCTAATATTTACACATAATGAGTTATCTGAAAGATTTTATTTGTTCCATTGTGGTCTTCTTCCCAGATATACTGATTTGAATTTATTATATTACTAAACTCATTCCTTTTATTCTCTTTGTTTCTGGTTACCCAATACCCAAACCCAGTCAAGGTTTGTCATCCAGTGAATATGTCATGGTGGTTTGTAAATTTAGGCTCATTTGAGGCTTAATCTAACAACTTTACTAAGTCTAGTTTGACTTTCCCACAATTTCATTATGTGCTATTTATTTTAGTACCTGACATTTCTTAAATTTCTTCTTCATCCTTTCTTTTATATATTGATATTTATATTAAGATGTTTTTCACTTCTATTTCTCAGAAAATTTGCTTTTCTGACCAGATCATTAGTTTTTCGTCATGTTCATCCTCCTTAATCTACACTTGATTTCCACTTCTGATAATACAAAATTTTCAATTGTGTTCTCTCTCCCCATCAATTTCTGGGTTTACTTGTTTGATTTTCCTTCAACTTATCCAATTGTTGAAAAGATCTGTTCTTATGCTTCTGATATTTCCTCAGCCTCCCACCAATTTTTCTTTCTTTATATCTTTTTCTATGGCTATGTCATCATAAAATTATAGGATGTCAGAGTTGGAAGTGACCTCAGATTTTCTCTAATTCAACCCCTATTTAAACAGGAATATCCTCTACAATGTTGTGACACCTTTGGTTTGGGGGGGATTTCATTCCTTCCTGACACAATTGATTCTATTCTGAATAGCTCTAATTGTTAGCATTATTAATTGTGTATGTTCACTTAGAAGAATATCACAAAAGTTTTAGTGTACTTTTAAACTATTAAAGCAAATCTATTAAAGCTTAAAACTACACTAAGACTTTAATTCACCTTATATATGTCTGTATGTCTACATACATATATATATGCATATGAAGCCAAAATCAAATCTAGGGAGTGTTAAGTGTCTGAGGCCAGATTTAAACTCAGGTCCTCCTGATTTTAGGGCTGGTAGTAGGGCTGAGTAGTAATACAGCATCTCATAGCGGATATCTGTAGAAGGGAGTGATCATTTCTGTTTTGGGAATTAGGGAAAGCTAAAAGTGTCATTTGAACTTGACTTGGAAGGATAGATAAGGCTTTTAAAAGACAAAGATTAGGGAGCAGCAATATGGTCAAGTAAAAGAATGGAACAAAGCATGGAAACCCACTGATGAACAAGAGGGAATAAAATCAGAGCAGGAAGTTATTGCCTCAGCTGCTTTGGTTCCACTACAATTATAAATTAGAGTTCACTGATGTAGTGGTATTAATGTGAAAAAGAGAGGTTCTGTGTTTCTGAAGATGGATTTGATGTCCCAAACATGTAGAGGAAAGGCAAGATTGACTTCAGTAGCATGGACTGAGATTGCGTTTTCCAGTGGATGGGCAGAGCCTTTAGAAGCGTTTGCTCATCTGTTCCCTCAGCATGGATATATACACTTTCCTTTCCCCCATTTCTTTCTTCTCATTATATAGCTATGTTTGAGCACTAGGAAGAAAATAATATTGGCTGCATTCTCTGATTCTTAAAACTTTAAGTTTGCATTAAATCTTATTGCAAAAGTCTCTGGTCACAATGGAACATAGACTACAGACATGAATTCAAGTTCAGATTTTATTTAGCAATACAAATCCTGCCAGGTTTTATTTCTTCGCTTCCTATTTCAAGAATTGCTTCTTGGTGAAAAGCTCAGAAAGAAGTCTGAATCTAATTAGGATCCCTAGAGTAGATGAGTTTGCAATAAGAGGTTTTTCTCTTTTCATGTAAAAAATTTTTGAAATATGATTACCCCCCCTCCCACCCCTTCTGCTCTTAAAAAGGAGGATTTTCATCATCTCTAAGGGAAGTCATTTATTTTCAAGGAACTCATATGATTCTAACCACTCCCTTTAGAAGAGTAATACTATGAACAAATTACAATTTTGGGGAAGAACAGAAGAGCTAATAGTATTTTAGGTCTCAACAAATAAAGAAAACCGTCTCCAAATGTTTTAACCTTAGCTTACTTTGGGGAAAAAAATAATGATACATACAACATTTGTACAAAAGAAAAGATATCTGTGTAGTTAAGAGAGAAAGAAAAGGGTCAGTAATTCTTATAGAAAACAGTAAGACATTTTTTAAATAAATGGAGAGCAGAATGGCGAATAAAATACCTTTTAAGGGCTAACAAGGACTATGGTGCTATATAAGGAACGTGATAATGTGTAAGGTACTCAGAAATGTTTATAGAATGAAAAATAAATTAATAAGTGGCTAATAGTAATAACAGATATAGTGCTAATAGTAGTAAGAGTAATTATAGTAAATATGGTACTTTAGGATTTGCAAAGCATCTGACATTTTATTTCATTTGATCCTCACAATGACTCAGTGAGGTAAGTGGTATTTATTATGCCCCTTTTACAGATAAGAAAAGTAAGGGTGAAACATTTCCTTCTGGTAAATGTCAGGTATTTCTGACTTCAAATTGAGCCCCACTATTTATTATGTCATTTAGCTATTTCTATTTAATGGATAAATTAAATGAGGCTACTTCATTCTCTTAATTAATATGCATTTAGGGAGTAAGTAATAGATATTCTGATGCTTTGAAGGATCAATGATTTCATCTTTCTTGATATCTCAATACTTGTTCCATTAGGACAGATTGCATCTCATCTGGGCCTTCATAGCCTGAATGATTCCTGTGGATGACCTTCCAAAAAGCCTCTATAAAATTTTTATTAAATAGACTGGAAAATGCCCTCTGGGTATTTTAGTATTTCAAGAATAACAGTGCAATGCTTGAATAGTCAAAATGTTAGGCTGTACTTACTCTCTGTATATTATTGCCCACATCCTTTTTTTGATTAGTCAATCAACAAGCACTTTTAAGATGTCTGCTATGTAATAGACACTGTGATAGTAGCTGAGACAAATTCAAGGACTGAAACAATTTCTAATCTTATGCCTCGGTTGATATATAGTACTTATATCCTCAGCGCCTAGACGATAGTAAACTTGATACATGTTATCTGGCTTGAGTTAAATTTCTTTCATGATAATTCTCATATGGAAGTTATTATGTTAATATGTTGCACCTTAGTGTGGCTCTTTCTATTGTACCTTGGGTCACCTAAATTTCCTTTCTTTTGAAATCATGTTTCTTGATATTGTTCCATATAGCTATAACAGAAGCATATTGGTATTGTACAGATTGACTCTATTGACAAACAACAACTTGGAATGGTGAAAATGTTATTTGCACATTGATAAAATGGAAATTGCCATCTGTAATATCTGTCTTATAGCTATACTCGGATGGCATAATTCCAGAGGCCTATGAAAACACATGTTATAGGCCATGCAATATGTATTCTTTATCTATTTGGTTTTTCTTTGTGGATTTTCAGGACAGTCTTGTCTGAATGGCAGTGGGATTCATTGAAGAGGCCCTATCTTAGGCAGCTGGTGGTACAATGGAAGACTCGTCTTTTTTAATTCAAATATGGCCTCTCATAGCTATATGACCTTGGCAAGTCACGTTATCTCATTTGAAAAATAGAATGGGGAAAGGAAATTCAAACCATTCCAGTATCTTTCCCCCCTACTTAATAGTATTTTATTATTTTTCCAATCACTTGTAAAGATAGTTTTCAACATTGTAATATTTTGAGCTCCATATTTTTGTCCCTCCTTTTCTTCCCCCCAAATAGTAACTAATATGATGTAGGTACAGTCATATTAAACATTTTCACATTAGTTTTGTTGTGAAAGAAGAATCAGAACAAAAAGGAAAATCCCTGAAAAAGGAAAAGAAAAGAAAAAAAAGTGAAAATAATGTGCTTCAATCTGCATTCAGACTCCATAGTTGTGGATGTGGATAGCGTTTTCCATTAGGAGTTTTTTGGAATTGTTTTGGATCATTGTATTGTTGAAAGAGCTAAGCCTATAGAGTTGATCACTGCACAGTGTTGCTGTTACTATGTACAATGTTCTGATTCTGCTCACTTCACTTAGCATCAGTTCATGTAAGAGTTTACAGATTTTTCTGAAAACTGCCTGCTTATCATTTCTTATAGCACAATAGTATTCCATTACATTCATATAGCATAACTTGTTCAGTCATTGCCCAATTGATGGCATTCCAGTGTCTTTGATAAGAAAACCCCAAATTGGGTGACTTGGACAATGATGAAATGACTGACCAACAAGAAATGGCATTCTTGAATTTGATATGTAGTGTCTTTTTCAAAGAAGCATCAGGACAACCTTGCCATCTATTAGAATTCCCTTTTTCATTTGAACTCTGTATTGGACATCTTTTACAAAAATAGCAAAAGTTTTTGGCAAGTGTATGTGCATCTTTTTTTTTTTATTATTATAACTTTTTATTGACAGAGCCCATGCCTGGGTAATTTTTTCTACAACATTATCCCTTGCATTCACTTCTGTTCCGATTTTTCCCCTCCCTCCCTTCACCTCCTCCCCCAGATGGCAAGCAGTCCTATACAAGTTAGATATGTTACAGTGTATCCTAGATACAGTATATGTGTGCAGAACCGAACAGTTCTCTTGTTATATATACATCTTTTAAATTTCTCCGTTGATATTCTTAATTAGTGGATCATGTGATATTTATTTCTTTGTTTATCAGATAGCTATATGGGATGATGAATAAAATAAAAAAAATATGACTTTGAATTCCTGCCTCAGGATATGTACTAACTCTGTGATACTTGGCAAGTCAGTTAACTTTTTGCCTCAGTTTCTTCACCTGTAAAATGAGAATAACAATGATATCTACCTCTTAAGCTTATGAGGATACAATGAGATAATAATTACAAAGTACTTTGCAAACCTTAAATCATTATATAAAGGCTAGGTATTATTATCTCTGTGGCTACATCTTTCCCACTATCTGTATGTTAAGATAATGAGCAGTAAAACACTTTAATAGAGGTGAGCTTTTAAGTCTACTTTTTGCTCTAGCAAATCAAATCTTTTTTTTTCAAATTAATAAACAATAAACAAAATGAGATATTTTATTGCTTATACTTCTCAGTAAAATATGTAGTCTGCTATAAAAATAATCTGCAAAAATCTAAATAATATTTTTCTTGAAGATATCTTTGATATGTGCATAGATCATTATTATAGAATTGAGATAGGAAGGTAGATATGTAGGTCAGCTGTCATTGAAATCTTCTTGGTTTAATAATACTGTCAATTCCTCTCCTCCTATTCTTTGAGATACTTTCCTCTATAAGACATCTTGAAAACGGATTGTTAGTACTCTGTGTAACATCCAAGATAGATTTCTTTTCTTCACATTTGAACAAATCCAGAAATTCTTCCTAACTTAATATTTTAAAGTACCATTTTTATTCCTTTATTTATAAAGTTATCAGGTATTAAAGTCTAAATATGGTAGTTTCACTATTGTTTTTAATGGAAGTAGGCTGCAATAAAATTCCTGGCAAATTTATGCAGTTTCACATCTATTTAAAGTTTATTCTTCAAGATGATTTGGATCAGTTGTGTTTCATGCCTTTTTTTTTCTTCAAAAATAAATCATGGACCTGCAATTGATGAAAACAAAATATCAGAATTAGTCTCATCAATGACAATTATCTCTTGATGCTTGTTTTTTTTTTTTTTTTAAATAGATTTCAAAATATAATAAATAAGAATGTATTTACTTTTCCTTGTAGTGGTAAAAGAGATGGGCTTGGTGCAAGATAACCATTTGTGCCATCACATGGTTTGCTTTTATATAAGCCAATTTCGGTTCTTGTATATTATCTCCATTTTGAATTGAAAATGTTCTTCCTGCCGTTTCCATGTATTTTCACTGAGAAAAGGAACAGTTTTGTTTTTGATCCTCAGCTAGGAACTACTTGAATTCAAAGTTTGTCTACGAGCACAATGAAACAGTGGCCCAAACCTGCACCACAGTGGTAAAAAGTAGAATTTTTCACACCAGATTTTTCCATGCACTCATTTCCCCTCTGACTGGCTTTTGCTATTTTGGAGGCTGTTCTACTATAAACTTCCAAATCTTTCTCTATAATGTCTATCATTATCAAGACAAAAAGAAAACCATTTTATAATTTCTTAGTATTTTGAACTTCTGAGTATTCTCAATGGTTTTAAAAACTTTTGTCTCTAATATTTTTAGTCTATAACTTGATAGATATTCATAGCCACTGCTCCCCAAATTGTCTTCTGTTGAAATCTGAACTGCTTACTTGCCTTATTTACCACCACAATCAATCTTCATCTTCTGCCTCATTTGTCTGTTTTTGCAAAAATTTTACTCTCAAAATATATTTTTACATGAATGAAGTCTGGCAGTGCTATCTACTGTAAAATGAGAGTATGATTTCACTTTCTCCAAGGCTGCCGTGGTTGGCAACACCAATTTGTTGTTTGGTTGTTTTGAACCATGTCTGATTTTTTCATGACCCCATTCTGGGATTTTCTTGGGAAAGATATTGGAGTGGTATTTCCTTCTCCATTTTTGCAGATTGGAAACTAAGACAAATGATGTTTGCCCAGTATCATAAAGCTAAGTAATGTCTGAGGTCAAATTTGAACTTAAAAAAGTTATTTTTTTTTTAAACTCCAAGCCCAGCACTATATCCACTGCATCACCTAGCTGCCCCAACACTAGTATTTCCTTCAAAGCATAGCCTTGGAATATCTGAAAAAAGCAATTCCAAGCAATAGTTAAGTAATCTTCCTTTTTTATCAACAAATAGGACTTAGTTGAACTTAGTCTCTATTTTGTCAATTGCTTTTACCAAGACTTGTGAGGTTCAATATAGTTGTAAGAACTAGTATTAGGTACCAGGGTAAAATGATTTCACTTGAGAAATTGTGTTTCCTTCTTTAAACTCTAACTCTTAACCACTTAAAACTCATGTAAGTGATAAAAGGTGAGAGAGAACGGTCTATGGAGAAAAATAGACAAATACATAATATACATTGATGTGTAATATTTAGCGGAACTGGCAAAACAGTTTTGAACATTGTCCATATGGAGATTAGCTGGGAGCAAGATAGCCTGATTCCTTCAGACATCTTCATTATAAAATCACAGGGTATATTTGTCTGTCACAATTTCTCAGTCTCTCTCTTTTCTCTGTCTCTGTCTCTCTGTCTCTATCCCTCTCTTGTTTTCTTTTGTCTTTCTCTCTTTCCCCTTTCTCCTCCTCCCCTCCTCTATCTCCCTCTTTCTGTGTGTGTCTCTCTTCCCATTTCTCTCCTTTTTCATATATAAATACAAAACAAGATTTGTGTGTGTGTATGTGTGCATGTGAGTGGATCTGCACTTTAAAAACTAACCTAAATGCTTATAATTTCCATTTCCTTTGAACAAATCATGAGCCAAACACCATTAAAATTTCAGTTTATAATATGTCTGTTCTTGCACTACATAAGGAGAAAGGTTAAGAAAACACAAGGAGGACAAAATGGCTTCTGAGATGAAACCTTCTCTTGTAGGAAGGCTTTTCCATTTATCAAAATGCAGCAAGCTATTATTCATCGTAATTCAGATGTTTGGTAATTCTATGAAGACAAATATATGAGAATGTACATTTAAATAAATTTATGCTATACTTTTAAATTTTGTTGCAAAAGGTCCTTTACATTTATTAGTATTCATCAAGCCAAATTTACTTCAATTATCCTGTGGTTCTGAGTGGTTTTCTAGTATGCTGGTTGAGGATAAAAAAATAAGAGGATTATATTGAACCAGTCCCATTAAACCCATTAAGAATAAAGACATCTATATTGAACAAGGTGCATCTTTTCATTAAATAAGTCATCAAAATCATTTTAAGGGAAATGTCATTCATTAGATCATATTTATTTGGGCCTGATTGGAAGATAATTTTGTTCTACATTTAAACTTCTTGGAGAAGAATATGTGATTATTCCAAAGTGAATTTAATTATTCTGTGACAGCCAACAAATTGATGTCAAGATGGTAGATTCAGGGTCATATCAGAAAAAAAAAATGCAATCTACAGCAATCTGTTTCCTTTAGCATTACATGAATAAATCCTAGTAACTAGTCAAGTGGTGATTGTTCTGTCTTACTAATTATTTCTAGGGGACGGGGGGCGGGGTCTACCTTTCAAAAACCAGATGATTTAGAAGGTTTAGCAGTTTTGCAATGGAAATCATTGAAGAATTCATGAAATCATCCAATATAAAGAAGTTAAGATTGAATTTGGGATATTAAAAACAAGCCAAAGCTAAGCTTTTACTAGGTACTATCCTGACTTATGTCTTCCCTACATTGCTGAGGGTACTGAAGAGAATTATAGTTTTCTTGCCAGTGGTGAGTGTTTTTGTATATTAACAATAAGACTGATAGAAGAAGGTAGTAGACACTGACAGAAGTTTTTTTTGTTGAGAACAATATTTTGTTGAGAACAATAGTTTTTATATAATGAAACCCCTTTTTCTATCATATGTAGAATTTTTCTAAATGACTCTAATTTCATTGTGGTACCTGTTATTGGAAGTTTGGTGCCAAGATATTTATTAATTCATCTTGTGATACTCTTTACTAAGATTCCAAATTCAGTATTCTAAAAAATCAGGACATTGGTTCTTATCAGTGTTGAACTAAGTATATGTTAACAAATGGACCCCCCTCCAAAAATAGTCTCACCAGAACAGTTGGAAAATTCTGGCTTTTTGCAAATTATATGTATTTACATATTAGTGTATTTGCTATTTTTGGATTTTAAATGAAATCCAAAATTAGGTCCGAGAAAATTAATGCTCCTTAATGTAATTTACTCTTAAAATAAATAACAGAATTTAAAAGGCAGGTCTATAATGAATAGGTGAAGAAAAATTCCTCAGGAATCTTACATACATATCACCTTTACTAATGATGTTTATCCAATGTACATCATGATTCCTTTTTAGAGAACTCTATTTAAAAGTTTTTGCTGACGTGTGGCAAGTGTCCTATTGAGTTTAGAAAAGAAGAAAGTCAGAAATACTACTGTGATGTAATATATTTGCCAATCTTGAAGAGAAAAATTTAGTGTACATAAAGTTAAGTTTACACATAAGCAAAAGATTATTGAAACCAGAGTCAGAGGACCAAGACTTGAGTATTGGTACGTATAACTTTGCAACTGGGAACAACCTAAGTCTCCATTTTTTTCTTCTATAAACTATGGTTAATGATCCATGTGATACCTACCTTCTATCTTGAATAAGATAATGTAATAAAAAATAAAATTCTATGTAAATGTGAACTATTATTATATAAAAATTATAATTTAAATACATGAAAATGAAGAAGTCAATGTAGGATTAATATATATAGTGTGTGTATATATTACTTTATATTTTATTTATTTATTAATTATATATTTTATATAATATATTGTTTATTAATTATTTATTATACTATATTATTTATAAATATGTAAATAAAATAATTCTTCAACTCTAGTGCAGGAGAGATTATATTAGCTATCAGTTGAAGTCATTTGATCTATGAAGAAGAGTTAGATTGAATTGGAGCCCAATTGCACCAATATCACCAGATACTAATAATCAAAATATTTAGGGATATTAGAGGGAAAAGAATGGGTGAATTTTTAATGATCAGGCCAATATATAATGGCAGAATTCCTCCATATATGAAGAATGAAGGAAATATGATAAATTACAGAGTGCGCAGAGTTAGAAAACCCAGGTTTATGTCTTGATACTAGCTTATTCTAATGCCTACACAGTTGCAGTAGGGATATGAGCAAAACATCTGATTACTATTAACCCAGTACTTGAATTTGGGGTATGTCCCACTTTAGGGACTTTTACATGCTTACCTAGTTGCCTTCTTGTGGGTAACAGGATCAGAGAAAGTGTGATGTTGGTACTGCTGAAGTGATGGGTTTATGTTTCTGGGCTTGTTGCCCACCACACTGTAGAACAGTTAAGATCAAATCCTTGTTGTTTCCTTGAGAACACTGTCTCTGAGGTACTCCCCTGCTCTAAGGCTATACACCTGACAGGGTCAAGGCCACCTTGCAAGGACAAATACATTGCTGAAGATTTTAGGAGTTATATTTTTTACTAAAATGGGAAGAGAAAAAATTAAAGCAAGATCAAGACTGGAGGGCAGGATTTTCTCCTTGTAGCAGGACTTAGAAGTATCTCTGGAGGGAAAGGTGAGAGAATACTGGAGAGGAGGGAGTGGACAGAGCTATTCCCTGACACATGGGAACAATAGCCAGCCTAATAGCATGGATAGCTGCAGTTCCTTTCCTCAAAAGCTAAAGGGACAAGCAATGAAGTTTAAGAAAGTGTTTTATTTTGACTTTTTTTTTCATTTCATTTTGTTTATTCTGGATACTTGCTCAAAGAGCTACAATCTAGGGCATGATTGTGATATACTACCTTTCTCTTCCACGGGGAAGATCATCAAGCTTTCTTTTTTCCTATTTCAGCTTATACTAATAAGGATTAGTGTTTTTTCTTTTTTCCTTTTTTCTTCTTTTCTTTTTTCTTTTCTTCATTTTTAACACACATTACTCTGAATAATGTTAAGAGAGAAGAATCAGAGCAAAAGAAAAAACCATGGGAGAGAAAAAAAAATAGAAAAAAAAAAGTGAACATAGCATTTGTTGATTAACATTCAGTCTCATTAGTTCTTTTTCTGGATGTAGATGGCATTTTCTGTCTAGAGCCTATTGAATTGCTTTAGATCACTGAATTACTGAGAATAACCAAACCTTTCATAGTTGATCATTGCACATTTTTGCAGTTATTTTGTACAATGTATTCCTGGTTCTGCTTATTTCACTCAGCATCACTTTATGTAAATCTTTCCAGACCTTTCTGTTCTTCTCTTTCATTAATCCTAATCAATCTGTGTTAGAAAATATCACCTTAGCCCTGGTGTACTTTGATGCCCACCATTTTTCTTTTTGTCAAAGGAATGAAAGGGCATGAGTACAAAGATCTAGAATTAGGAAATAAAAGTCACAAACATTAACTACTTTTTCCCTCTTTCTAACATCCTTGAAGTTACAAATCACTTTGAATATGTATGTCATGTTTTTGTTTCTCTTCTCTTTTCCTTCTTGGGGGATGATGAAACATAGATTTGGACAGTTAATGGAAGCCTCTTCTCCAAAGAGGAATAGAAAAGTAGAAGTGAAAAGGATCAAAAATTCTGTATATATGTTTCATTCATCTCGTAATACTTCTTTACTAAGATTCCAAAAGCTGTTTCCACTGCTACTGGCACCTTTCTAACCTCCAATCATCATAACCCTTTGGACTGTGACCTCCAATCACCCATAACAGCAGCCCACCAAAACCTTTGGGTGCAAGATTCCAAGCCAAGAGTTCTTTTCATTGTACCATGTTGCTTCCAAGGCAAGTCAGTGCACATTTATTAAACACAAACTATAAGCCAAGCACCATGGGCTAAGTTATGGCAATCCAAGAAGGGGAAAAACCAGACACTTCTCTTAAGGAACTAACAATATAATGAAAGAAACAAACTACAAATAATTATGTACAAACAAATTAGATAAAAGTAGGGGCAATCTCAGAAAGACTAAACTCAGAGCAAAGGTCCTAAAAATAAAGATTAGTCTCACAGAACTAAGATTTTAACTGAGATTCAGAGAAATCCAGAACAGTTGAAAAGTTGAGAAGAAGATGGAAAGAATTGCAAACATGAGAAGAGCCAATGGAAATGCATGGAGTTGTGAGAGGAACAAAGTTGTGTGAAAGACAGCAAAGGAGACAAGTATCATTGCACTGTAGGTTATATGGAGGAAAGTAAGGCATAAGAAAATGGAAAAGTAAAAAGGATTCTGGTTGTAATGGAGTTTAAAAATGAAACAAAGGATTTTATATTTAATCTTGAAGGTAATGGAGAACACTGAAGTAAGATTTGTATGTTTTTGTGTGTGTGTGAGTGTGTGTATGATGTTTATGTGATGTTTAAGCCTGAGTTTAAGAAAATCACTTTATAGATTCTGTTAGTCATTAGAGAAAACTTCAGATAAGAGATGGAATTTTCAACAATCTAATTGTTTGGCTAGACAAATATGGGGCCCTAAGGTAGAATGGTACAGTAGAAAGTAAGTCAACATTGGAGTCAGGAAGATTTGAGTTCAAAGCCTGTACCCCATACAAATTATGTGACCTGGAAAGAAAAAGATAATATTCTAGGTGGGAAGGACTCCAAGATGATACATCTAGATAAGAATTAACATGGCAAGAATGAAATAAACCAAAATATTTGTATAGATATAGCCTTATTATCATGATTATCATGATTTATTTATTTATTATCATGATAAAGTTAACTTGAGTTAACTTTATAAGATTTTGAGACATAGGGACAATACAGTAGACATATATGAGGCATGTCCCTGTGGCCTCTCCAAACTAGTATGTTAGAGATCAGACTTAAATCAACTCTAGTCCTCTAGGAATTGGAGACTCAGAAGATTCAGATAGTTTGCCCGGCATTCTGGACATTTTTTTACCTTCAGAAGAACATGCTGATTTTGTTCCTTGATCTAAGTGATACTAGTTTGGTTTGGCATTAAAAACTTTATTTACATGATTACATTCAAATGAATGACTTGTAAATCTGTATTGAAGTTCATGATTCTCCCATTTTCCTTGTCAGTGGCATTCCAATTCTGGCACTCTTAAAGTGGGAGAAAGGGCAGGGGAGTGATGGTCAAAGTTGACTCCCACAGTCAGGCAGGACATAGAAAGCTCTTAAAATCCCAACGTTTTTGTTGTTGTTTTCATGAATCACCAGCTTATCAGAGGAAGGACTGAGATATGTCAGAAACATCCTTCATTTAGCCTTTTTTCTGAACTGTAGGATTAAAATGTAGGAAGAAAGGTGCATTAGGGCATAGATAGGGTCAGAAAGAGGGAGAAAAATGAGTGATTTGGGAATTCAGTATCTATTACTTCTCAAAATAACCATGCAGCAAGTGAAAATTAGTGTATGTCACATATATATAATTGCCTCTCTGCTTCATTGCAAATGCATCATTTAAGCATTTATTCTTGTGAGTGATTTGCTCATCATCTTTTCTTCTGGTATGGTTTGTGTTGAAATATAGATATGAAGAAAGTATATTCTTTGTAGAGAGAGCTACGGTGGAGGAAAAAACTGGATTAATTTCAATTCACAAACACCACAGGAAGCTAAAATTCCAATTTTCTTTTCACAGCATTAATGAAAACTGGACAGTGGGAACAGTCAAATCTTCCCCTTTAAATCTGAGACTATTTTTGAGAGCTGACTAGAATCATAATAACTTTCCAATCTATTATGACACAATATAGAGCTCTGGCCTAATATGATCATTTTAGACAATTTTTTTTCCTAGATGGGATGGAAACGGAATTTAAAATTGATTATTTTTAGTCTAGTCTACAATAAACCCCAAAAGACTGGTCAAAGAGTCTTAATGAGAAAAAATTCAATAAACACATCTTGCCAATACTTTTGAGAATGGATCACTGCAAGACCAAGGATGCAGCAATTCTTGTTAATAGAATGTTATATGTTGATTATTATGTATTTTATGGCCCTTTGCATCATCTCCTGAACTTCCTTTTGCAACAGACTCAATTATTTTGTGTTTTATCTGTTTCATCTTTTACTGTTTTATTGTTCAGATTGGTAATCTTTTAAAAAACTTCTTCAATCCTGAAAGCCTAAATTTTCTTTGAACCTAATCCATAGTGAAACTGTAGTTTACCTGCAGTGTGACAGGATCATGTTCAAGTGCCATGACTATTTACTAACAGGAATGCAGAAGAAATAAAATCAGCAATAAAAGTTGCCCAGCAACTATAATCTAGTCCTTAACTGCTTCTTTTGGAAATGACACAAATATAAGAAAATAACAGTGAATGAAGATCCCATTCAAGTATACAAAATAGTTTTGGTAAAGGTGTCAATTTGCATGACTTAGAGAGCTTTGGGTAAAGATAAGACTGTAGAAAGGCCATTCTTTGAAATATAAATCATTTCCCCCTTCCATAGCCTGCTATAATTATAGCATTAGACATTCAAGCACTATTGTATTGTTTTAGTGTAAAAGCTCCTAATTTAAGGTTGTGTTTCTTTTTTTAAAAAAGAATATGAAATTGACTCAATATTCCATTTATTTAATCAACAAAAATCCAATAATTTTTTACCTCAGTGCAATAGCACAGCTAGGATGTATAGACAAGTAACTAATACTATGTAGAATGAAAAGAAATTTTAAAAAGAGAGTTATTCCACATATTCTGTTAATTCAGAGGAGATAGTATAGCTAGCTAGAGAGCATTGAGACAGAGTAGAGTAGAATAGGGAAAGGTTCAGAATATGACAATTTGCATGGCCCTTGAGAAACAAGTAGAGCAGAGCTGAAGTGAAAACATTCTGGGTTGAGGGAGCATCATAAAGAAAGGCAAAGAGCCAAGAAAGTGAGAGGGATATGAAGTAGATAACAAAAGCTCCAGTTTGGCTGGCAAAAGTCTGGCACATTGTTGGCCATTAAATACTTTGGATTTGATTGAGGGAAGAGGCATAAGATGTGTAAATTATATGAGATTGCTTACCATCTCAGAGAGGGAAGAACAGGGGAAGGATAAAATTTGGAACACAAAACTTGAAAAAAAAAAGTTAAATTGTTTTTATGTCTAGTTGGAGGAAAATAACATTTTTAAAGATGTGTAATGTAAGGAAGAACTAAAAAAGTAGATTGCAAACAGATCATGGAAAAAAATTTTATGTTAGACTAAGACCTTTATTTATCTGGTAGTCAATGGGGAACCCTTGAATAATTTTGAGCAGGGAGGGTGATATGATCAGAAGATTAAACTGATAATGCCTGAAGAAAGGGGAGGGGGGAGAAATTGAAAACCTAGGAAGACTATAACAATAAGCCATAGTGGGAGTTAGAACTAGGGTGATGGTAATAGAATTGAAAAAAGGGGACCCATATGAGGAAGTACCAAGATAAAGAAATGGCAAGACCACTTTTTAACTGGCTGCATGGGGATTAAGAAAAAACTATCAGATATGTTTAGTTATAAGGCACTGTGCTAACCACTGTGGAGTATAATCATAAAAGCAAAGACTGTTCCTACTCTCAAGGACTCTGCATTCTAGCCAAATATAGGGAGTCATAGAAAGGAAGGGGGTGGAAAGGAAAGTAGCATGGATAGAAAGCGAAGCAATAGGGGAACTCACCTTTTCCATTACCACTGGCAGTATTGATTTACTCATAATTCAAAAACTGGAAAGCATAGAACAGAGTAGGACAGCAGGACATGATAAAGAGATGACTAATAAGTTAGTTCAGCAGAACATAGTAAGGAGATGACCAAGCAGTAAAAGGAAAGTATGTTTGAAGATGCCATATGAATAATAGGCCATATGAAGCACTCACCAATTAGGGTAACAGAGTCCCAAAGCAAAAGCTAGCGTGCTGAAAGAGTTAAATCTTCGAGGTTCTGGTCCTTGGTCCATACAATAAAGCGACTGGTTCACAAATAGTCAATGAATGAGTTTCATTGCACTTTGCTCTTGTTAAATCACATGTGATGTCATGCATTTGATTCTAGGTGCTTTATTTTAGGAAGAGCATCAGCAAATTAATGAACCAACCCAAAATGAACATAACTCATACAGAGAGAGCTGGAAGGCAGTTTAGAAGCTATTTTATCCAAAGCCTTCATTTTTACAGAGTTAAGTAACTTATCCAAGATCACAAGAAACAGAGTTGAATTTTGAAACCAAGTCTTTGACTCTAAATCCAATACTTTTTACACGTCAATGTAATAGTTGAATAGAATTGTGAAAAGTCTCAAGTTTGTGTCCTATAAGGATCAGTTCAGAAGAGAAGACTGAGGGGAGATGTGATAGTTGTCTTCAGTTTGAATCATTTAGATTAGGGTTTAGGCATGTTTTTGTCCCAAGAATGGATGGAACTAGGAACAAGGGCTGACAGTTTGAAAAAAAAAAATTTTAGACTTTGATTTAAGGAAAACTTCCTAATAATTAGGACTATAAAAAGAGAATAAGCTACCTTGCGAGCAGAAATACTTCCAGGAATGCTGATGTCTAGGAGAAGTAGCAGACAAAGCATCCCTCATAGGTTCATTCCAACTTTGAGCTTTTATAATTCTTTTGAGTGTTGGAAATTGGTATAAAGGATAAGATATGAGGCAACATAGAAGAAGGGTAAGATACGAGACAGCATAGGAGAAAGACATGGCCAGAGACCCAGAAGGAGAACTGAATGTGCCATTCATGAAAAATAAAGGGTTGTCTTGATCATTGTTAAAAGCAATAAAAAGTCCAATGAAAATAAGGATCAAAAGAATATTTTTTAATGAATACTTAAGAAAGTTTTGTGAGGGATGGTAGCAGAGTAGTTTAGGTGGCATAGTGGATAGAGTATCAGACGGGAGTCAAAAAAATCTGAGTTCAAATCTGGACTTCAGATACTTAACGATGTGACCTTGGACAAATCTTGTAACTCTGTTTCCTTCATCTTTCTTATTTGTAGAATGAGCTAGAGGAGAAAATTACAAATCACTTTAGTGCCTTTGCCAAGAAAACCTCAAATAATCACCTAAAGAGTAAGAAACAATCCAACAATAGAGATGGAGAGAGGGTTCAGTAGAAAACTGGGAAACAGAAATTAGATTGCAGGAATTCAAGCTGTGAGCAGGTAGTAAGGTAGCAAATATAAACTTTATTTAAAATATATGTGGGAAGGATGGGAAAGTAAACAGATAGATGAGGGGCTAGCAAGGTCTACAAAGATATTTGTAGAAATAGAGACTTAATATGTTTCTCAAGAAAGGAGAAGGAGCTAGTGGAGAAAGACTGAAGATATAGTGAAAAGAAAAAAACAGGAAGAAATAAGTGGGGTGGGATTGAAGAAACAAAGAATAATAATAGTTCACACTTAAATTGAACTTCATAGTATCTGCCACCACTTAGAGATGTGTTGCCATGGAGAGCAATAAGGTGATAGTGATGGGGGCTATCCAAATGAGATGAAAGCAAAGGAATCTGGAGGAGGGAAGGAGCTTTGCATAGGTGGAGAACCAGGAATAAATACATACAAATACTTCCAGAATGTTTAGAGAACTCTTTGCCTAACTCGTACCCCCATATTATGGAGGAAGACTTGCCTTCCCTCCTACTCTTACACCTTATCTCCCTGTAGGGCTTTTGCATCTTGATTTTGACTCTGTTTTCATAATAAAAGCCTGATTAGCCTTTGGCCAATAGGTCCCATGTTAGGTGTTATATATTGCTTCCAGATGGAACAGTTTTGTCCTGGTATTTTTTTCCCTTCTGCCAAATGTGGAAGACTCTAGATCCAGACAAGGGCAGCACCTGGAGAAATAGTACACATGGATATTATACACATATTTAATGCATTTGATCATTGCAATGATGAGGTAGGTGGTACAGGTATTCTGATTTGTTAAGTAACTTCAGAGAGAAAGAGAATTCCCTCTTGAATTCATTCCTGGTAAGGGTAAATTTCTGGCATTACCTGCCCTATCCCTTAACTAGTTTTTTTTTTGTATGTTTTTTTTTTCTTTTATGCCTCATTTGTGTTTGATAATAACTCTTTTTTAACTTTTCTCTATATCATTTTATTTATTTATTTTTTTAAGAATCACTTCATCAAACTCAGTTCAGCCCAAGTCTTTCTTTCAAACTATCCAAATAATCACAATCATGAGAGTACTGCTAATATTTTCCCAGATATGAAGTAAAAATTTTGACCTTATTGAGTCCCTTATAATTGGTCTTTAATTTTAACCTTATTTCTCCTGCAGGTTATATGTCAAATTTTCCTTAAGTTCTGGAGGTTTTGTGACAAAACCATGAAATTCTTTCAGTTCTTTAAATATCTTCTCCCTGTCCTCCGTTCAGGATTATACTAAACTTTTGAGTAAATTACCTTTGGTCATAACCCCAGTTCTTTTGCTTTATGGAATATAATATTCCAGTACCTATGGCATTTCACTGTGGTAGCTATTAGGTTTTGTGTAATCCTGATTGTAATTAATTGATATTTAAATATCACAATCAGAGGTTTTATGATTTCTTGGTGTCTTAGAATATCATTAGCTTCTTCCTCAATTTTTCTTCCTCGCGTTTTTGATTCCCAATTTCAATTTGACTTTCTTTTCATATTTTTAAAATGTTCTTGGATGCTTTTATTTTTTCCCTAATTTTTCCTCAATCTTGATTTTTAAAGTCCTTTTGAAAATTCTTCTAAGATCTCTTTTCGTATATTTGGGACTTTTTGATCTTTATCATTGAAAAGAGTGCCTTTTTTAGCTTCATTATCTTCCTCTGAATATGAACCCAAATCTTTCCAACCCCATGGTAACTGTCTATGGTTATATTCATTCTTCTTTGCTTACTTATTTTTGTTTTTACAGTTGTTTTTAGTGTAATCAAGTTGTAGTCTATAGGCGTGTCTAATAGGGATATTGCCCCAAGTCTTCTTACTGTTATTTTCTGAGCTCTGTCTTGGGGCCCACCATGGCCTCTCCTCTCTACTAACCACAGCTACGGCCCCCAGCTATAATAATAATAAATTCCTTCAGTGGCTGCAAATTATAGCTATCCTCTCTATGCTGGAACTGAAACCAGATGCTCTGTTCTTTTGCAATTGCCCACAGCCAAAAAGGGCCCTGATCCTCATTCTGTACTCCAACACTTGTATACTAGCTTCCTTCTTCCCACAGCTACAACCCAGGACATTCTGGTCAGTACGACTGTTCTGTACCCTCAACAGTAGAAGGTCCTTTAATTTTCTCCTACTCAGGAGTTAGTCCCTCCCCCCCAATACTGCTAGCAAAATGACAATTTCTAAGGCTGAGACTGTCTCTTAACTCCACTGCCCCCAGGGCTTCTTGTTTCTTCTTTCTTCAGAGCTGGCCTGGAGGCTTTTGCACTTTACTTAATGGAACCTCTATACCTGAAGGTCAGGTCTTTCCTGAGGTCTGCTCAGATTGTTTTAGGAGGACAACTGTTCTAACCCATGTTTATTTCTGCTTCTCTGAGACAATGTTTTGTCTTTTTTTTTTTTTTAGAAAAATTTTTGAGAGCCAAATCTTTGCAATCTTCCCAAAATCCTCTCTTTAAATTTCAGTTTTTCAAGTAAACTCTATTAGTCTTGGTAGGGAATAAGGAGTTGGCTACATTTGTCATTATATTCAATACTTATTTTTATAAATGATAGAGTACTAGTGATTGGAGAGATTTGTAAAATTAATTTCCTTTTTTCATTCAGAAGTTAAACTCTTTACTGTTGCCTGGAGAAGACACTGTTTATCTGTTAACAATTCCAGTAAACCACAGGCACTGCAGGTTATTCCAGACCAGCCAGGCTTCTAGTAATAGGTCTCTTGATGTTGTTATCTGTTGTCTGACTAGCTCACTGTCAGGCTCCATGAAATCAACATCACCAGGTGCCATTTATGAGGGAACACTTTAGTGAAAGGGAGAGAAGGTAATGGGGAGAAGGGAGAGCAGTAACAAGATGGACGCTCAAGGCAGAAGGGAACAATTCATGACTATCACATTATTTTCAGTACAAAAAGATGGGATTGTTAATCTGAAGTCTGGATAGATTTTTAAGGGGCCTAATTATAACTTTCAAGGAGAAAATTTTATTTTGATTTTAATATTTTATTTCCTTTGTGATCTTATGTAATTAATTTATGCATTTTAAAGCATTTTCCAGAACAGGTGCTTATAAGTTTTACTAGACTGCCCATGGCACCTCCCCACAAAAGTTAAGAATTTTCCCCACTCCCCACCCCTGCTTTAAAGGCTGTGAGGCTGGAGAGAAGCAGTTTTGTCCAGATTCCCAAACCAAAGGATTCTCCCAAAATGTGAGGAACTTCCATTGAGTTGGTTTGTCTAAAATTGAGTTCCTTCATAAAAGTGGGGTCTTTTTATTTTGCAGGCCTCCATGCGCTGTCCCTGATTTACCACGGTGGTCTGGTGTTCATACACCCAGAATTAGCCATTCATATTAAGCAGTGGGTCTATAGTCCTTGATCTTTGGAGAGGTTTCTCAGATTGTTGCTGAGAATGATGGATTTCCCCATCTCAGGAGCATCTATGGAGGTTACCTACATTACACAAGGTTGCAGTCCTCCTAAATAAAGGGAGGGATTATTCACACTGATGATATCACAGAACACTGAATAAGTGAATTAAAATTAATTTACCCTGACTTGCATTTTTGTTTGCTCACCAAAAATATTGTGGAGAGCTTGAATTTGGCAATTTCTTTTCCAGCTTAAAAGAGTTCATAGCTCAGATTCAAGTAGGCCCCTTGACTTTAACAAGACCCCCTTTTCTCTGTCTTTTTCATAGTGGTCAAAAATTAGGGATGCCTAGTGCTGGTCTAGATCTAGGATTTGGCTATGATCCTTCTCATCTGGCTTCATATTTACAATATACAGTGCCTGGCATGGTACTTAAATGTTTATTGAATTGAATTTTTATTAAATACTGACTTGACTTGGCAAAATGAAGTATTCCTAGGGATTATATATAGGACACTAGAAGTTGTCTATTCTTCAGTGGTCTATACCATCAAAAATGATTTGACTTTGGGTTCCTTAATAAATATGATTGCAACTAATCAAGAAAATAGAGACTAATTTTGTGATTTAGCACAGATCTTATTGAGTAATTTTGAACCAGCATGTAGCATCTTTGAATCAAGCCATCTTATTCTGCCTCTTCACAATGGCTTTTCATACTTTACTCCAGGCCAAAATCCATGTTCCCATGGGCTGAAGTGATTATTTGTGGTTCCTCCTTATAAACCAGGGAGGAAGAAAACAAATTTTAATGTGGGTGGAATATATTCTGATTCTGAGTTGAGGAGATAAATAATGTTCTTTAATCTATTCTGTCCTACTTAATGTGTTTTGAATTAGCATATTTGGAACTTTCTACCAATTACAATAGTGATTTCTCTATTTTTTTTTTTTTTTTTTTGAGATGGGGAGGGAGGTGTCTGAAACTGATTTTATTAGAACAGGGAATTCCAGGTGGGTAAACTCCCTCTACTAATGCTGATAAGCAATTCTCTTCTTATAGTCCTATTGATTTTCTCATGTGTTGAAAGATTAAGAGATACACAAGCCAGTATGTATGAGAAGCAGACCTTAAAAACTCATGACTTGATGAATCTCTTTCACTGTATCCCTCTCAGTTTCCCTGCTATTGTATTATTTATCTAAATACAGAGTAAAACAGTTCATAGCAAGCACATACACAAGTTCAAACAGCACATGTTAAATCCCTGATGCCCAGAGTGATTAGGGACAGAGTCAACTGGGATTATATGTATTCTGATCCATTTTGCTCGAGAGAAGAATTTCTAGGCTTTTCAGGCCTGGACTCAGCTCTACAGAGACATCACAGAAGTGTACTTTCAAACCAAGTGGTCTCTGGAGAGACCTACCTGGCTAAATTGTGAGAGTTCCTTAATCATAGGAAAAAGTGGAGGAATTCCTGTGCTAGCCACAGGTTGTCTCTCTCTGGTAATCACAAGGATAAATAAAATGTTTAGAATCTAGACTTTTAGGGGAGGGGCCAAGCAAACCCCCATCTGTAGCCTTTTTTTGTCTATCTCCAGCTAAAAAAAAGAGATGTTTTATTGTATTTGAAAATATAAAAAGCTTTTTTAGCTCACAGGTATGGGGCAGGATTGGGTCTTTGGGCCATTTGCTGACCCCTGTTCTAGAGGAGGAAAGTCTAGGGCAGTGCCAGTTTTGAACTGTCTCTCTAATAACAGCAAGACTACAAATTGGGGACCTGGCCTTTCTAAGCAGTTGCGGGCCTCTTGTGAAGGGAGAAATTATGCATGTGACTGTGTGATTCAATAGCAACAATTCCCTGAGCCATGATATAGGGAAGCAAGATATTTAGGCTTTGCCCTCTGCCATTATAGTGAATTATTATGACTTTTAAAGCCTGATAGAATAGTTTCCTCTCCAATAACCTCAACTTTATTTTTCTTCTAAGGAAAATTCAAATCACAAAATGGGCCTATGATTCTGGGAATTGTATATACCTTGGGAGGGAAGAACAGGAATGTATGGTAATAAGACATCAGTCAGGGAAAAATTGTATTGATTATCTATGAACTAACTTTGAATCCTTTCTGCATTTTCCATGGGGTAAAATAAAAGGTGTCCTATATTGGATAAACATTGTTACATTGGTTGCTTTTAGAGAGCTGAGGATCCTCTTAGCTTCAACTATGGAGACCTAAATAAGAGCTACATATGAACCATATCCCAAGATTTCCCACAGGAAGATCTAGGGTGAAGAAAAATAAGACAAAATAGATATATGATTTCATATGGCTGATCCCCAGATTGAAGCTACTACTCCATGTAAGTCCCAAGTCTGGGCTGCTGGGCCATTGGATATTTGTCTAACATATTAGATCCAACTCACTCACCACTTTCATATTAAAACACTGTTGATCCTTGATTAAAGCACTGATTGAGCAAACTAGCATTTAGTCTTTAAGACTGAAGAATAAACAGAAAGTGATTTCAAGAATTAGTTGGGGATTATCAACAATTCAATATCCTCCATAGACCAAAACTGACTCTCCAAATAGTCATTAAACATTTAATTTCAATTGAGATAAGAAACTCAAGGACAAAAATATTAAAAAAAATTTTTTTTTCATCTTCTTAAAAATATGCAATTATCAAATAAATATCATTTAAATGTTTCAGGTATATGTAGTTTTGCTGAGGGATAGTTTTACTGGCATGTATAGCATAAAGTCAATTTAATCCGTGATGAAAGATAAGGAAGATATTCTTTGGTCCTATTAGTGATACTTATCAGGTATTTAACTGATTTTGAGGTGTCTTTTTTGGTCTTTTCAAAACAAAATGCAGATTGTTACAAGCTTTTCCTCTCTCTTTTTCTTTTCCTCTACTCTTCCCTCTTTCTCAGACATCTATAAGAAAAATAGATCAGAAAATACTTAAGCAGACAATAGCTAAGGCAGATTTTGGATAAGCTATTCCATTGCTAAAAATAAATTCCCCAAAGTAAGCCTACTTTGTAAAGTTTCTAATGTCTTCCCATGTAGAAAAATATACCATCAAAATGCTATAAGTCTACTTTGAGGGAGAGGTCTTAGATCTCACCTCCATCCTGCCCTCATTCCCTTCTCCTCTGACAGACTGGCTAAGTGAGATAAATGTGAAAATGTGGTTTAAATGAAAGTATTGCAGCAAGTGGAAAAATGATACAGGTAACATTTAAATATAGAGTTCCTTGTTTCAGTACACATCAAAGACTATACTGGGAAATGGGCAAGGGGAAGAGTTGTCTTTTAATGAAAGTTAGTAGCAAAGCTAATTGACAGAATTTGGCAAAGATGTCTTTTTGAAAGAAGAGCAGCCTTTAGTTTGTCAGGCACTGACAAGATTTCTTCAGGCTAGTGTATTCTTTCTTGAGAGGAAATTAATTTCCTGTAATCAAATACAGTGGATTGTAGCCTTTGTCTTATTCTGCATTGGCCACAGAAGCAATTGTAGGCTTTATTCAGCACCATTATATTGTCTTTTGTAAGAAAGCAATGACATCTTTAACACAGAAGGATTTTCCCTTAGTTCATTTTTGGCCAAGAGACTTTGCTTATTCTTTCATGAAGACTGGGCTCACTTGCTTTTTAAGAGAATGTACCCCCCAAAAAACTTATTTTTCAGTAGGAAAAAACCAACAAACAACCCATATTAATATAGAATAAATTATATACTGTACTATTTGGAAAAGGAATTGCAAACTTTTATATATGTTTGCCTGGGAGGTGAATGGAGCTAAGAAATGATATGTGAGGGTTGTCTAAGAAAATGGGGAAAAGGAAAATAATAGGTACTAACTAAAAAAGGTTCCTCTTGGGTGTTTTTAAGCTCTTTCAAAACTTTAATTTGAAAATCAAAGTTTTTGGAATGTATTTCTCATCTATTATTATATAGTTTCATTCTTTAACTATGATATAATACTTTATATAGCTGATTATAAACTCCATAAGAATAAGGATTATGTCCTAGCTATAAATTTCTGTCTTCCAATGCCTAATATAATACTCTGTACTTAATACATATTTTCAAATTGTTGAATTATCTTGGAATCATAGAATTTGTGAGATTTATAGGTCATGTTTTAAAAAGTAGAATGATAATTCCATCTATTTAACTGTAAGAGCAGTTTTTACAAATCGGAATGTATATATGTTTGTATATGTTATGTTACAGAGGAGAAAGAGAGAGGTAGATGGTAGAATGATGGAAGAGTTGTTGAGTGAGAGGGAAATTGCTGATGTAAGAGGTCAGCGAGAAATTATATTTCTTCATCATCTTTCTGAAAAACTAATTACCAGAATATGAGAGGAGAAAGATGGGTATTTTTAATAAGCAGCTTTTTAAAAATACAGATTTATATTGATCAGAAATAAAAGCACACCTGGGTTCTCAGTCTGGAAATGACTTGCTAAAATCAGAATATTAGAGTTGGAAGAAAGTTTGCAGACTATCTGCTTCTAGCCAATCCCTTCATTTTACAATGACTTAGCCAAAGTCATACAGCAAGAGCTGAAACTTGTACCTCGCTGAAATTTTTATTCTCATATTAGTACTTTTTACCACCACCACCACCACTACTACTACTACAATTATTACTTCTTATCCTCATCACGTCCTCCTCATAACTAGCATTTACATAACATTTTATCCTCCTCATAACTAGCATTTACATAACATTTTAAACATGTAACATTTTAAAGTTTGCAAAGTACTTTACATGTTATCTCACTTTTTTTTTTTTTTTTTTTAACACCATCATTGTGATGTAGGTATTATCCCCATTTTACAGATGTGGAAAATGATGCTGAGAAAGTTTAAATGATTTGCTCAGGGTCACACAGCTAACAGGTATCAGAGGCAGGTTTTGCATTTTGATCTTTCTAACTAACTTTAAATTTCAAGACTCCATTATACCATCTCAATGACCTTTTCTCAACATATTATGCAACCTCTCTTATTATTTAAGAAAGAGAAGCCTATTTTTACCATTCTAAGCTTCAGTTTCTTTATCTGTAACACTAAAAAAATCTTTTCTCTTAGGTTTCTTCTCTCCTCAAAAATGATATGTTTTAGCTCTTAACTAGGTTCTTTCAGAGATTTTTTTAATTACTTGAAGCCTTAGGGTACCCCAAAAAGTATTTCAAGTGTATCTCATGTGCTAAAAGTTCTTAGCTTATCTCCAATAAGTAAGTAATCTATTAATTTCATCTGGATCATTTTTAATCAGTTGATCTATGGTAAATTTATACTGGTCTATAATACTTTTTAAGTTAGAGATTTAAGGAAATGACTCCTCTCCATCCTTCTTCCTTCATTGTGCTTCTTCCACTGTTAAATCTATATCCTATCATCTCATTGTGGTTATGAAAGATGGAATAATTCAGTTGGCAATCTCATTTGCCATGGGTAATACTGACCTTGGTAGCTGATCTAGCCATTTGTTTCTCATTGCTTCACTTCACAAACAGTTTTAAGCCTAAATTCTTTTTGGAGAATTATGTATTATGGAAAATATGCTTTCCTCCAAAGTTTTGTCCTTAGAATTAAAAAAAAAAAAAAAAGGAAAAAACTTTAAAGTCAAGAAGGCAATTGCATGTTTTGCACATTGTAAAGATAAGTGACTAAAATTACATTTTAAAATGTATGCAATTAGATTTTCTCAAATGCACAGATTAGCTTATTGTTCAATACTTTACATTCTGTATCCCTCCTCTGATATGGAAACTAATATTTAAAAAAAAATCCAAACTTATGCAGACTTCTCTGCACTGATTCAAGAATCCAGTATAATCCTTAAATATAACTTGGAGGACAAGGCAAGTCTTCAGAACAGAGTCAGCATTTAATAGGTATTGAAGGACCACATACATGAATATGATATATCTTCATTCATTCAATAACAATTTATTAAGCATCTTATGTGCATACTTCCCTATACTAAGTTCTAGAGGGAATATAAAATTTCTTAGAACTTTATGGACCTTCTAATTTAATAGGGGAATAAAACATAGACATTGACATGTTATCTGTAAAATCCATTAGAAAGACAGAAATAACAAACTGTTTTGTAAGGCTTGAGGGAAAATTGTTGAAGGAAGATCAATGAAGATTTCATGGAGATGTCATTTGAATTAAGTTTTAAAGGATGAACTCAGGTCATGGATCCCATAGCTAGTTAGTCTGAATAGAATCACTTTGTTTTTCAAAATGATACCCATTGGTATCATAAGGAGCCATACTATTTTCATTAATGTGTTTTTCATTTTCATTATGAATATGCAACATGAATTCAATGATCAGGATTTTTTATTTTGTTTTGTGCTAAATTGAGATTACTTAATGATGCACTTTTAGATCTTGCTAAAATAATTAATACTATGATTTTACAGTATGAGAGAAAAATCTCTCCTGAGTACTTTCAATTCACATCTCCTGCTCTTTAGTGACCAAGAAGCGATGGTCATCCTACTTATCAGCACTGCACTTTCCCTAAGCCAATAAGTGCTGTTCCATTAAGGACAAAAAGAGATCTCAATGTTAATGTAGTTCCGTGATTGCGGTAAATTCAGTACTGACCTCCATCTTTTTGTCTCCCCTTTTCCTCCAGCCAACCCGACTCGAGCAGGTGGCAGAGACTACCCCGGCTCTGCGGAAGTGATCCGAGAGTCGAGCAGCACAACAGGCATGGTCGTTGGGATTGTAGCCGCTGCCGCCCTGTGCATCCTTATCCTCCTTTACGCCATGTACAAGTACAGGAACCGAGATGAAGGCTCATACCACGTAGATGAGAGTCGAAACTACATCAGTAACTCAGCACAGTCCAACGGGGCAGTCGTGAAGGAGAAACAACCCAACAGTGCTAAAAGTTCCAACAAAAACAAGAAGAACAAGGATAAAGAGTATTATGTCTGATCCGAACATCCCCAAAGGACCCTTGTATAGAAATAGTCTTCATTTTATCTGAGACATAATACAAACTTATTTACTTTCCTTTTTATGAAGCACATACAAAAGAAGACAGGGAATATAATCAGGAAGGAAAGACTGTTTTTAAAAACAAGTATCTCATGCTCTTGTTTCTCCAGAAATCAGGGGCTAGTAAATTCCCTAACATCCACAGTGTTTTCATTTACTCTGCCTGTCTTTATGTTGCTGGAACATTTCTAAAGAGACGGTGATGACCCTAACGCATTCATAAAGCAAAGGAGTATTATCACATCAAGGCACAAAACAAAACAAAACAAAATTTAAAAAAAGAAGCTACCTATGATTCTGGATTTAGCCAAAGTGCTAGCGCTTTCTTGAGAAGGGAGTCTTATTGCCAGAGAAGACTCTGCCATTCGGTCTGACTCAACATGCAAACCTTAATGAGTTTGCTGCCTCGTGTACCAGGAGCAGTGATTGGAGCTTGCATTGGAGATGAAGTGCTGGCTTTTTTGAAGACTTGTGTTAGAACACTTTCAAAAAGCCCCTTTCTGGTTGTAAGGGAAGAAAAAAGTATGGAGGCCTTATTTTCCAGTATGTGAAATATAAGGCACGTTTTCACACTAAAATTAAACAAAAACAAGAGGGCATAGATGCAATCATTTGGGAAATTTTCATGCACGCTTAATATGTTATTACATATGTTTATATAAAACACATCTATGTGTGCTTTCTGGACTGTGATAAGTGACGTTTTATAGCCTGTTGTATAGACAATGCAATCTATATCTCTGCTCTTCAGCCATTTTTGGTCGATTCAATGTTATAAGTGTTGCTAGGTATAGAGAGTTTTATGACATCTGGAGCACCAAACCTATTTCAGTTTTTTGCTGCCATTATAAATTGCCACATAATTCTTTTCTTTTTTCTTTTTTTAAAAACAAGTTTTACAGTGTAGTGATTATTCTAAGGGGGATATGTATGAATGTATATACAAAGAGTCAGCTAATTTTTTTCTTACCTGTACAGCTTCTATTCTGTTGCAAATGAGTTTTAGTAGTTTGTATGAGAGATGTGGATTAGAAGGCAAAATACATACATATATAGTATATATCTCTTGTAATTGTCCTCTCTCCCCTATTCTATACCTCCCAAATCTGTTATTGACCATTGGAATCAGTCAAATTTGATGTTAAACCCAAACATTCATAAATTAGTCAACATTTACTTACAGAGTGAAAAATGGGAGGGGTGGGTAGATGGGCTGATCAAGGTGTTGTTGCTGAATGGTGTGGTTTGCTTCATTAAAGTTTTGCTCCCAGGAAATACTGAGAAAATTGTAGTCCCTTACTAATCTGAAATTTATCGCACAGAATTTCACTAGTGGACTGTTCCTGCAGGTGAAAACTATTGTGGGGGCAGGTAACAGAAACAAAAATGATTTATCTCTATCTTAACCCTGGCTGCTGCAATTGAAAACTCATTTCTAATTTTAAAAAAAGATATATATTCTCTGAACTTGAAGTGCATGTTAAAGATTTTTGAAAAGTGGGCACTTTTTTCCTATAAGAAAGTATTTTAAACAACTTTGGATTCTGTATTACTAAATATCCTAAAAGATCATATATTAGTTGACCATTAAGACTATGTTTTAAAATAACTTTTAAAATTATGCTCATGTCATTAATGAACATTTTGTTAGTTTAACCCATATTAAGTATTAGAATGATATAGATTATACACAAAGTTTTTTTTTTAACATATTCAATGAAGATCACAGCAATAAATCATTTGTTATAATAAAGTAATGCAAAGAAAAATCTATTATTGGGCTGAAAGAGGTACTTTATTAGAAATCAGTTGCATTACTTGAATGCCTCCTGGAAAAAAATATGGATGTTTAAATTTTACAAAACAGTAATATGATTTTAAAATTAGCTTTAAACAAGGGGCAACAATGCAGCACAATATCATGTGTTTCTTGTTCTTGCTGATAAAGAAGGCTGAGTAGTGGCATAGGTATGCCTCTCAGAAATATAACACTTTTTACCTGTTTAATTGGCATACATAAAAATGGAAATGAACTGTCACTCTTTAAGAGTTTCCAACAAAGTGTTAGCTGGAGAGATCTTTTGGTTGGGAAATTATTCCTAAGATTTTGATAGTAGGAGGCATGAAATTAAATCTGATAATATCCATTAAATGTTTTCTTAAAAAAAACTGCCAAGCAATGGAATTCTCAAATTATTACATTTGTCATTCACCCTTACTCAGGGAAAGCCAACAAAAAGAGGAAGGTAAATATTACCTTAAGTAATTGATAGCCCGAGAATTTTAAAAAAAAATTGTAACTCTTCCATAGCATGTCCTGAACTTGAAATATTTCCCATTCAAAATTATTTTACAATTTAATCAGGATGGATTGCCTATGAAAATTGTAAGGTGGTACAGATAGCAGAGACAGGAATTGGGGCTGATTAGAAAGTGTCTTTTCAATGATATTTGACCAGAATTTCTTTCCATAAAATTACTAATTCAATGTGACCCAATGAATCCAGCAAAATGTATTCCTGATGTTGTTAGCAGACACAAAATTTCACATTATTTCTTATTTTCTTCTCAATATAAGAAGAGGAAAAAAACATATAACTATCTACATACCAGAAGTACCAGGGTTCCATATGTAGCCTTTGCTATTATTTTATCGTTTCAAACTACCTTACATCAATTTGGTTATATCTTAGCCTGTAATTTGTCTGATTGAGGAGGCTTCTTTTCTATTCATGTAATATGTTGCCTTTTTAAAAACAGAACACTAAAATAAAGTGTGAATGGGCCATCTCCAAATCATCAAAGAGACAAGATGCCCCAATCCTTCTAGTGCTTTGTGTGATTAGATATCTAAGGGTTTTTTTTTTTTCTGTTGCAAGGCCAATTTATCCATTATTGGAAATGCTAAGCAAGTGGAATTTACTGTTTTGTTAATAAAATGTTTCTTAATACACTGTTGGACTTGGATTTTTTTAAGCTATATATGACATCTTTTTGTTAAAGAAAAAAATAACTAAGATTAAGGAAAGAGGGGAAAATAAGTGACAAATCACAAAGGTTGTGGGATCTACTTCTTTGGAAGCATATGATTATGAAAGGGTATAACTGAAAGGGGGAAATTTTATATTTTCCATTATTTTTATGGATTAAAAATTATAAATTTAAAAAAGAAGGGGTTCAACTACAACATAAAAAGGTGTTTTTTAATGTGTTCTCATTTTATAGTTTCAGAAACATTTTTGCTTTAAGGACAAGCTTATTCCAGTAATGTTTTAAAAAATCAAGCTTAATGGAAAAAAAAAAACATTCTCTGTTATCTAAATTCATTTAATTGTTTCATAAATACACTATCCCCTTTCACCTTTTTAATATATTCCCCCCACAAAATCTGAATGACCTTTGGGAAATAATGTCAACCAAGAAGTAGTTTTAAGTGCAGACTACCCCATAATTTATCATTCTTTCAGACTAGCAACTGACAACTATTAAAAAACAAAACAAAACTAGACCAGTCAAAACAATTTACTCAGAAACTGAAATGTTTGTACTTTTTCTCTCTTTAAATGAAATAGCATGCATATCTGTATCCATTTTCTATATTGATTAAAATATTATATTACACTATTTGTAATGCTAAGTCAATTCATTCATAATAATGTTTATCAGAAATAAAAGAACAAAGAAATTTCTCTCATAATAGGCAAAATCCAAAGCAGAATTGATCTATATACATCATATACGCTTCATGTTGACATGGTAGTAATAATTAATATATGGCCAATTGTAAATTGAGAGAACATGATGACATAGTTCACTAACACATTTCCACAGCTACCTGAGAGAGAAACCATGAACCATGGACAAGGTGAATAGACAAAGATCTCACCCTATAATTGCAGCAAATCCATAGGAAACATCACCAAAAGAACAATTATCTCAGTAACTTATCCAACAGTATTTAAGTGCCTACTCTGTGCCAGTTATTGGGCTGGGCTTATTACATATCTTGAACACCATTCAATTCTTCCTTGGATGTCTACGATGTTTAAAGGCATTTTGTCACATGTTCACACAAGGTATGGAAATTTTGGAAATTTGGATGGTCATTGAAGCAATCTTCAAAGATGGAGATATTAAACCTAGTAAAATGGGCTGGAAGTACCAGTTATGAAACCAGTCATGACCCCCTCTCAAAGTCATGGAAAGGTGGTTATGGATCCCATCAGTGTTAGGGGGCATAGGCAAATACCAACTAAGTAGCCCCTACATAGCAATGTTGAAGGAACAGAGGGAATTGTTATATTCTCTGGAAAATGTTTATTTTTCAATTAATTATCATAAGGATAGGAGTTTATGAAGTGATTCAGGATTACACTTTAATCATCACACAGTGTCCTATGAAAAGAGACTATTATATCTTGCCATATTCTGCCCTGGCCACCACTGACTACAAGAACCAATCATCTCTTATGGAGATAAGTATTTAATATGCTTGTATTTGGATAAATAGATTTGACCTAGAGTTCTTTTTAAATATGCTAATGGAGTGCAAGGTCTAAGAGAACTTGCCAAGTGGGAAAAACTTTGATCCAATTCAATAAACATTTATTGAGCCCCTACTACGTTTGAACCACTAAGCACTGGATATGACCCTAAATACTAATAGACTATTTATCTGTTGTGCAAGGCCCAGTCCCAGCTAAGAGAAGCTTACCAGCAGATGCCCAATTGGTTTTTGGCTACACCATCTGTACAAAGACAAGACGACATCATGATAGGTATTAGTGGAGTTAGAATCCCCTTACCAGCAACTGATGGTATTATGATTCTTGAATCAAATATGTTGCCATAATTTTCCATGCTAGATTTTTTTCTGCTTCCATTCACTGTCAAAAGCTGTATTAATTCAGATATTATAGTTAAGACTTTGGAAATAGTTTCTTATTATAAAAAGAATTAATATATTATGAATTAGTCCCTGAAATATGACATTTATATTATAGATATATAATATGAGGTTTAGGCCAACCTGGTTTAATTTAGAATGGACATTTTAAGACCTATTCGTAATCCTCACTTCTGTATAACAATCATCATTCTAATAGTAACTCATCATGGATTTAATTATGGAAAATTCACTTTTTCCCCTTATTTTTATTCATATCTAAAGGTATGTGGACATGGTTGTGAACATTTAGCAATAGTCACCATCACAAATCTGTCTATTAAATCAGGTGGAAATATAATTATAGGTAAGTTTAGATAAAGTATTGAAAGCTAGCAGATAAGATGAAAAAGCCTGTTCTAAGCTGAAGAACATATATAAAATGGTGAGATTAAGAATAATGAAGGAAGATTGACAACAATGAGTATCTAAATTTGTAAATTAGTGAAATCTAAGTGTGCAATTTTAAAATATTAACATCATGTAATTAGAAGATTGAACAGTTACAAGTCAATAAAGAAGCTACTAAGAAGTAAATGAAGTATAATGTCAAGTTTGAAGAGAACAGACTATAAGTAATGCCATTTGGTGTTTTTTGAAGCGCTCCAAAACTGCAGGAGAAAATCACCATTACATTTAAAATGCAATGTGATATGTGAAAAACCTTGGTCAGGATCATAGCTTACAAGTAAGTTAAGAGTTTTTAGTAATAAATATCATATTGAAATAAATCCACAGATTGAAAAAAAAAACAGATACAAGTTAATTCACATTTGAAATGACTGTGTAAGACTATTGGGTTTAAAGTTCACTAAGTGGTTCAGGGAATATTACTCAAAAGAGACTTTGCCAACACTTAACTAGTCAGCTCTTAATTATTTTTCAATCTGTGGTGAGGTGGACCAGAGCATAGAGGAGAATTGAATCCATAGATAAATGAATAAAGTCTTTTTTGTCTTTACCGCTACCAAATTACTGAAATATCAGAGAAGGTGAACATTTTATAATATTCCTTAGCCTGTTCTCAGTTCCTGGTAGAAATACCAACAATCACAAATCATTGGATAAAACATGAGCTTACAGCAGTGAGTTAGTTATGTAAATCTGAAATGAGAAGGAGGGAAAGACTGATGAAACAAGAGCATAAAGGAAGGGACCACTAGATATATTGATCTTTATTAAATAATATTCTTTATTGGTCATGAAAATAGTAATTATAATATCTATGTGACATTCTAATCTCTTTTCTATTTACTTTCACAATCCTTTTGTAACATAAATGGCACTGTAATTTATATCCCCATTTCATCTTTAGAAATACTGAAGCCCAAAGATATTAAGAGTTCTGTTGTGAAGCTTTCCTGGAAACTCTATTACCACCAGGATCAGAGGATAAATTGAGACTAGATATAGATCCTTAGAAAGTTAAAAATAAAAGCAACTCTGGAACTCATATAATCCTAGCTCCTCATTTTGCAGATGAGCAGCCAGGTAACTTGTTCAAAATTATTCAAAAGGTTTGTGGAAGAATCAAGACTAAAACTCGGGTTTTCTGACTTCAGACCAGCTTAGAGATGGTGCATATAAATGATTTCTGATTTCCATCTAAGAAAATTCCTGCTGAGGGGACAAGACAAAAGATCTATTAATCAGTGAAAAATTATTTGTCAAGCAACTGTTGTGTAAAGCATTGGGCTAAGCAATGGCAATACAAACAGAAAAAAAGAAGAGGGATCTCTGCCCTGAACTTACTATCTAAGGGGAAAGACTACAGAAAAGGAACTTGAAAAAGTGCACTAGTGGGTACAGGATGGGGGGGTGGGTATGATGAAAGTGTCCAAAGGAGTGCAATTGAATGGGAAATGAAGAGATGACTGACCAGGACACCCTCCTTAAATGGAAATTTAGGGTATAGATCTTCACTCCACCCTCCAATCACAAGGGCAAAAGGTACTATTAAGGTTTGAATATCAAGACTGATTCCATCTTGCAGAATAATGAAGGTTCTGGGTACATGATGGAAAAGTTCCAAGAAGTACACAGCCAAATAGGAGATGAAGAAGCAATACCATTATCAACTTTCCTAATATGTTTTGTTTCTAGTCCTCTGATACAATGGCTTCTAGTACTCTGACACTTTTATTTATCCTCCAGTTTTGGGGCCTTTTACTAGTTTTGTATTCTTAATTGAGAAAATTCATTAACTTGGACAAATTATCTATCTATCTACATATCTACATATCTAATATCTTAATTATCTTGGTATACAGTGTTAAATATGGATCAATGTCTAGTTTCTGCCATACCATACTAGTTTCCAATTTTCCCAGCAGTTTTTGTCAAAAAGTGAATTCTTATCACAAAATCTGGGGTCTTCACGTTTGCCTTTTACCTTTACTCTGTATGTATCACTCTGCTTTAAATGTGTTTTTTGTAAATAACATATTGTAGGATTCTGGCTTTTAATCCAATGCCATCTGTTTCTATTTTATAGGAGAGTTCATCCCATTCACATTCATAGTTAAAATGACTAATACTTTATTTCCTGCTTTCTTATTTACCCCAAATTATGCTTTTCTCATTTCTTCCCCTCTTTTCTCCTCCCAAGTATTTTGCTTCTATCACTTCCCTCAAGTAGCCCTCATCCTTTTTAATCTCACCCTCTTTCTTATATCTTTCCCCTACTATTTCTGTCTTCCCTTCTGTTAGCCTACTTCTTTTCTTTCCCAACCTACTTCTGTATAAAGTGACAAGTTTCACTCTGAAATTAAATATGTTTAATATTCTCTCACTGAGCCAAATCTGAGGAGAGTAAAATTCACACAATGTTCATCCTCCTCCATTCTTTCCCTCAATTATAACAGGTCTTCTTTGCCTCTTCATGAGATGTAATTTCCCTTATTTTACCTCAACTTTTCTCTTTTTCCAGTACAATCCTCTTTTCACCTCTAATTTCTTTTTTTTTTTTATTATGACAGTAAAATCAAATTATACCTGCACTCTCTATGTATACCCATAACAAAGATATAGTTCTCAGTAGTTCTTTCCTTTTTATCTTTTTATGCTTCTCTTTAGTTCTACATTTGGAAATCAAATTTTTTTTTGTTCAGCTCTTGTCTTTTCATCAGAAATAAATGAAATTCACTTGCATCATTGATATCATCTTCATTTAGCTGGATAGTTTATTCTTGGCTGCATTCCAAATTCCTTTGCCTTTTGGAATATCAGATTCCAGCCTTTGATCCTTTAAGGTGAAAGCTGCTAGGTCCTGGATAATCCTGATTGTGATTCCTTGGTATTTGAATTGTTTCTTTCTGGCTGCTTGCAATATTTTTTCCTTGGTGTGAGTTCTGAAATTAAGCCACAATATTCTTAAAGTTTTCATTTTTGTGGTCTCTTTCAGGAGGTGATCAGTGAGTTCTTCTTTTTTTTTCCTGAAGCAATTGGGGATGAATGGCTTGCCTAGAGTCACACAGTGTCTGAGACACTGAGAACTCAGATCCTCCTGACTTTAGGGCTGGTGCTCTATCCACTGCAACACCTACCTGCCCCTCAGTGAATCCTTTCAATGGCTATTTTATCTTCTGATTCTAGGACATTAGGGCAGTTTCCCTTGATAATTTTCTGAAAGATAATGTCTAGGCCCTTTTTTCATCATGGTTTTCAGGAAGTCCAAAAAATCATTAGATTGTTTCTCCCTAGACCTATTCTCCCAGTCAGTTGTTTTGCCAGTTTGACATTTTCTTACATTTTTCTTTTTTTTTCTTTTTGGTTTTGCTTGACTGATTCTTGATGTTTCACTGAGTCATTAATTTCTATTTGTTCAGTTTTGATTTTTAGTGAATTATTTTCTTCAGTTACTTTTTTTCATTTCTTTTTCTATTTGGCCAATTGAATTTTTAAATGAATTATTTTGTTCTACGGATTTTTTTTCCATTTCACAAATTCTGTTTTTTTAAGGAGTTAATTTCTTTTTCCATTTCACAAATTCTGTTTTTCAGGGAGTTGTTTTCTTTTTCCATTTTGTCAATCTATTTTGTAAGGAGTTATAGGCTTTTTCCATTTCACTAAATCTATTTTTAAGGAGTTTTCTTCAGATAATTTCTGTGTTTCCTTTTCCAAATCTTCTTGCAAAGTTCTCATTTCCTTTCCTCATTTTTCTTTGAGCTCTCTTTTAAGATCCTTTTTAATTTCTTCCAATTTTTTGTGATATGGAAACCAATTTATATAGCCCTTTAGGGCTTCATTTTGAGATGATCTGCTTTTAGTGACCTCAGGGTTTGAAATCTGTTCTTCTCTTTCATCATAAAAACTATCTGTCAAAGTTCTTTTTGCTTTTTTTGCTCATTTTTTAAAAATAGTTGAGATCTGCTTTTAAGGCAAGGGAGATTATCCAGGCTTCCTCTACAAGCAGCAGCAGCTGTGCTGGGTCAGTGCTGACTGATTTCTGGAACTTGGTTGAATGTGGCTAGGTCCCGTGTAAGTCTGGGGTTTAAGGGTTCATTATTTATGTTTTGTGTTTGTATTGGATGTTTTATAACATATCTGCTGATCTATTGGGTTGTAATGAGGGTAGAGTAGACACCAATGCTGTAGATTTGTTCCTGTAGGTTCTCCAGTGGGTGGATCCTGCACCACCCCAGGACTGTGAGCTGCCTGCACTTGGAATCTGTGCTCCGTCTGCTTGCATTTGGCCTGCCTCCCTCCATGCCCGATTGAAACAGACCTTTTCTGGAGAGCTTAAAATTTATCTTTTGCTGGTAATTTGTTATACTCCCACTATTCATAGGTTCTGTCTCTCCAAAATCAGTTCAGAGGTTGGATTTGCAGTTAGTTTGAGGCCATGGGAAGAGCTCAGAAAGACATGTCTCCTTTCTGCCACCTTGGCTCCACCCCACTGCCTTGCCCTTTTATTTAACAGTCTTATGTTTTGTTTCCAAGTCTTGATTTTATACATAAGGTTGGGATGACATTTAAATCATTTTATATCCAGAATGCCTTGGTACTTGACATTCTTCTGCTTTAAAAATTCACCTGTACAGAAAAACCCTTTAAAACACAGATATCCTTGGGAAAAGTTAATATTCCACATCACTATCATGTATTAACACCTTATTATAATTTACTCTGTCCAAGATTAGCAAACTTGTCAATGAGCCAATGAAATAGGGGAAACATGAATTTTGTGGTATTTAAGGATAAAAGGAAGAAAGATTAAGGAAGATTGGGCAAACCTAAGTATGTTTTTGCCTGAGATAATGGGGAAAGAGAAAGCCCTTTATAAGGTAGCTTCTTCCTATCTTTCCATACTTCTCACACCTTATTCCCCAATATATTATTCTGTTTCTACAAGATGAAACCATAGTCATATATCAAGTATCATGTGAAGGACTTTTTTTTTTCAATGAAGCCTTCTATTATTTTTCATCCAAAAGTGATCTCTCCTTCCTATGAGTTCTCATAATATTATGGGCTTCTTTTCCACACTCTTGACTTACTTTGTGACATAGTTATTGAGAGAAGTAATTTATTTTGAACTCTTACTCTATTCCAATGAGTATTAATCAGTTTGATAAAAATCATTTAAAAGATTTTTATATAAGGTCCCAGGGTTGTGAGATATACATTCTAAGTTCATTTGCTTAACAGGTTGTTTACCAAAAACCTTCCACTCTTGTTCTGCTTTGTGATGATGACCAAGTCCCACTTAATAACCAACTACATGGTAAGTCCCCCAAAATGTTTCTATAACTCTGGACCAATCACTTGTCCAATAGGAACAGATAACCATCTTATGACCACATAGCTTGTACCATTTCCCCCTGCTCAACCTAAGGAGAAGCCTGCCCATCTTATGTGGAGATAATCCTTCCTCCACTCAACTTGTGACAGTACTGACATATTGCTTATTTTAGCTGATGCCTCACATGTCAATCAGTGGAATTATTCTGTATTTGGTAGAGTTGTTCTGAAATAACTGGATATTTAGCCCTGAAATGAGGAGTCATCCCAGATCATGAGGAAGATATGAAGTCCATTTCATTGGAGGGGATTGTGGACCATTTATTAATGTGCCATTGGCACAGACTTCTGCCTCAGTCTTTCTTATTGTAGGTGGGATGATTTTAATCTCCACATTATTCAGGAGTCCTTCAGGCAAGAATTGAGAATAATTATTTGGCCACTTTAAAAGAATCCCAAGTGGCTAAAGACCCTGCAAGTTGGAATTGATTTTATCAAAGGAAGAGAGCAAGCTAATGAGACCAGCAGTGAAATAATTGGGGATAAGGTAGGATGAAGACACTATCCAGAGATGGAAAGGAGAAAGGACAAGAGGAAAAGAGAGAGGAGACAGGATTCCTCTTTGAAACACAGGGAAGCATGGAGTAGTAATACCCCTAGGGCTGCTGGTTGCAGCTAAAACATGTAATTCCTATCCTCAAACTCAAAACTTTTGGGGGTTATGAGAGACAGAATCCAAACAGAAAGGTAGATGATTCTGTCCCTTTCCCTCGCCTTCACCCTGCAGGGTGCTTATTCAAGTGTCTGGAATACTGACGGAGAAAAAATACAGAAACCAGAAACTAGTGTTGGTCACTCCTTGCCTTACTTTAGATGGGTGTGACTGCCACCTGTTTCTAATGGTGTCCTATTTTCTGCTTAAGACCACATCTGAGTTACTAATTTTATTTCTCTTTAACACTTGTAGTTGACCTTGTCCTTATATTACTTAGTGCTCCTTTATTTGAGGCTTGAAATTGAGTGGACAGCTCTGGAAGCCACAAAGAAAAGAATGATGATTCCAGGTGTAGAGTTGGGAACTCAATCTCTAGCCCATTTGTTAAAAAAGTTTTGACTTTTTAAACCATTCATATGCTTCATAATCACACTTTCAAATGTGATTCTGTGAAATCAGAGCTTTTAAAAATCTGCCTTACCAAGAACAAACTTAATGGGACTTTCGGATCCCAGTGATTTATGTAAATATCTCCTTTCCGTTAATAGAATATAGCCTCTTTGAAGACTGGAACTCACATTGGAAAACTGGACTTGGAGCCAAACCAGCTTAGCTGTGGCTTGATTGAGTAAAATAGAATCTGCTCTTTCAGCATCTATCATTACTTCTTCAATTTTGGTTAGAAAATCCCAGCATGGATAGAAGGATGGACTGGTTGTTAGGAAAACCTGTATGAAATACCTTCATCTGACACTTGGCAGGTTTACATCTATAAATCTTTTAATCTCTTTGAACCTTACTTTTCATTTATGTAAATTGTAGCACCTACCTCTTGGTATTTTTCTGGAGTTCAAAGCAAGACACCATACATAAAGTGCTTTGGAAACTCTTTAAATATATGAAATTATTATTTCTATGGAGATATATTAGCATAGCAATTAGCAAGGGAAATATCCTCATACACAAAGAGGTATGCTTTACAGTAGATTCCCAAATCAGTAAACTTAGAATATAGGATATATCAACAATTCATGATCCATAGTTGCATCTTTGTTGGAATAACTCACATAATAATAATGATGATAAATTTACATAATACTTGCAATGTGCCAGACACTTTGTAATGTTATTTGGTACTCACAATAATCCTGGGAGACAGATGCTATTATTATCCCCCTTTTACAAATGAGGAAACTGAGGCAAACAGAGATTCTGTGCAATGCTTAGAGTCACACAGCTAATAAGTGTCTGAGAAAGTATTTGAACTTGGGTCTTCCTGTCTTTAGACTGAGTATTGGAACCACTGAATCCCCTAGATGCCTCACATGACCCTGTCTCCTAGAAAGTAGACATTACTCACTTTTGTGCTCCTCTACCTCCACAGCCATGGCTTATTGCCTCTTTGCAGGAAAACTGCTGGAACTCTTCATCTGCACCCAGATGCTCCTGCTACCTGCTGCTCGGCTGCTCTCTATTATTAGCTATTCCTAAGAGATAAAGTAATTTTTTGTTTCTGGGGCAACTTTTTCAAAAACAGTAGTATCATTCTTTTGTGGTACTCCCCAGTCAAAACCTGCCTAAAACTGATTACCACAATTTTACCTTTATTTCCAGTGGTTTTTATCTGACACAAAGAGGAGCCCCTCAAGACAAATTATGGGGGAGTTGTTTGTTTTTGTTTTTGTTTGTTCCTGCTGTTCCCTCCCTTAAATGCACTTGCCTTCTCTCAATAAGGATTTATTAATATTTAGGTTGGGGCAAGAAAATACCTTTCAAAACTGTCCTTGATAGTACCAGAGTCATGAAAACTACCTATGAATTAGTTAAATTTTAAACTATCTTCAAGGAAACACTTAACATATGGTAGTGGGAGCAGAGTGAAATCTCTTGTTTTTCATTGGTTTATCTGTTGGCTAGGCTGGTGGGTCTGCCAAGGAATAAGTTATTTTTTCCCCAATAGTATTCTATTTTTCCAAATATATGCAAAATAGTTATCAACATTTATCTCTACAAAACCTTGTGTTGCAAATTTTTCTCTGTCCCTTCCCTCCCTGACAAGACTGCAAGCAATTAGATATAGTTTAAACATGTGTAATTCTTTTAAACATATTTTCAAATTTATCATGCTACAGGAGAAAAATAGATCAAAAGGGAAAAAACCATCAGAAAGAAAAAACATAAGCAAACAAACAACAACAAGGTGAAAATATTATGCTTTGATCCGTGTTCAGTCTCCATACTTTTATCTATCTGGCTGCAGATGGCACTTTCCATGCCAAATTTATTGGAATTGCCTTGAATCAACTCTTTGTTGCAAAGAGCCACAAGTTCATCTTATTATTGCTATGTACAATGTTTTCTTTGTTCTGCTCACTTCACTCAGCATCAGTTCATGTAAGTCTTTCCAGGCTTTTCTGAAATCAGCCTGCTCATCATTTCTTATAGAACAATAATTTTAGGTTCATATATCATAACTTATTCAACCATTCTCTAACTGATGGGAATTCACACAAATAAAGAATAGGTCTTGATGGTTTGTCTTGATGCTTCTTTATTGGGCACTCTTCAGACATTCCTATATGTTCTCCTTTATGGATATCTTTTTAGAGGGCTTGATAGTGCTAAATAGGACTTCAATATTTCCTTCCTTATTTCTTGCAGAGTTCTGTCCACTTGTGATGGCATCCTAAATTTAGAGGCTCAGTTCACTGATGTTTTTTCATCATTCTTCTATTCTAATCTCAGCTTGCAATTTTTAATTATTTTCTTAGGGTAATTCTAGAGTTAACTTTTTGTTTAGAGTAGAATCATGAAATAGCTCTGACTCACTCTTCTGATCTAAGTCTTAATGAAGGTCATTTTCTACATCTCCAACAGAGATGAATGAATGATTGAGCCAGTTGACTTAGCCTCCCACATTAGAAATATAAATCCATAGGGCCAAGTATAGCTGTGAGGTCTCTGGCTGGAAATAAGTGTCTAATTTGCCACCCTGTCCTTCTTACTGCTTATGAGTTCTTCTTGAACATCCTGATCTCTGAGTCACTGATCTTGGCTGAGCTGATCTAGGTCTCAATATCTAAAACACAAGTTGTAGAGTCTCCTAAGTTGCTAACCCTGGATAACCTGTTATTGTTAATTCACCCTCAGATACACAGACTGTGATCTCTGTGGTCTGTCAATCAATATTCCCCAATATTTTTGGTCTTACACTTCTATTTTCTTGTCTGTTCTATTATTTAATTGGATGAACATATCCATCAGACCTGCCAGGCTATCTGGAGCAGTTTGTTCTGCTAAAAAGTCCTGAAACTCCTTACTCAAGTCATTCTTTTTTTTTTTTTTATTTAATAGCCTTTTATTTACAGGTTATATGCATGGGTAACTTTACAGCATTAACTATTGCCAAACCTCTTGTTCCAATTTTTCACCTCTTACCCCTCCACCCCCTCCCCTAGATGGCAGGATGACCAGTAGATGTTAAATACATTAAAATATAAATTAGATACACAATAAGTATACATGACCAAAACGTTATTTTGCTGTACAAAAAGAATCAGACTTTGAAATATTGTACAATTAGCTTGTGAAGGAAATCAAAAATGCAGGTGGGCATAAATATAGGGATTGGGAATTCAATGTAATGGTTTTTAGTCATCTCCCAGAGTTCTTTTTCTGGGCATAGCTGGTTCAGTTCATTACTGCTCCATTGGAAATGATTTGGTTGATCTCGTTGCTGAGGATGGCCTGGTCCATCAGAACTGGTCATCATATAGTATTGTTGTTGAAGTATATAATGATCTCCTGGTCCTGCTCATTTCACTCAGCATCAGTTCGTGTAAGTCTCTCCAGGCCTTTCTGAAATCATCCTGTTGGTCATTTCTTACAGAACAGTAATATTCCATAATATTCATATACCACAATTTATTCAGCCATTCTCCAACTGATGGACATCCATTCAGTTTCCAGTTTCTAGCCACTACAAAAAGGGCTGCCACAAACATTCGTGCACATACAGGTCCCTTTCCCTTCTTTATAATCTCTTTGGGATATAATCCCAGTAGTAACACTGCTGGATCAAAGGGTATGCACAGTTTGATAACCTTTTTGAGCATAGTTCCAAACTACTCTCCAAAATGGTTGGATTCGTTCACAACTCCACCAACAATGCATCAATGTCCCAGTTTTCCCTCATCCCCTCCAACAATCATCATTATTTTTTCCTGTCATCTTAGCCAATCTGACAGGTGTGTAGTGGTATCTTAGAGTTGTCTTAATTTGCATTTCTCTGATTAATAATGACTTGGAGCATCTTTTCATATGACTAGAAATAGTTTCAATTTCTTCATCTGAGAATTGTCTGTTCATATCCTTTGACCATTTTTCAATTGGAGAATGGTTTTACTCAAGTCATTCTTAAAGATTTCTACTGAGCATTCCTTCTCTGAGGTCTAATAGCTCTCATTTATATGTGAGCACAAATTCCTTTATATATTTAGGATCTCTTTCCCTGAATTAGATCCAGCATCAAAGTGACAGCACCACATCCTATATGAGAATCCAAAAATCTACTAGTACTTTTCTTCAGTGTTGATGATCCCCTGGCAATGGGCTTTCCTTTTTCATCAGGGGCAATGTCTTTTAGATAATGATAACTCTTTCCATTTCTTACCTTTTGCTTCTTTCTTGTATTATTTTTAGAATGACTTTTTCTATATGTATCGGATCATTCCCTCCATATGCTATAAATTCTGTAAGTTCAGAGACATTGTCTTATTTAAACACCTAGAACCTGGATACAAGACAGGGTTTTAATTAATATCTAATGCATCTGTCTTTGGTCCATCTGTAGTTGCCATTTCTAGCCTCTGCTAGGCAATCTGTGAATCAACCAGTTTTCTGGTTAACCCTAAGTATTCAATATTTCCTTTGTATAGCCTCAAACTTTTAGGTGGAAAATTTTTATGACATTCCTAGAAATTAGTATACTATGTGATTATATGTGGGCAGTAGAGGGTGCAATAGATTAAGCTCTAGATTTGGAATTAAGATTATTTTAGTTCAAATCTCTGGCTTTAGATATATACTAGCTTTATGATTCTTTGCAAATCACTTGACTTGTCTCTGCTTCCTCACCTGAAAAAATGCAGATTATAATAACTCCTATAGTTAAGGATTACTGTGAGAATAAAATAATATAATATTTTTAAAGTACTTTGAAAATCTTAAAATGTTATATAATTACCAGCTACTATATAATGGAAAATTCTGGCCAGATCAATGAAATATCTTAACATGCACAAAGTATAACATGGTATTTGTGTAAACAGACTCTTCCCTCTTGATTGATCATAATCCATTCTTCAGTCTTGTTAATATCACTGTGCTTTCTGGATCAATCCCATAGATCTTTTTACTTTGCTTCCAACTTGGGACTTGCCTATTCCAGCAACTATCTTGGATTGATTTCTAGTAAATTAAATATGTATTGCCTTTATTTTCTCAATAAGACAATAAGCTTTTGAAATGATGACACATTAAATCATAGCACCACACTCAGGACTGAACATTCAGGGGCTTGATAAATATGAAACTTGATTGATCAAGACCATAGAAGCTTGTTGTAGTAAAGAAGCTTAAACATCATCTAGTTTAACCTTCTGTGCCATAAAAGAATTCACTCTATCACATCTCTAATAGACATTCACCTTTCCTTTTGCTTCCCTTGGCACACTTGCACAGATAGAGATCTCACAACATGTTGAAATGGCCTATTCCATTTTTGAAGCATTGTAATTATTAAACATCTTTAATCCATTTAACTCTTTATTACATTACCTTGGGATCTTATTTATGCCCAAATCTGCTTGTGTCCCTCCTCTGACCTCTAATCTTTAAATTGTGCCAAATAAACTCCAAAAGTTTTAAAGTATGTTCTACGGATTTCTGTTGCATAAAAGTCCTTAGAAAATCTGTCATATGATCCACTTAGTATGCAAATGAGGGCACTAAGACCTAGATAGATTAAAAAAACTTGTCCAAAGTCGGAGTCGAAAGTAACAAATTGAATAGAGTGCCATGTTGGGAATGAGAGAATTGGGGTAATATTTTACTTCTGATATATGCTGTCCTTGTTATTCTGGTCAAGTCACTTAACTTCTCAGGATCCACAGACAAACACTATAGGTCTTAGAATAGTTGAAAATGTATTTGAGAAGGAAATTTCCTCAGTAGGAATTCCTAAACTAATGAAACCACAAATCAATAGAAAGTAAATGCAACAAAAAGCATTGGTAATAAAAATACAAGCCCAACAATCTTTATTCACATGGAGCATATATATTCTGAAAGGATACAATATTTACAAATAAATAAAAGCATGATATTTTGAGTATGGAAAGAATAGTAATGATTTGAGGGGATAAAAGGTTTCATGAGCTTTGAAAATGTAGTGGGGGTGAGGAGAACTGATGCAATGATTCTAGATGAATTAAGTTTTTCCATTCTAGTTGATGAAATTAAAGATGTAATAAACTAATAATAAAGAAAATAATATTAAGGGAGTCAAATTTGCCCATGGAAAGGCTGTGCCCCTTTCCAATTTTGAATGAATCATCTTGCCTATTGTAAAGCATTAACCTTGATCCCACAAGCAGAACCAGGAATATATTGTATACAGTAACAGCAGGATTGTGAGATAATCAACTATGACAGACTTGGTTCTTCTCAGTGGTTGAGTGATCCAAGGCAATTCCAATAAACTTTGGATGAAAAATGCCATCCTCCTCCAGAGAGAGAACTATGAAAACTGAATATCTCCAAATTGTGTTCAGATCAACACATGCTATGTTCATTTTCTTTTTTTTCCCTGTTTCGTTTTTCTCTCCTGTTTCTTTTTTGTTCTGATTTTTGTCTCTTAACATGATTCATTTGGAAACATGAAAAAAATGTACATGTATAACCAAAAATAAATTAACAAATTGAAAAAAAAATTTTAAAAGAAGTATAAAGAAGTTATTTATTTGATATTGCTCCTTTATGAGGCAAAGAAGAACTCCCTTTTCAGTTTAATAGAATTATAAGATGACTGTGCATTGGCTGGCAGAAGGATGAGCCATATACCTGGTCTCTTTTAAAATGCTTGATACTGTGTCTAAGGAATCAGTTAAGATAGAATTCTATGCCCGTTAAGGAAGGAGAGTAACTTCTGGAAGTTGGGAATAGACCTAACTATAGAGGAAGAACCTAGGAAGAACCATCTCAGAAAGCTCAGTTTCAGAGTCAAGAGAGCTAGTTTTGGCAGTTGGGAGTTGAATTGCAAAGAGAAATATGGCCAAGAAGGCCATCTGGTTGGCCTTCCCAGAAGAATTATTAATGTAAGGGTAGGGGTAAAAAACATTTTTTTTTATTGATTGAGTATTGTACGTCAATCCATCTTTTCCTCAGCCCCCTTCATACCAACTTACCAACTAAATTAGACTACTTCTATAATGATATTTTGGGTACCTATACAACTGATGGTACAGAGAAGAAATAGTATTTGCAAAGCTAGAAGGAAATAGAGAGATGTTCAAAAAATGCGTTTATTTATTCTTATGTTGGGGAAATAGAATTACAGCCATACATTCTGCAATTTCAATATGTATGTGTGTGTGTACCTTTGTCCTTGTGTGCATAGAGAAGACTAAAAGCAAATTTTTTTTTTTTTGCTTGCTTTCTCTCGTTATACTGCTTTTTTTTGTAAACCCAGTGATCTAATTTTATGTTTTTTTTTTCTGGCATAAAATGAAGTCCAGAGAGCATATCATCCCTGCTTTTGATCCCTCAAGGCCTTCTCTTTTCCTCAGAATTTTGAGTGTCAGACTTTCTTGCCATTTCTTCCCTAACCAAGAGTTCCAATCTATACCAGCAACAATAGTCCAAAGAGACCCTGGGAAAGCCATCTTTATTGATTTGTCCTAACTTTTCAGAAATACTGTCAGTGTCTGCTGCAGCCTCTACTTCTGCCCCTAACATTTTATTTATGTGTGTTTTTGTGTATGTTTTTTCTTTCTCTTATGGACCTTAAACCTATTCATCTCCTTTAGTATCAGAGAAGCATGTTTTTTTCTCTGCTTAACTGTGCTCTGTATTTAAATTAAGTTTCTATATATTACTCTCTTTCATATGCTCTAAGGTCAAGTCAAATTATCCTTCTTGTCAGTTCTTATAATCAACATTTCATCATTCTTGATTAGAATGCATTTTCTCCTGTCTGCTATTATCTCTTAGAATTTCCACTTTCTATCAAAACAATAGTGCCATCATGTATATGAAAGGTTCACAATTTGGAGTTCTTTAACTTTTTTTTTTAAAGTGATAACTGTATTTCAGCGCAACTGATTTAATTTGTAATCCTATATATCTTATTTCATACATTTAAAAACATTCAGAGAAGAGGCTTTTTGTAATTGTAGAGATATAAATGTATTGTTGTCATTCAATCATGTCTAACTCTTCATGACCTGGTACACCATATTATTCATGGGGTTTTCTTGGCAAAAATAGTTGACTAGTTCGTTATTTCCTTCTCCAGTGGATTAAGGCAAACAAAAATTAAGTGACTTATTTAGGATCATGCAGCTAGTACATATCTGCATTTGAACTAAGGTCTTCTTAACTCCACTCCTAGTATTATATACATTAAGCAACCTCACTGCCTACAAATGTCTGTGTAGATGTTATTTCCCTTAATACAATATAAAATCTTTTTTCTTAGGTTTTAAACTTATTTTAAAATTAAATACAAAATAAGAAAAGAAAAATTTGTTGTGTATATAGCAGAATCTAAGAGATGCTTCAATATAAAGTGCATTTCCATTTCAACACAACCTAAAATAAATACTATGTATTTTTTTCAAAGCGTCCAAAGCTGTCTTTGTTTCCTTGTGGGTTTTCTTTAGTTCTCTGCAGATCACCTTTTAACTTTTTTTTCTTCTCTCTTTCTTTTCCTCCCTCCCGCAAAAGGTTACAATTAATCATGGATACACATATACACACAGATACATATGCATATTTATACATATAAATACACACACATATACATTGATAACTACAAACATGCAATATACTTGTATACATACATGCTACATGTATTATCATAGAGCGCTTATTTCTATTTGGCATCTATTTCTCTGGTATTTGAAAGCATATTCTTTCATATGTTTAAGTATTTCCATGTTTTTCCAACTCAACCAGCTCATCATTTCCTATACCACAGTAATATTAAAAGTTTTCCCCATTTTTCTGCATTCTTCTACTGTTGGCCACATAGATTTTCTTTATAACAATTTTAATTTAAAATAATGAAAATTATCCATTTAATATTGTAACAACACCCTCACCCTACAATATGGCTTATGGTCTGTTACTACAAAATCTTACATTATTTCCCCCCTGATTTGTTTGAAGTTCCTGACCTTTTGCTCCTCTAATTAAATTGTTATTATTTATTCCAATTCAGAAAAATAACTCTTCAGCAGTTTAATTGAGAAGGTATTACAAAAATAGATCAAGTATGTAAAATTATAATTTAAAAAATATATTGACTTCACCTACTCATGAACAACAAATACCACTTCAATCATTTAAACCTAACCCCATTTGTACAAAAAGTGCTCTATGTTTATGTTCATATATAGTTAAGTTCAGCTCATTCACTTTCTTTTTTGTAATGTCTCATTTATCTTCTTGTTTTAATTTATTTTTAAAACACATTGTTTTATGAATTATGTTAGAAGAGAAAAAATCAGAGCAAAAAGGAAAAACCATAGGAGAGATTAAACAAAAAAAAGAAAAAAGTGAATATAGCATGTGATGATTTTAATTCTGTCTCTTTACTTCTTTTTCTGGTGGCAGAGGGCATTTTCTGTCCAAAGTTTATTGGGATTGCTTTGGATAATTGAACCACTAAGCCTTTCATAGTTGATCATCGCATATGCTTATTCTTAGTATATTCTTGGTTCTTCTTGTTTTGCTCAGCATCAGTTCATGTAAATATTTCCAGACTTTTCTAAAAGCAGCTGGTTAATCATTTAAACAGAATTATAATATTCCATTATCTTCACGTACCTCAACTTGTTCAGCCATTCCCCAATTGATGGGCACCCACTCCTTTTCCAATTCTTTGCTACCACAAAAAAGTGCTGCTCCAAATATTTTTGGGCATGAGGGTCCTTTTTCCTCCTTTGTGATTTGTTTGGAATACAGACCCAGTAATGGCACTGCTGTATCAAAGGATACATGTACAATTGTATAGCCCTTTGTGCAAAATTCCAGATTGTTCTCCAGTATGTCTGGATCATTTCACAACTTCATCAACAATGCATCAGTGTCCCAGTTTTCCACATTCTCTCTAACATTTATCATTATCCTTTCATGTCATCTTAGTCAATCTGAGAGATGTGAGGTGGTACCTCAAAATTGTTATAATTTTCACTTCTCTAATCAATAGTGATTTAGAGCATTTTTCATATAATATGAATAGTTTAAATTTCATCATCTGAAAATTGTCTGTTCATATCTTTTAACTATATCAATTGGAAAATGATGTGTATTCTTATAAATTTGACACAGATCTTTACGTATATTAAAAATGAGACCTTTTTCAGAAAAACTGACTTTGTACTTCCATTTTAACCTTGTTTCTGTTGGTTTTGTTGTTCAAAGCCTTTTTAATTTAATGTAATCAAAGTTGTCCATTTTGGTTTTCATAATGTTCTCTAGTTCTTCTTGGATCATAAATTCCTCCCTTCTCTAAATAGCTGATAGGTAAATTATCCCTTATTCTCCTAATTTGTTTATGGTATCATATCTTATGCCAAATCATGTATCCATTTTGATCTTATTTTGGTATGGAGTTTTTGACATATTATTTTCCAGTTTTCGCCGCAATTTTTGTCAAATAGCGAGTTCTTATTCCAGAAGCTGGAGTTTGGGGTTTTATCAAATGTTATATTGCTATAGGCCTTGCTTATTATAATATGTCATTTGCTTTTTTTTCAATATTTAATTTTTATTAACACTTCTTATTTTCAAAATATATAAGTGGATAATTTTCAACATTTACCCTTACAAAACCTTGTGTTCTAATTTTTTTCCCTCTCTTCCCCCCACTGCCTTTCCTAGATGGCAAGTAATCCAATCTATGTTAAACATTCTTCTATACATATATCCACAAATATCATGCTGCATAAGAAAAATCAGATCAAAAAGAAAAAAATGAAAAAGAAAACAAAACCCAAGCAACTCACAACAAAAAGAGTAAGAATACTATGTTGTAGTTTGCATTCAGTTCCCAGTCTCCTTTTTCTGGAAAGAAATGGTTTTCTTCCACAAGACCATTGGAACTGGCCTGAATCATCTCATTGTTGATGAGAGCCATGACCATTAGAATTGATCATTGTATAATCTTGTTGTTGCCATGTACAGTGATCTCCTGGTTCTGCTCATTTCACTTATCATGTTCATGTAAGTTTCTCCAGGTATCTCTGAAATCAGTCTGCTGATCATTTCTTAAAGAATAATAATATTCCATAACAGTCATATACTATAACTTATCCAGCCATTCTCTAACTGATTGGCATCTACTTCATTTCCAGTTTCTTGCCATTACAAAAAGGAGTGCTACAAACATTATTGCACATGTGGGTCTCTTTCCCTCCTTCATGATCTCTTTAGGATACAATCCCAGTAGAAGCACTGCTGGATCAAAGGGTGTGCACAGTTTGATTACCTTTAGGGTATAATTCCAAATTGCTTTCCAGAATGGTTGGATCAGTTCACAATTCCACCAACAATGTATCAGTGTCCCAGTTTTCCCACATTCCCTCCAACATTCATCATTATTTTTGCTTGTTATTTTAGCCAATTTGAGAGTTATGTAGGGATACCCCAGAGCTGTCATAATTTGCATTTTTCTGATCAATAGCAATTTAGAGCACCTTTTCATATTATTAGAAATTGTTTTAATTTCTTCATCTGAAAAATTGCTTGTTCATATTCTTTGACCATTTATCAATTGGAGAATGATTTGAATTCTTATAAATTTGAGTCAATTCTCTATATATTTTAGAAAAGAGGTCTTTATCAGACCCTTTGAATATAACATATTTTCCCAGTTTATTGCTTCCCTTCTAATCTTGTCTACATTGGTTTTGTTTTATACAAAAAAAACTTTTTAACTTAATATAATCAAAATTTTTCATTTTGTATTCAATAATGTCTTCTGTTAATCTGGGAAATCTATATTTTTGTAAAAATTCATCCATTTCACTTAGATTATCATATTTATTGGCATTTGATTGGGCAAAATAGCTTCAAATTATTGCTCCAATTTCCTCTTACTTGGTGGAAAGTTTACCCTTTTCATTTTTGATACTAACAATTTGATTTTCTCCTTTTCTTTTCCTGATCAAATTAACTAAGGGCTTATATATTTTGTTGGGTTTTTCATAAAATAAGCTCTTAGTTTTGTTTATTAGTTCAAAATTGTTTTTATTTTCAATCTTATTAATCTCCCCTTTTATTTTCAGAATTTCACATTTTATTTTTTGGGGGTTTGTAATTTTTTTTCCTAGCTTTTCAAGTTGTATCCCAATTCACTAGTCTTCTTTTTCTCTATTTTATGCAAGTTAGCATTTAGAGATATAAAATTACCCCTGACAACTGCTTTGGCTGCATCCCATAAATTTTGGTATATTGTCTCATTATTGTCATTCTCTTGGATAAAATTATTGATTGTGTCTATGATTTGCTGTTTCACCCATTCGTTTTTTAGGATAAGATTATTTAGTTTCCAATTAATTTTTGATCTATTTTCCCCTGACTCTTTATTATATGTGATTCTTATTGCACCATGATCTGAAAAAAGATGCATTTACTATTTCTGCCTTTGTGCATTTGATTTTGATCTTTTAATTCCCTAATATATGTGTAGGTTCCATGAATCACTGAGAAAAAAAGCATATTCCTTTCTGTCTCCATTCAATTTTCTCCAAAGATCTATCATACCTAACTTTAAAAAAAAATTCTATTTACCTTCTTAACTTCTTTCCCATTTATTTTATGGTTCAATTTATCTAGTTCTGAGAGAGCAAAGTTGAGATCCACCACTATTATACTTTTGCTCTCTTTCTCCTTGCTCTTAACTTCTCTAGGAATCTGGATGTTATACCATTGATGCATATATGTTTAGTATTGATATTTCTTCAATATCTATGATACCCTTTAGCAAGCTATAGTTTCCTTCCTTATCTCTTTTAATTAGTTTTTCTTTTGCTTGATCTGAGATCAGGATTGCTACTCTTGCTTTTTTTTTTTTTTTAAACTTCACCTGAAGCATAATAGATTGTGCTCCAGCCTTTTACCTTTATTTTGCTTTAAATGTGTTTCTTATAAACAACATATTGTAGGATTCTGGCTTTTAATTCAGTCTGCTATCTGCCTCCATTTTATGGGAGAGTTCCTTCCATTCATATTCACAGTTAAAATGACTAATTCTCTATTTCCCTCCATCTTATTTAATTATGCTTTTCTCTTTCCTTTTCCCCTTTCCCTCCTCTCCATTATTTTGCTTTCAACCACCACCTCTCTCAAATAGCTCTCCTCTTTTACAGCCCCCACCCTTATTTATATCTTTCCCCTACTACTTCTGTTTTCCCTTCCATTAGCCTCTCTTTTTCCTTTTCCCTTTCCCCTCCCACTTACCTATAAGGTAAGATAAGTTTCCTTGTGAAGCCAAATGATTTTCTTTCTTTGAGCCAAATCTTGTGAGAGTAAGATTCACACAATGTTCATCCCCCTCCCTTCTTTCCCTTGTGTCATTCACTTTCTAGCTATAATTACTTGTATATGTTTTTCCTTCTTATTTTTCCTCTCTATCCTCACCCTATTCCTATCCCTCCTTACTCTTCTGCTTCACTACTATCTGCTATCTTGCCCTCCTATTTTTTAAACTACCCATCCCTCTAAGAATTCCTCCTTCCCTCCCTTCCCCAAACCTAACACATTGCCATTTCATTTCTTTCCAAATTTAGAAGACTTTTATACCTTTCTATTCCCTTTCTGTTTCCCTCTTTAGCCCATTCCTGATGAGAATAAGGTTCTAGTGCTACTCATCCTCCCCTCTACTAGCTTGTTTTGTATTTTCCTTTTCAATTCTCATTTATATCAGGTAATTCTCTTTTTTTATCTCTCCCCTTACCACTATATATAAAAAACTAATGATATTTTCAAATAAAAGAAATAAATGGTTTGATCTTATTGAGTTTTTTGTTTCTTGAGTTTACTTTTTATTTCCCCTGCATATTATATGTTGAATTTTCTCTTAAGTCATGCTGTTTTTTTTTTTCCCCCACAAATGTCTGAAAGTTTTTCAGTTGATTAAATGCCTATTTTTTCCTCATTCAGGATTGTAATTAACTTTGCTGGATAATTTACCTTTTGTTGTTATCTCAGCTCTTTTACTCTATGAAATACAGTATTCCAAAGACTTACTGATACTTCAATGTAATAGCTACCAATCTTATGTAGCTCCATAGAATTTTTTTTCCTTATTGCTTCCAATATTTTCTTTTTTAACTAGAGAATTTTGAAACTTGGCTGTGATATTCCTGTAAACATTTCTGGTTGGGATATTTTTCAAGTGGTACTTGGTGGATTTTTTTCCTATTTCTACTTTGCCTTCTTATTTTAGAAATTCAGGGGAATTTTCTACGATAATTTCTTGTAATATTTGTATCAAGATATTTTTTAATCATAATTTTCAGGTAGTTTGACTATTCTTATATTATTTTGCCAGATCAGTTGTTTTTCTGATGAAATCACATTCTCTTCTATTTTTTTCATTACTTTAATTTTGTCTTACTATTTCTTTATGTCTTTATGAAACATCATTAGTTCCCTCTGACCAATTCTAGTTTTCTTTGTTAAATTTTTGTCTCTATGCAAATTGGTTCAATTCTTTTCATAATTTTCTTGATTTTCTTGTTTTGCCCTTACTTTTGTTTTTCAAATTTTTTCCTCAATCTCTTTTAGTTGGATTTTAGAGTCCTTTTAAAGTTCTTCTCTGAAATTCTTTTATCTTTGGGACTATTGGATGCTTTTCATAGAAAAAAAGAGTTACTTTTTAAAAAATCTTCCTTTGAATATGAACCTAGATCTTCTTTAAACCTATAATAATTATTTATGGCTGTTGTTTCTTCCTTTGCTTGCTAATTTTTATTATTTTGGGGAGCTCTATTTTATTTTTAGCAGTTATTAATGTCATCAAGTTCTAGTCTTGAGTTATGGGGACACACACATAATTCATTCTTCTTACTTGGGACAGGTCTCTCCTAGGGCTCTATCTTGGGTTTCTCCTCTCCACTCCTAAACTTGGACTAAAGTCCTTATTATACTGTCCCATAAAGGATCTTATTCCCACCAGTTCCTCTAGTAGCTGCAAATCACAGTTTTCTATTCTCTGGAACTGAAACTAGGGATTCTGCTCACCTACAAGTACTCACACCCAGCAGGACCCATCTCCTCCACACCTGTTACTTCACTCACCACTCACCAGGTTTATACTCTTTTTTTTTCCCCACTGTGGTACAGCAGTCCATAATGGTTTTGATCAGCACAGCTGTGCTTGGTATCCCTCCACAGTAGAAGGTCCTTCAATCTTCTCCTGCTCAGTGTGGGGAGACCCCAACCTTGTCTGTGAGATAAAAGTTCCTAAGGCAGTGGCTACTTCCTAACCCCAGTTGCCTCCAGAGCTTATTATTTGTTGATTCTGGTGAGTTGGCCTGGAGGTGTTTGTACACATGCCCCAAGATGTCAGATCTTTCCTGGAGTTTTCTTAAATTGTCTTAGAACATCTGCTTTACTATGACTTTTGTTTATTTTAAGGCTCTACATTCCCTCTGAGGAAATATTCTATCTTTTTCTTTAAGAAAATTATCTGATCTACTCCGCAATTTCTCCAGAATCTTCTTCAGAATATAAAATCTTTAAGAGAAACGACACTTTCATTTTTGGCCTGAGGTGGGAAGAATTTCTGCCAGTGAACAATGCAAACAGTCCCTTATGTAGTCACTGAAGTTTGGGCCTGTTCATGGAGTGAGTTAACATGGGTGAAAAAGGTAGACCCAATCACCATTTAAAAAATAAAATAAAAATTGATTGCTATTTATTAATTTTTCTTCATTTTAATTTCAAGAATAAAAAGAAGTAAAAAAATTCAAACATAAGCCATCATATCTACTGCACCTGATATATACAATATACCACAACAATAATCTCCAGTCCTCAAAGAAAACAGAGAGGTAAATTTTCTCAACTCTATTTTGGGGTTTAGCATGGTGCTTGGCACATAGTACTCACAGTATACGTTTATTTTCTTTACGGGGCTAATCTTAGCAAGTAGAGTTTTATAGTACTTAATGATTTTTTGGATTATTGCATGTATATTTTGTAGTCATTGTGCATATTGTTTTCCTAGGTCTGCTTCATGCCAGTCTGTATAAGCTTCATTCATCAGAAGCTTCCTATGCTTCTCTGAAATTTTTTCCACGTCTAACAAGTAAATATATATTGCCTTATGAAATATTAATTCATAAAGAGTCTGAAAGACAAGAAATTATCTCTAGGTTATCTGTAATCAAGGGTGGTTATTATTGCATTGATTAGAATTTTTAAGTCTTTCAAAGATTTTTGTTTTTCTTTTTCTAACAATGTCATTTTTCATTTTAAAAATTACTTTCTGATTTTTATTTCAATACATATCAGTTTAAGAGTATTGAAGACTGCTTTTCATTAGTTTCTTTCATCTTTTTTGTTACAATACTCAAATGTTCATATACCATAATTGTTTTGTTTATTCCTCAGGTAACATACACCACCTTTGTATCCAGTTATTTGCTGCAACATAAAATGATGTAGTGACATTCAATATTGGACAATTCTCTAAATTTATAGAAGACATAATGCTAAAATTAGTAACTTGAACTTAACTCAGTGTATGAATTTTTTCTCTTTTCATCTCTTGGGGATAGATGTCTAATTGTTGGTTGGTTTCTGTCCTTCCTGGTGAAATAGGACAAAAATGACCTCACCATGAAGAGATCAAGATGTCTGTGGCTGATCAGACTAATTTAAGTTCAGAAGGTTCTACTGCAGTTTTGGCACAGATAGTTTATATGAACATTTGGAATGGAAAGTCTCTATTTGCGTGTCACAGTTATTTTGAGTTACTACAATTCTGCTTTGCTCATAAAGTATAGCAACTTCTTTGAGGTGGAAATACCCTGCCAGGCAGTCCTGTGCCAACTTAAAAAGATATACACAATATAGTGACCAAAATACTTTCTGGAATAACTGGACAAATTTACAACTCTACCAAGAGAATGAAAGTACCTGATCCATCAAATCTTCCCACAACAATTGTCATTTTCTATTTTATGTCTTTCTTGCTAATCTGATGGTTGTGAAGTGCAAGATCAACTTTAAAAAAAAGTTCTTTTATTAGCATTCTGGAGCATTTTTTCACATAGCTGTGAATATCTTTTATTTCTTCCTGAAAGAACTGCCCATTCATATCTTTTGGCCATTAATCTACTAGAGGAATGGCTTCTGTTCTTACTTATTTGAATCATTTCTCCATATCAGTTGGATATCAGATATGCTGCAAAGATTTTCTCTTACTTTACTGTTTCCCTTTTTATTTTAATTGCATTTTGTTTGTAAAAAAAAATTAAATTTTACATAATCAAAATTGTTCATGTTCTTTCCTGTGAATCTTTCTATCCTTTGATCAAAAACTCTCCACTATCTGTAATTGAAAAATGTTCTTTTGTTCATCTAAGTTGTTTTTGAGATATGAGGTCATATATCTATTTGAGCCTTATTGTGACAAACAGTACAAGGTGTTGCTTAAAATGTCATTTCTGCCAGACTTTTTTTTTTTCCAGTGTACCAGCAGTTTTTGTTGACTAGGGAGTTTTTTACTCCATTAAACTGGATACTGGGGCTTTTCAGACACTGATTTACTGTTTTCATTTGCTTCTGGACCTTGTGTTTCCAATCTATTCCAAGGATGAAATTTTCTTTAAACAGGATCCATACTTTTGATTATTGCTCTTTTATAGTATGTTTTATGATTTCATTCTTCTAACTTCCTTTCCTTCATTGTTCTCCCTTTCAAAAATATTTTGTTCTTCAGGATGAATTTTGTAGTTATGTTTCCAAACTTCATAAAGTAACATTTTGATACTTAAACTCATGTGATATAGAATAAATTCTATATTCAAATTTATTCTAATATTTTCTTATCTTTTTTTGGAAGGGTTCATCCCACTTACATTCATTTTTTATCATTGTTAATTATCTATTTCATGGGCTAGTTAGATGCTACAGTGGATAGAGACCTGAAGTCAGGAAGACCTGAGTTTAAATCTTGCCCTGGACACTGAACATTTACTAGTTGTGTAACTCTGAACAAGTACCTTACCCAGGATTGTCTTGGAAAAAAATGTATTTCACAACTTCATATACTCACTTTTTTCTTCTCCACCTCACTTTCCCTATTCATATGAGATAGTGAAAGAGAATGAAAATATAGAATCCATCTGATAGAAAAGGTCCCAGATCTGTCTAAAGATATGCTAATCAAAATCTCAAAGGTTGTTAAAAATGCTCAGAGGTTGGAGGGACAGACTATGGAGGCTGATAAAGAGTTCCGTGCTTATATCACTTTATTCAAACAGAATAGTCTGGGATGTATTTATGTCTTGATAAGGGAAGAGACTAAACTCATTTCAAAGTGCACAACACTATTTTATAAGAATTTCCTCAGCATCTTCTAAGCTAATTATTCTTTCTCTAGTGTTTTCATTCCAGGATTCTTATTTCCTGTTTCTTTTTGGTTTGTTTGTTTGTTTGTTTATTATTTAAATCTCTTGCTTCATTTCTTCTAGATAGTTCTGTAGTCCTTGTTTTCAGGTCATTTTCTCCTAAACTCTGCTTTATATTTCTTTTAGATCTCTTGAGTATTTCTTTATGTGTTAATCTTCTGTTTACTCATATAACTAGCCTTAACCAATACTTAGGTATTTTATATAAGGTACAGCCTCCTTCTCTTCCTCCTTTTATATTTTTGGATTGCATGATTAAGCCCAATTTGTTCTTTATTTTGATCTTCTGTGTTTTTGTGCTTGGTTTCTGTTCCTTAACTTTTTGTGCAGTCATGCAGTAGAGAAAGATACTTACTATATTTCTTGATCATTATTTAACCTAATGTCCTTATTAGATCTTTCCTGGACTGAATATGGGGGAGCTGAGTTCCTTTGTAACTTCTCCTGTGCCTATCTTAACCAGAGTTGTCTGAAAAATTCAGAGAGCTTCTTGTTTTTTTTTTTTTTTATGGAGCAGGAATGTTCTGTTATATTCATATGCCACAACTTTTTTTTTAGCTATTCCTTAATTAATTGACATCTTAAAAAAAAATTCCACTTCTTTGTTAACACAGAAAATACAGCTATTAATACAAGATCTTTTTTTTTATTCTGTGTATTATATGCCTAACTATGTGATCTCTATCAACAGGCATAGAAATTTTAGTTACTTTAAAAACATAATTATAAATTTATGTATAACAGAGTCGAACAATCCACACATCTAACTATCATATATGAGTGTAATTGTATTTATCTCACTCTTCCAAAATTTATAATTCTTATCTTTGACAATTTGCTGAAAAAAAATCTTAGAACTTTTTGTTTTGCATTATTCTTATGATTGGTATTTTGTAGCATATTTAATTTGGTAACTAGGGTGGTTAGGTAGATAGCTAGATAGTAGTTAGAATGCTGGTCCTGGAATCAAAAAGACTCAAATTCTTGCTGGCTATGTGGAATTGCACAACTCACTTAAACCATGTATGCCTCAATTTTTTGTTTGTTTTTTTTTCAATCAGTAAATCAGCAAATCAGTATTTATAATAATATCTATTTTGAAGTGTGAAGACCACGTATTTTAAAATCAGCCGGAGTCAGGAATTCAGGTTAGGGGAAAATTGTCAATCTTTATTCTCAGTGAAGAAAGATCGGAGGTGGAAGAGAATGGGCGATAGCAATGTGTGCAGCTGAGTCAAGAAGCTAGCTAGACCAGCAGCCACACGACCAGCAGCTACCAGCATAGAACCCAGGCCAATCTCTCCCTGCCTCTCTTCCTGTCTCTCTGCCTCCACCCACCAAAATCGTCATTTCCTATACAACACATCAGGACTTGCACAGAGAGTGGGCGGGGGCCATTCTTTATCCAAGCATGTATATTAATAGAGCATAGTCCAATTACTATTTAGCCTCACGTGCTTGGGACCTCGTGCATCAAATCAAGCCTCAGCCCATTACATTGCAGTACTGTTCTGAGGATAAAATAAGATAATAATTATAAAATACTTTGTGAAAATTAAAGTACTATATAAATACTATTTTATGATTATTAATAATTTATCACTTTTGAGAACTTTTAGTATGTATGTTTTGGAAACATACTTTAAGGAATGAGTTTTGTTTTATGTATTTTTTATTAGTACCCTATACATCTTGGACATCAGTCCATTATCAGCGATATTTTATTCAAAAAGTTTTCCCCCAATGGATGGTTTCCATTCTTTTCCTACCTGCATTGATTTTGTTCATGCAAAAGCTTTTATATTTTATGTAAACTGAATGATCACTTTTATGTTTTTGATTTCTCTATTCTTCATTTGGCTTAGAATTCCATCTTTAGTTATATCTGCAAAAAATATTTTATCTTGTTCTTTTAATTTGTGTGTGTGTGTGTGTGTGTGTGTGTGTGTGTACTTTTGTATTCAGGTTATATGTATGTAATAAATAGTGTAAGATGCTGGACTAAATCTAATTTTTTCCAAACTGCTTAACAATTTCCCCAGGAGTTCTTGTCAAATAGGGAGTTCTTAACTGTGTAATTAATATTCTCAGTTTACTCAAACATTAGATTGTTAAGTTTGATTGCTTTGAATTATTATAGCTTTAATAATATAATTGAAGCTATAATAATTCAAAGCAAAACTTAATAATATAATATAATTATTATAATATATATTATATAATTAATAATATAATTGAACATCTAAATTTCTACTTTTTAAAATTATTATTATTTCCCTTGGCATTTAGAGTTCTTGCTCCTTCAAATGTATTTTGTTATTATTTTATCTAGCTGTATAAAATACTCTTTTGGGTGATTGATTAGTATGACACTAAATTTATTCAGATAGGTGATTCCACCAACTAATCTAAATAATTCCACCATTTTTAGTATATTTAGCTTCTTCTTCTGACTGATTCATCTAAGTACTTTCATGCCTGATTGTCTGATTGTTTTAACTTCTCTTGATTGAACAGAAGAAAGAAAATCTTATCAATGACTGGAAGCCACAATTAACAATATCACTAATTTCTGTGCCATCTTTTTGGAGATAGACCATTATTTGCTATAGTTTTCCCTCTTCTGTCTCCTACCCCCTTTTAAAAATAGGCACAACTCTAGCTGAAGCAAGAGTAAAAACTTGTCTTAATTCAGCTTTGGTTTAGACTAGGACAGATGGTAAAACTTTAAAATCCCAGCAATTCTGAAGAAGCAATAAATGGAACTACATTGCTGAAGGTGCTTTACACTTGTAAGAGCTAATCCCCATCTGATATTTAACAAATCCAGAGAATAAAAATGTAGGAATATGTGGCTTTGGTCTCCAAACAGTATTTCTGTGCTGATAAAATGAGAACATTTGAAGAAATTGTTCAAGGACACAGGCACATTGCTTCTAGAGAAAAACTAAAAGCCAACAAACCACCTTTGCTCATAAAAAAGTGACTGTTTTTGGTGTGTATTTTAGGCAAGAGGAATGACTATATTGTAATTGTAAAAAATTGAGGTGAATCTTCCTGAAATTGCCCACTCTTACAAAACCACCACAAAGAGCTACTTTTTCTATGTTTTTTTTAAGTTATGAGAAATGAGGCTTTCTGGAGTGATAGCTGTGGCTAACTTTCCCATAAGTATTTTTTTCATTCCATTTTATGTTTCTCAAACTGGAGCCATAATTAGTGTTATGTAAAAGCCTTCCCTCATACCCTGTAAACCTCCAGAACTCTGCTGATTATGCAGTTTTCAACTTCAGTGTACTCAGAACCTTGCCGAGTTTCATCTGCAACTTTTCTGCCCTTTTCCACCTGAATCATTTATTTATTCAATTTGATCTATTTGATTTATTAAAAATGGTGCCTTTGCCCCTGGGGTCTCTTGGCAGAGGGACAAAATACAGTTATAATAATTAAACCTGACAAGAGGAAAAATTTAAAAGAAAATACCCAAAATTCTCTTTTTGGGATGACTTTTTTTAAGGACAAGATTTCTGACATGCCTTCAAGTTAAACAGTTGGCATTTAGGTTCGAATTATTCCATGGCAACTTGTTCCTGGCTTGCCTTAAATCTTGTCCACATTAGAAATCTATTTTGTTAGCCTCATATGGGAAAAGGCTGAGGAAGTGTATCTTATATTATCTGTTTCCTCATTAAAATTCTGCCTAGGAGTTATGGAGCCATAACTGGGACAGTTCTTCAACAACGTCTTCACGAACAACCGGTTCAGCTGATTTCTTGATTTTGATGAAGTGACAAAACTGATTCAATTGACCTGACAAAATAGTAGGGAGATTGATAATGTGATAACATTAGGTCACCTTTTGGGGGCCTTAATTCCAATACCTTACTTCTGGTTTAACTCTCTGTGGCAGAAGGAGCAGCAGATTTAGAATCAGAGGATATGGAATGGAATAGTGTGTCTGCTACTTATCTCTTTGTATAGGCAGTCAAATTTCATGTCTCTGGAACTCAGTTTCCTTCTCTGAAAAATGAATAGGGTTAGACAAGATGATCTCTAAGATAATTTTTTAGGTCTTAATTTCCTAATGTGTAAGATGGGCATATTAGATGAAGTTGGCTTCCAAAATCTCATCCAGTTCTATATGTCATCATTCTATCTCTTCGTTCTTTTTATTTTCTGCTCCCCATAATATATAAAGTGGCAAATGAAGGAAGTAGCCAACAGAATTAATTTTCCTCTTTATCAAACCAACAGTTCTTAACCACTTAATCAAAAAACTGGAACCAAAAGTGTGTGGATATGCTCAGTTTTCCCCTTTTTTCTTTCCCCTCTTTCCATCTTCTCTGCTCTAACCAAGTTGTTTTCAGAAAATGGTAGCAGTCTGAAAAGGTATGTGTTTTAGGAGCTACTAAAGGTAGGTGATATGAATAATCTCAACCTAGAAAGAAAACGAATTGGGAAACAATTGGTATGCTTTGCCAGTTCTTGGACCAATGTAGGAATATTCTTTTAGGCAAAAGATTCTTATGGTTAACATTATAGGTAAAAAAGGCATTAGAGTTTTGAGTTACCCTATGGAAAGAGAATCCATGATAGTAACTTTAATACAGCTAGATAATACAGACATCAACATCAAGAATACTCGTCAAGGTCATATTCAGTTTCTATGCTGGTTGATTTATTGATTACTATGAAACAATGGGGAATTTCTGTTTTAACAGCCATGGACTCTGCCAGAGAGAATTCTGAAATTTGATCCTTATACTCACCCTTGTTACTCCTAAGGATGATTAATTTAATCCACAAATATTTACTAAATGACAACCATATCCACAGTTTCATGCTAGAATGGTCCACTAATGATATATCCTTATTAGATAATGTGTTCCCAAGAAAAGCCTCCAAGTTAGGACAGAAGAGAACTAGTGTCAGCAGAGGGGTGGGCTTTACCAGCTGAGGCCATTGAGTAAATGGGCATGGTAGCATTCTGTTGAAGATTAGAAGAATCTCAAAAAGTGACAAAAGGAAGGAAACCTTGGTGGAAATTGGAAAGCTTTCATTTGAAGAGTCATCTATGTGGTTAGATTCTTCATGTACTAAAAACAAGAAAAAAAATAGTTTTCTGTTTGAGACATGGCGGAGGTATACTACTTAAGATGTTCTGATGGAAGGATAAAGCAAATGTTGCTTCATGTGAGTTTTCTGAGGCTGAAGAAATCCTTATTCATTCATTTAGCATATACTAGAGGCAATATCTAATATATTATATTATGTCTAATATAATTTTATGTCAATATTATAAATGAGATTCTATATCATGATATATTAGATGCTATGTCTATATTATGTTGATATTAGAACATAGGCTGGGTGGCAGGCAGACACAATGCAGACTTGGAAGCAGGAAGACTAGTTTAAACCATTATTAGTTGTGTAAACTTAAACATGACATTTAGCTTCTTTTAGTCTCAATTTTCTTTTCTGTAAAGTAGAAAGCTGAACTTGACTCCTCCCAGCTCTAGTTGGATGATGCTGGGATCCTAAGTGCTGGGAGCAATGTTAGGCACTGGGGCTATAAATACAAAAATCCATACACTTTCTTCAAGGCTAAGGACAAATTGAAGTTGAGGGAGGGGGACAATATGAATGTGGGCTATACATACATAGAAGCATTTGAAATATTATACTTTCTTATGAAGTCCTTGGGAAAATGGGACTTGGCTTTTCATGTGAGTTTTATATAATCCCACACTGGGAATATAATTAAAAAAACAAACAAGCAACTTCCCTCCCCCCCCCCCAATTTTTATCTTCAAGCTGAACTACCTGATTTCTTCCAGAGCAATTCTGACTTTGTCTCTTTCCACTTAATGGAAAGAATTCATCTGTCAGCAGGAGTTCCCTGATTGACTTGCTGAGTGCAGGGAATTCATCCTGCCCTCTATTGCCTCCTTTCAGCTCTAACAACCAGTGAGGAAAATCTCTCCTGACTCCCCTCACCTATCCTGAGCAGAGTCCCCTTAAAGACTCATGGTCCTGTGCCTTCTTGTCTTGGTATTATTAACCTGAGTGATTTTGGAGAGGAGTGAAAATGGAAACTTCAAAACACACCAGACTCTCATTGTGCTTACTGATCCTGAAGTAACAGTGTGCTGACCTCACAGCCTGTCAATATGGTCATTCAGCTGACTGGAGTGATAGACAGTGAGCCAGGACAGCAACCTGACAGCTGAAATAATCAGGCAGCTCAGGCCCAGCTATGTTCGAAAGCCAGCTGAGTAGCTGCAAATCCTGCCAGACTCTTTTTGCCAGCTGGGGTGAAAGGGTAGATGACCCCATCACATCATATCAGGCTTTCAACCAGGGTCTTGCTCAAGCTAGATTATGAGGAAATTTTACAGGTATCCTAGCCATCTTAGAATGAATCTAAGTGAGTCCTAGAAGTTTAGAATTTTACTGGTGAAGAAACTGAGACCTAGTCAGACAAAATGAAGCCAATTTTTGCCCAAGGTTGCATTGGTAGTAAACAGGAGAGCCAAGATTCAAACTGAGTGAAATGATTATTAATAACTAATGATTTGAAAAAAAAATTAGAACAAAAGGGAAAAAACCATGAGAAAGGAAAAAAAAGAGGGAAAGTTATATGCTTTGGTCTGCAAATTCCATATTTATTTATCTGGATGTGGTCAGCATTTTCCATCAAAAGTGGAATCGCCTAGGATCACTGCATTGCTGAGAAGAGAGAAGTCTATCAAAGCTGGTCGTTGCTGTCACTCTATATAATGTTCTCCTGATTCTGCTCATTTCACTCAGCATCAATTCATTTAAGTTTTTCCAGGTTCCTTTTTTGTTGAAATTCACTTGCTCGTTATTTCTTATACAGTATTTCATTATATTTATATACCACAATCTGTTAAGCCATTCCTCAGTTGATGGGTATTTTCTCAATTTACAATTCTTTGCCACTCCAAAAAGAACTGCTTTAAATATTTTTTTGGTACATATGGATTCTTTCCCTTTTTTTGAGGTATCCTTTGGGATATAGACCTAGTAGTCATATGTTAGATCTTTCTAGAATGGTGGGATCAGTTCACAACTCCATTTACAAAACATTGTTGTTTCAATTTGATAACATAGTCTCTAACATTTTTCATTTTCCTTTTCTATCATATTAGCCAATTTGACAGGCACTGTTATGATTTACATTAAATGTAAGGAAACTGAGGCTCAAAGAAATTACATTATTTGCTCATATGATTCAGCTGTTACTGTTTCAGAGACAGATTTCATCCACATTCAACATGTCTCTGATACTTAAAATAACAGCCTGTCATATCCCTCTGCCTGTTTCCTCAAAAGTAACATGGGAATAATATAGCACTTGCCTCATAGTGTTGTTATGAGGATCAAATTAAATATATAAATATTAGTAAAATTCTTAGCAATGGCATATTATAGTCACTTAATCAAAGTTTTAGTCCTTCCTTCTTTCTACCCTCCCTCTCACCCCTTTCCTCCATCCTCCCCTTCCTCCCTCCTTTAATCCCTCCCTTCCTTCCTCCTTGCATTCATCTTTTCCTCTTTCCTTCCCTCCTTCCCGTTCCTCCCTCTCTTCTTACCTCCTTCTTTTCCTCCCTCCCTCTCTTCCTCCCTCCTTCTCTTCCTACCTCCCTCCTTCTCTTCTTCCCTCCTTCCTTCTCTTCCTCCCTCCCTTCCCTCCTCTCTTCCTTCCTCCCTTTCCTCCTTCCCTCCTTCCCTCCTTCCATTAAAGCGAAAAACCTAGTGCAATAAGTGGTAGTTGCAAAAAGGTGACCATAGATTTTACTTACCAAAAGCCTGGTTAACAATTACAATCTTTATCTGAGCCAAATGATTTCCTTTTCATTCAAAATATTCAGACCCAAGCTGGTTGATTATCTGAGGAGCATATTCCAGAGGGTATTCTTTTTCAAGTGTGGGTAAGATTGCATGACTATGACTTCATTCACAATTCTAAAATTTAGTGATTTGATGATCCCACAATTTACAGATCAAGAAATTGAGACCCATAAAGAGTTTCTTGTACAAGTTTAATTCACTATACTTGAAAATAAAATGGTTTTATATTACCTTCTTCTTTCCTTTCTACATAGCTAAAATACCATTACTGAAGGCTATATAAAAATGTTATGTAATCCAGAAACAACTAGACAATGAATTGGACTTTGGCTGGTATTGTTTTTGTTGTGTTCCAGCTCAGTGATCCTGGGCACCTCTCTTCCCCTAAGTTTGTTTCCTTATTTGTCAAATTGAGTGTAATTGCACTCCAACTATTTGCTTGATACTGTTATTTTGGATAAAATGCTTTGCAGTCCTTGAAGTGTGATAGAAATTTGAATTGTGTCAGCTTTAAATAGCTAAACCCAACATGTCAGTGCAGCACATGCCTGTCTATGTAAGTTAATAACTAATATTCTGCATGATGGGATTTGAGACAAAGAATACTTGGGAAGCTTTCCTCTGGGCCTTGGTCTGGTAAAAGGTTTAGAAGCTGATCTAAAGTTAAATGCTTAATGAAAGCTTGTGTGGGGAAGAATGTGAATTATTCTGTGCGATTTACATGTTCACTTCTCTTCAACTGATATTTCTGGAGAGATAGGAGACAGTCACTTAGACAGTATGTTACACATTAGAACTCCAGTTTGCTCAATAACAACCAATTGTCTGGAACCAGAAAGGATTCCCGGAGCAAATTAAATGAATGAGTATAGATTTTATCATCCAGCTGCCAATTTTTCCCATTAAGTACAAAGGTGGGAAGTGTAGTATTTATTATCCTATAAAATATGAGAGAAATCCCTTTCAGGAAGTTTGAGATGCACATTATATTTAGTGAGGTGACTAAGGAGAATGATAAGGGCAGGAGCCTAATTCTTTCTCAGCTGGCTCCCTTCCAGCTCAAGAGCTTCTGATTCTCTGATGTCAATTTCTTTTCCTCTAAAATAGGAAAACTAACAGTTTTTGCCTCACAGGATACTGAGAAGAGATGTTTCTACAAGGTGTTGATTTTGAAAACATTTTTCCCCATAGCTTTGATGAAGTCCTGAATGGTGTTTTTGACAGAGAGGAACTAAAGAATTGATCCCTGAGGCAAGCAGGGAGAAGGCATTGATGGAGTTCAGTTTAGTCCATGATTCCAGCCTTTAAGGAAGTGATCCAGTCTGAAATCCAAGTTATGACAAACTCCTGGGACCCACCCTCTGTAGAGGTCTTGAGCAGTCTCATTTTACCATGCTTTGTCAGAAATCCCAGTCATAACCCTAAAATTTAATTTTAAAATTAAAAAATTTAAAATTTCCCTATAAAATCTACTTGTGGGTCATCCCAGGGCTGCTCCCCTCCTTTGGGTCAGTCCACCACAGCACCCTGTTTCCAGGTGTCTTTTTCCTTATCCCTCTCCCATGCCATGTGGTGTCTCTCCTAACTCCACTATGCTTCTCAACCCCACTTCTCCTCCTTACTGCTAACTCTTTTAGGATGCTAAATCCCTTTCAGGATTTAGCCTACCAGCTAAGGGCATGCCCTAATCTCATGGGGTGCTTCCTTTTTATGGGCAAATATGATTTCCATTAAGCAACTTCATATGCTCTCCCTCTCTATTTCATATTTGCCATTCCCAGCAACTATTGTATCCCTTCATTTTGTCTGTAAGCGCTTCCCTAAATAAATCTTTTTGCCAAAGAGAATGGCCATTGTGAATTCTTCACATGATTGAACCCCAACTTTGGTTACCTACAATCATCTTGTGTCTACATTATCTACACCACTTTGGTCCTTAAACCACATCAGCTTGACCAAAAAAAATTTTGCTTTTCCTATATCTTGCACATGATAAGGATTTGAAATGGCAGTTTCTATTAAACATATTATTAAATCTTTATGCATCAATGCCATATCTGGATGAATGGGGGCAACATTTTTTATATGTGTGATAATGCTCATTTCCATACATTATAATTTTTGAATTTTCAAGCTTATTTTAAGAATGAATTTTTGTTAACTAAAGAAATAGAGATAATGCATTATTTCATTCATCAGGTCATGTATTACTAAGTATTTGATAGTTGATAACTTCTTGAAAACTCCAGTAATGTGCTGCACAATTTATGCCATTTCTGGATATAGTCTTTGTTGATTAATAAGCATGGAGTCTTCAAGGATAACTTTTTTGTTATTTCTGGTAATAATTACCTGGTCTGGACTTATCATTAGAAATCCATTTCTTTCCATGGACAGATATGCATGACTTAACTAAGTTCTTTGTGCCCTTGTCAACATAAAGGTAGTTGACTTCATATAGATATCTTCAACAAAGCATCATTGAATTTCAGTATTGGATCAAGAGGTAAACTACTTTGGTGATATTAGACAAATCCAGTGATACATAACCTGTAGCCAGCCTTCACTGTTGCTTATCTAAGTGATGTCTGCATAGTCCAAAAATATTTCTATGGGATTTAGATTGTTTCATTGTGTGCTATGAGAAATATCTATAAATCTTTTTCCTTTTCCCTAGCAAAGAAATATTCCTATTTCTATAGTTGCTTTGGAGTGCTGGATCTCGCATTTCTTGTTTTGTTAAGATACTTTCCAGATGAATTATAATCCATTTTTACTATTCTTAAAGTGTGCATTAAGATTAAAAATGGATGGGTATTAATTGTGTATCTGGTTTTGATATACCATATGTAACCTTTATGGTAGCTTTAACCTCTCTATCTCTCTCTGCTTGTTATTAATTTAGTCGGTCAGCCAGTCAACATACGTAGTTTTTATTTGTCAGGAACTATGTTAAGCACTAGGGATACAAAGAAGAGGAAGCTCTAGGCATATGGACTCCTTTTTTCCATGTGAATATGAAATGAGATCTTCAGGTGAGAGTGTACCTTATTCATTTATGTTTCAGTTTTTAAGGAAGTGAAAGTAAATGTTCTGACATTTCTTCCTTAATCAGTGAAACATTTTGAAACACCTAATTATCCCAACAATTCTCATAATTATCTCAATCCTCATCTCAATTTATTAAATACTGTTTATTAAAGTCAAGAAATATTTTCTTCATAAGCTTTTACTTGTATACACACATTTATGTGTGTTTATATGTGTGGATATATGTGAGACCATATTTGTGTTTATATCTCCTCTCCTAGGTTTAAATAAACATTAATGTTACTGGTTAAACAATTTCTTACAAATAAGAGCAAAAACAATATGTAAATCATTATTTATATATTAGGTGTGAGAAATGTTATAATTACTGCTACTTCTAATCATTCCTATTACAACTGACTTCTTATTTCTGAAAACACAGTCTTTCCATTCATCTATTTCTAGGAAGTAGGCACAGTTTCATAAGAAACTGTTTTTTAATAAGATATGAATTAAACTTAGTTTTCTTAGGAAAAATTCTCTTAGATGATTCTCACAGTCCTTATACAGTTTCTTTTCCAGCCATCAAAAACTCTCCCGAATGATAATTAAAAATGTTATTCCTTCAATTAAAAAATTCCTCTTAAGACAGCAATAGTAGATATTTTCTGCATTAGGAACACTGTTGAATCTGGTTTTATAATTGCTTTAAAGGTACTCTTCCATTGAACTATTTTTTTCAGATATCCAATGATATTTCTAATATACGTGGCCACATACAGCTTTCTTCATAGATTTTTTTCCTTCTTTTTGATATTCATTGCCTGGAGAAAGCCAAATTGTAAATATTGCTTTCATTCATTGGTCCAATTTGCTCTGCAGAAGCTTTTAGTCTTTTTCTTTAGTTTGTATTTAGGATTTTATCTTTATCAACTCCAAATGCTGTTTGATATCATTAGGAAAAATTCCATGTAGTAAATGAACTTTTAATGTATATTTCCTTGCAACTGTGTAGTTCAAAGTCAACTATGTACATAACATGATTCATAAAATCTTTTAATTTAACTCTCCAACTTGGAAGCAATAGTGGGTTCTATTTAGAAGTGATGATGATGGACTTAAAGATTCAGGGGAATCATAAGGGAATTAAATTGTTTTCCTGAGAAATGCTTCTTTTGTTCCAATTATTCTTGATAAAACAGTAGCAAAATATTTTAAATAAAAAACCATTTTCCTCGTGACATCAAATAGTCCTCTATTCTTACTATGCCTCAATGTATTTTATATGTTAGAAATTTATAACTAAGCCATGAGTGTGAAACCAAGATGGATTAAATGTTACATTGATTTCAGGCAACTTATAAACTAACTTCTAATAGAAAATATATGCTCTTTAAACCCCTGGGTTATTTTGGCATGATTCTTTTGCTCATTAGCCAATAAATATATTTGTAGTGTTTCCAGTTTCCAGTGATATAAGCTACAAATATTTGTATAAAGTAATAAACATAAACTTAAATTGTATTTGGAGGAGTCATTGGAGATCTCAATTTTTTTGATGATAAATGTTACCTTCAATTAAGGAGGTTGGTAAAATGCTTAGTGGGTTATTTATGTGAAATTATGAGCCCCTTATATATCTTATCTAGCCTTCCTTCTTTATAGTTATGCAGAAAGATTAGAGGTTCTGCACAACTCTTCTACCCTATATATTCTTTTACTTACATTAATAGTAAGTACATGCTTTCTGTTTCTTATTTCATTTTTATTGTGTTGAAGTTTTTGTCACTATCGAGAGGATTAAAAAATTTCCCTATTCTCTTTCTTCAGAGGTTCTCTACATCCTTTGAATTCCTTGTTTATTAAGTCTTTATGGTTTATTTTATGATTGGTATTGGATTATTTGGTTTGGTTTTTTGTTTCTACTTCTTGTTCATGTTAATCTTTGATGTTTGATTTTAATTGTTGATTAAGGAAATATAGAATTTCTGATATGCCTTATTTTTTCTCTTCCATTGATTTTTTTTAATTGGGTGATATGTGTCTCCATATTCTATTCTGTGTATCAGCCAGATATTGATATAATTTTAGAATGTTTCTCTGTAGCTCTCTAATTTGCCAACTATCCTTAGAAGTCTTCCAAAATAGCTCAATCTTTCCTCCTTTGGGTCTTACTGTGACAACAAGTTCAGCTTAAAAATGTTTTTATACTCTGTCAAATATTATGGGAAAACAAATGCCATACATAGCAAATACCAACTTTCAGAATTAGTTTGTTTAGAATGTTTCACTTTCAAAACAAAAATGGGTTTTTTGAATTTTTAGTCTCAAGATGTCCAAGTGAATTTTGAAATAAGTCATAAAATCAGTCTCATTTTTGTCTTCTATTTTATTATAGGTAGAATTTTTGGAGTATGGGTTAAAAGAATATTTTAATGACCTCAGATTCTTCAATTATTTCATCTTCAGAGTTTAGTGACTCTTCTATTGTATCTAATCTAAATTTAAGGGATGATGATATTTCTTATGATTCAGGGTGTAATTGAAAAAAGTCTGTGTCTAGAATTGATAAATTCCACTTTCAATTTTATTATCATTTAGTCAGTGTATATAATGAAAAGTATTCCTGTCTTCAGTATATGTCGTGCACACATCCATTTTACTACCTCAATGGTCTGAGTTATTTGCACTGAATCATTTCCAACAGGTACAAGGAATTGGTATTTCTGATTTGTTCTTACCTTTTGGGGATGACAGAACATGGAAGAGTGATGGTTCAATATCCTCTGAATTAAATGAATTGTAATGACAATTTTGATTAAAACTAGTCTAAAAACTTATGCCATCAATTATTTCTTTGACTCCATATTAACAGTTGCATCACTTTTTCCAGGGTGCCAACATCAGCAATGGTGTTATCAAAGCCCGGTTCATCAGTGTTTTGTAGTTCATATTAGGACTTCACAGTAATCATGGTGGTTTCTTAAGGCACAAAGAGTTCTCAATACACATAACCCTGACTGATATTTCTCTCCTTTGTAATTTTTCAATGATCTCCATTTCTTCTCACTCTTTAGATTTAAGTAATTCCTCAATTTCATTTTGTTTCATTTTATCTGAGTTTAGGAATGAAGTTATTTCTTATGATTGTACTATTATTGATCTGAAATAAATTGCTATGTTACTTGATGCTGAGAATATAGTTGCCAAAACAGAATAGGATGTGTAACTTCATTCTATATTAGTACTGAATTGTTACTTTGCGAATTGCTGGTTACTGAAGAAAAAGAGGGAGGGGAAATAGACTAATATACAAAACATAGTGCTCTGCAGGTATGGAATATTCTTGATGTTTGGAAAACCATGTATCTTTTGAGGGGAGACATTGCTTAGTATGATAGTTACATTAAGTCTTCTTGCCTCTCCCTAATCTTTTTTTTCTCTGACTTTGGTGTTTCCCCTTATTTCAATTTTCTCTTTCTTTTAATTTCTTCTCTAACCATGCATTTATTTACTTTTTTTTCATTTTTTTATTATAACTTTTTATTGACAGAACATATGCCTAGGTAAGTTTTTACAACCTTATCCCTTGTACTCACTTCTGTTCCGACTTTTCCCTTCTCTCCCTCCACCGCCCCCCCAAGATGGCAAGCAGTCCTATACATGTTAAATATGTTATAGTATATCCTAGATATAATATATGTGTGCAGAACCAAACAGTTCTCTTGTTGCACAGGGAGAATTGAATTCAGAAGGTAAAAATAACCTGGGAAGAAAAACAAAAATGCAAACAGTTTACATTCATTTCCCAGTGTTCCTTCTCTGGGTGTAGCTGCTTCTGTTTATCATTGATCAATTGGAACTGAGTTAGATCTTCTCTTTGTTGAAGTTATCCACTTCCATCAGAATACATCCTCATACAGTATCGTTGTAGAAGTATAGAATGATCTCCTGGTTCTGCTCATTTCACTCAGCATCAGTTCATGTAAGTCTCTTCAATCCTCTCTATATTCATCCTCATGCATTTATTTATACCTCATCTGTAGTTAGGTGTTATCAGAAATAGAGGTTATGGAGAAAACATGATTTCTATTCAAAAGAAACTTTCAATCTTTCTGAAGATACAGAAGCATTCAGGTATTAAAAGTTAAACAAGGATAAAGATGGATTCACTATAGTACCTTTGAAACAAATGATAGAGCTAAAAATTCATTCTAAGAAGAAAAAAACTTAACAAAAGAGAAATTACCCTATACTCATTCACTTTCTAGCTTCCAGTATCTACTAAGTTGAATATAGATTTCTCTGATGAGCTAATTCGAGTTTTTTCTAGGTTTTGGAGGATAAAAAAAAGCCCAATAGACCAGAAAAACAAGTTAGGGGTTTAGCCACTAAAATTTTGCAGGATGAATTAAACTTTATTGTTCATTTTTTCCCTAATTAAACTTTATAGATTTTTCAGATGTGGATTAGCACACAAGATGTCCCTGGAATTTTTAGCTTTTGAAGCAACAACAAAAAAAGACTTTTTGAATTATCCAATAGATTTTAGCAGAGAAATAAGCAGACTGCAAATTGTTTCCTTATTACAGAGATTATTGAGGGAAAGAATCCAAGCAAACTAGACTAACACAAAATAACTGTGAATCAACTTACAATTTTTATTTGTTTCTAACTTTTGCAAAAGATAGTAGAAAAATTTCACTTTAGATGAGAATGCTTCCTTGGGAATTCTAGTGGCCAGAAAACTTGATTATGCATCAATGACATGATGTGTCAGACAAGACACAGCTAAGGTAAGTTAACTTGTTCATAGGGCACATTAAAACAAGCAAAGAATTAGAGAGTGTGTGATAATTTTCTTAAGGCATTTAGAAGGCATTGTGGAAGAAGAAAAAGAAGACTTGTTCTACTTTCCTCCAAAGAGTAGACTTAAAAGTAATAGGTGGAAGTTTTGGTGAGGTAGATGTAGACTCAATATAAGTATCCCAGGTGTAATGACCACTCCCCATCCCTGGAAATCTTTGAGCAAAACTGGACAGAGACTGTTGTAAAGGGAATTTGGTTTTGTTAGATAAGATGACCTCAGAGGTCTCTTATGATTCTGTGGCTATCACTGCATGATTATTGTGTGATTCTTTGATTTGGGGATTCATTAATTTGTATGCTTTGTGTGAAGTCCATTGAAGGGAACAGATGGAAACCAAGGTGTTTTCTTGAGTTCTTTATGAGTTCTATATTGAGTGTGAACATTTCTATCTTTCCCCATTTCCATTCTTGGTAGCATGGACTAATCACATAAAAATAATAAATGCTGCAGACAGCAACCCAAGCTGTCCTGAGGCTATACTACAACATTGTGTCCAGAATGAAGGTTGTCTAAAATAATGTACCTTCTTCATTTAAAGTAATGAATTAAAGATTTAAATGTTGAGGGATCATCTGAAATTCAGTGGTCATAACTCAGAAATGGATCCCTGCCTGTGGCATATTGACTTAGAAAGGCACAAATTGACATTATATATGTTGCATTTCTGTTTATTTTTATAAACATTTCCCAATTACATTTTAATCTGGTCAAGGTCACATTTGGGGATTTTGCAGGCTGAGAGTATATCTCTAATCTAAATGAATCATCTGCTTTATACATAATGAAACTCCTGAGGACCGAAGAACTTTAATGACTTATATAAGGTAACACAGGCAGTTATTGATATTCCTACTTTCATTTCTTATTCTCTGACTTTTTTGTTTCCTCTATTAGAGCAGCCTTCTTACCTTGGAGATGCTTCATCCTTACGGCTTTCTCTTTCAATGCATAAGAGGTTGGCATGGACTACTATTTCATAATGTAGCCAGGCCATGCTCATTTTATTTCCAACTTCGCTCTTCATTCTAATTTATTCATTGTTTCTTTGAAACTATTCCCTTCATCATTTCTAAGAACATGAATTTTGTATTATTTGTCTCTGTATCCTTAAAGCATAGCAAAGTGTCTTGGACATAGTATGTGTTTAAAAATATTTGGTGAATTGAATATTGTAAAAGCCTTAATAAATCTCATTGTAAGAAAATATTGAACAGCATAAAGCCAAGGATGGGTCTCTGGGATCTTAGCTAGAGAGACCTTGCCACTTTGGCATTAATAATTAATTTGCCACTAATCATTAATTGTGAGTTTTTATCATTAAACCCATTTGAAATCTCCCTAATGGTATATTCTCTATCATCAAGGCCATGGATCTCTAACCTGTTCACAAGAATAACATCAGAATCTTTGTCAGATATTAAGTGGAATCCAAGTATATAGAGGACATTTTTCCTCATATACCAGTCTAGTTATTCTGTCAAAAATGGCATGTAATAGACTGACATGAATTATTTTTGATGAAGTTATACTGGAGTTTAAAGATTACTACATTTCTTTCTATATCTTTTGATAATAAATGGTGATTTTTTTTCTAGAAATCAAAGTCAGACTTAACAGCCAGTATTCAAAGACTCTATCTTCCTTCCTATTATGGAACTGTGAATAACATACATCTATATGCTGCAAGACTAGAGACAAACCTCTCTCGTCCTCTATGGATTTTCAAAGATTACTAGCTCTTTCTTTCTTTTTTAAATTTTTTTCCCTCATATCTGTAGCACCCTCCCTAGATTTTGGGCTTCTGAGTTGTATTTCTAAAATATATTTAGAAAGTTAGAAATGTAGGCACAAATTTACAAATTATTCTAAAAAGCTAGAGATAAGGCTAAAAATAAACTGAAAGGGTTATAAATACAGAAAGAAAAACAGAAACCTAGAAGAAAATTAAGAATAGGGCTTTAAATTTACCAATAAATCTATTTCTTATTTTAATTTCTGAAATAAACTTTCAAAATTCTGATTGTGAATTCTCATGCTATTGATACAGCCTGGTGTCAGATGAGCATTTGGATTTCTTCGTTGTATAACTTTAGGCAAGTCAGTAACTTATACAGGGTTCAGTTTCCTCATCTGTAAAGTCAGGAGTTTCATCTAGCTGATCTTTCAGGTTCTTTCTGCTGGAATTCTCTGATTATTATGATGCATCACTTTGAAGTTAACCTGGTGATGAGCTCCTCCCAGTAGAGGTAGGCCAATTCCTTGGAGGAGAAAAAGACATATATCCTGCCAGGAGGCCTGTAATGAAGTCCTTTCCAAGTGATTAAAAATTGGTATAGCTTGTTTTTCACTGACATAGCCTTTGAGTGCCAAGGTTCACCTTCATATTAGATGTCCATCAAAGATGAACTTTAAATCTATAATTGTAATGCGAAAAGCATAAATATAGTTAGAAAGCTAGAAAGCTAAAATTATAATGAAAAACTAAATATGTCTAAAACTTTTAAATATAGTAACAAACACCACAAATAAAGTGAGTGATATTAAAATTTAGCTCAAAGGCTTGAAATGTAGCAAGTGATTTAGAAATACAAGTAGAAACAGCACAGAGAGATGGTACCTTGCAGGTAAAAAGTAGTGTTAGAAATATAATCAAGTAAAGGGGTAAGGAGGGGGGAGCAAGAGATTTGATAAAAAAGCAGAGAAGAAGGGTCTGAGGCAGAAGGTATAGCTGAGCATTGGTTAGTCACAAACAAAATAACTGCCCAATTACATATTATGAAAGCAAGAAAAAAGGAAAAGGAAAGACTTAGTGATTTGAGTTTGAGGAAGGGAAAGGAGTAGGATAAATTGTTATAAGCAATATAAAGTCAAAATACTTTTTAAAAGATAAGCTTTGAACAAGAGAGGAGGAAAAAAGCATGCAGTAGTTAGAAGCATGTGTAAGTCTGAGATCTTTAATCAGAAAGGGTACATATATAAATATACTCATCCAATTGGAAGTGAGAATTCATAAAATAGGAGGGGAGTTTAGAAATGATGGGAGTGTTTGCAACCTCTGATAGTTATTTTGCTTTCTGGTTCCCACAGTTTTGAAATTAGTAGATCTTTACTTTCCCCTTCCACTGCATTTATAAGTTAGGGTTCTTATTCATAAGAATTCTTATTACTTAATGAATAAATTATGTAAAATTCAGCAACAGTTTGCCCTTTACTGGTCTGAGTTCACATTAAATGCGATATTAAATTGTCCCTCTACCTTCTACTTCCAAAAAAATAGTCATTGTCTCTTAAAATGAATTGAAAGTTCTGTGCTACTTGGGTTGTGATTGTTTTTATTAAGTTAGAAATATCCCCCAATGATCATAATTTCAGATTGTGTATTCTAAGGATTGCTTTTCTTTTCAAGATTTCATGCTGAACTCTATATTAAGCCCTAAGATTTCCTCTTGGTCTGTCTTCCCTTTCGCTCATTAATGTAGAGGTTTGCCTATACAAATGCAGAAAGTATATTTCTGCTTAACTCCTAAATTGCTAAAGAATCTATAAAGCTCTCCTTTGATGGGAATTAGGGGCAGCTAGTCTGGCAAGACATACTCATTCTTAGTTGTTACACTTGAATGGACAACAATATTTCAACTTAATCAGCCTATCAAGGAAAGTTATAATTAGAATCTTATTTATATGCTTCTCATAGACCATGTTGTTTCTTCCCCCATTTAACACTCTCAGCACTAAAACATAATGGCACATAAGCCTTTCAGAAATTTGGGACTTTAAACATGCAATCCAGGTGGTATTCTGAATTCATTTGATTTCTTGTGATCAAATTAGTCTAAATAATACATGAACCATAGACACATAAATATTCAATTTCATTTAATTTTAAAATGTATTTTATTGGCACTTTTTTTTCTTTTCCCTGCAGTCTTTCCCTGCCCAACTTTTTTGTAGCAATTATTTTTCCTCCTGTGACCAAAGAAAAAACCAATGAGCAAAACTCCCCAATACAGATAACTGTCTGACAATGCATACAGTATTTGGCCTTAGAATTCCTCTACTTCTTCTATGATAGAGATATGTTTCATTTTCTCTTTTCTGTGATCTTCCATACACTTTTTGTTTTAGATTGCTCCATTGATATCTTTATAATGTTAAGAAATTTTAGGAAAGAACTCCAAACTGAGACAAAATTATGGAAACAAAATGTGGACTGAAGCATAGTATTTTCATCATTTTATGTTTATGTGCTTTTTTCTTGTGTTTTTCCCTTTTGGTCTGATTTTTATTGTAACATGAAAAATATAAAAATATGTTTAAAAATAAATGTTTGTACTTCACTATTTCTTCTTCTTTTTTTAATAATAGGCTTTAATTTTCAAAATATGTTCAAAGAAAATTTCAACATTCATCTTTGCAAAACCCTGTGTTCCAAATTTTCTCCCTCACTTCCTTCACCTCCTCCCCAATTTATCAAGTAATCCAATATTGGCTAAATACATGCAATTCTTCCAAATGTATTTCCACATTTATCACACTGTACAAGAAAAAAAAAAAAACGATTAAAAAAGGGGGGGGGGGAATGAGAAAGGGAAAAAAAAAGCAAGAAAACAACAAAAAAAGGTGAAAATATTATGTTGTGATCTATATTCAATCCTCATAGTACTCTTTCTGGAGTTAGATGGTTTTCTTCATCACAAGTCTGTTAGAATTGGGCTGAATCATCTCATTGCTGAAAAGAGCCATATCTATCATAACTGATCATCACATGATCTTGTTATTGCTGTTTATAATGTTCTCTTACTTCTATTGACTTCTCTTAGCATCAGTTCATGAAAATTTCTCTAGGCCTTTCTGAAATCATCCTGCTGATTGTTTCTTGTAGAACAATAATATTCCATCACATTGGAGATGGAGCCAAGATGGTGGAGAAGACACATGCGTCATTCTAAGCTCCCCTTCTATACTCACTACTAATTACTAAATTCAGCCTCAGAAATAGTGCTTGACCAGTAAAAATCCACGAATATTGGGAATACAACAAATTACCAGCTGAAGATAATCTGGAAGATTGCCAGAAAAGTTTTGTCTCGACTGGTGTTTGGGTGGAGAATTTGCAGGGAGGACTTTACCAAAGGTTGGCTACTCTGCTTTGGTTGCAAAGCAGTAGATCAGCAGAAAAGTTACACAAATGCCAAAGGTAGAGTGTACTCCAAAAAATGCCAGAATTTAACAGGACCTGACTATACCCACCCAGCACCGGAAGTGACTCAGCATGGACCACAGCACAGCTGTACTACCCCATTCTTCAGCAGGGGGCTCTGCCTGGGGCATCTACAATTCTGCAGGGGAGCTGGAAAACTTCTGTACCACAGCCACACTTCCCAGGGCAGAAACACTTCTGCTGCAGGGCTCTTCCAAGAGCACTTCTGCAGCTCAGCCTCTTTTTGCAGCCCCAGCTACTCTCCATATATCTATCCCTCTTCTGTAGAGGATACTGGCAACCTCCTTGCCCTGAAGGCATATCCTAAGGGCTTTTAAAAAATGAGTAAAAAAGCCAAGTGAACTCTAACCATTCATAGCTTCTATACAGAAAGAGAGCAGATTTCCAACCCTGAGGAGCAGTCTCCAGATAAAACCTCAAAGCAGGATGTAATCTGATCCCCACCACACAAGGCTCTCCTAGAAGATTATAAAAGATCTTAAAAGAGAGCTAGAAGAAAAATGGGGAAAGGAAAGAAAAGCTCTGCAAGAGAGTACAGAAGACACATATAACTCACTAAAAGAAAAATTTGATAACATGGATAAAGAAAACAACTACCTGAAATGTGAATTGGAAAAGGTAAAGAACTTCCAGCTAAACAGAATTTGTGAATTGTAAAAGATAAAAAACTCCCAGGAAAGTAGGATTTGTGAATTGGAAAAAGAAAATAACAATAAAAAAATAGTGAAATGGAAAAAAATTCCATAGAGCAAAACAACTCATTTAAAACTCAATTGGACATATACAAAAAGAAGTAAAAAAAGCTAATAAAGAAAATAACTCACTAAAAATCAGAACTGAACAAATAGAAATGAATGATTCATTGAGACATCAAGAATTAGTCAAACAAAACCAAAAAAATGAAAAAATAGAAAAAAGTTAAAAATTTACTTGGAAAAACAACAGACCTGGAAAATAGACCTGGGAGAGATAATCTGAGGATTACTGAACTTCCTGAAAATTGTGATGAAAAAAAGAGCCTAGATACTATTTTACAGGAAATCATATAAAGAACTGTTCAGATGAAATCAAATCAGAAGATAAAATAGACATTGAAAGAATTCATCAAACATCTTCTGAAAGAGACCCTAAAATAAAAACTCCAAGAAATATTGTGGCTAAATTTCGGAACTATCAGACTAAGGAAAAAAATATTACAAGCAGCCAGAAAAAAAAACAATTCAAATACCAAGGAGCCACAATAAGGATTGCTCAATATCTAGCTGCTTCCATATTAAAGGATTGAAGGGCCTGGAATCTGATATTCTGAAAGACAAAAGAACTTGGAATGAAGCCAAGAATAAACTATTCAGCTAAGCTGACATTTTCTACCAGGGAAGAAGATGGACATTTACTGAAACAGGTGAATTACATTTGTTTCTAATGAAAAAAGCAGAGCTAAACAAAAAAATTTGACCTCCAACTATAGGACTCAAGAGAAGCAGAAAAAGATAAAAGAACTCTTGAGAACTGTATTTCTGTTATGGACATACCAAAGAGTGCGTGTATAATTTGATTTTACTGATATAATAAAAAAAGGGAAGTGGAATTGGAAAGGAGATAGTATCAGAAAAAGGGAAAAGGGGAGATAGAAAGAGGGAAATTACACCCCCAGAGAGGCAAAGGAAACCTATTATATCTGAGGGAATTTAGGGAGGGGGAGAAATATTGTGTGAATCTTATTCTTATCAGATTTGGCTCAAAGAGAAAATAATAGACAGATTTGCTTTACAGAGAAACTTCTCTCACATCATTAAAAAGTGGGAGAGGAAAAGGGGAAAGGAAAAGAATAATAAGGAAAAGATAAAATAAAGGGGAAGGGACTCAAAGGGGGTGGGAGGGAGTCTAAAGAGGGACAGCTGTGTGAGGCAAGTATTGCTCATAAGTTTAATACTAGGGAGAGGGGTAAAGGGGAAAAGAAAAAGAAAAGCATAATAAGGGGATAACAAGATGGCAGGAAATACATAATTAGTAATTTTAACCATAAATGTGAATGGAATGAACTCTCCCATAACGCGGAGGTGGATATCAGACTGGATCAAAAGCAAGAACCCTACAATACGTTGTTTACAGAAAACACATTTAAAGCAGGGTGATACATACAGAGTAAAGGTAAAAGACTGGAGCAGAATGTATTATGCTTCAGGAGAAGTCAAAAAAGCAGGGGTATCCACCTTTATCTCAGATCAAGCAAAAGGAAAAATTAATCTAATTAAAAGAGATAAGGAAGGAAACTATATCTTGCTAAAGAGTAGCCTAGACAATAAAGCAATATTAATACTAAACATATATGCCCCAAGTGGTATAGCATTTAACTTCCTAAAGGAGAAGTTAAGAGAGTTGCAAGAAGAAATAGCAAAACTATAATAGTGGGAGCTCTCAACCTTGCACTCTCAGAATTAGATAACTCAAACCACAAAACAAATAAGAAAGAAGTTAAAGAGGTAAATAGAATATTAGAAAAGTTAGGTATGATAGATCTTTGGAGAAAACTGAATGGAGACAGAAAGGAATACACTTTCTTCTCAGCAGTTCATTGAACCTATACAAAAATTGACATTAGGACATAAAGACCTCAAAATTAAATGCAGAAAGGCAGAAATAGTAAATGCATTCTTTTCAGATCATGATGCAATAAAAGCTACATTCAACAAAAAGCTAGGAGTAAATAGCCCAAAAAGTAATTGGAAACTAAATAATCTCATCCTAAAGAATGAATGGGTGAAACAGCAAATCATAGACACAATTAATAATTTTGCCCAAGAGAATAACAAAAATGAGACAACATAACAAAATTTGTGGGATGAAGCCAAAGCAGTAATTAAGGGGAAATTTTATATCCTTAGAGGCTTACTTGAATAAAATAGAAAAAGAGAAGATCAATGAATTGGGCTCGCAACTTAAAAAGCTAGAGAAAGACCAAATTAAAAACCCTCAATCAATTACTAAACTTGAAATTCTAAAATTAAAAGGAGAAATTAATAATATTGAAAGTAAAAAACTATTGAACTAATAAATAAAATTAAGAGTTGGTTTTATGAAAAAAAAAACAATAAAATTGATAAACCTTTGATAAATCTGATTAGAAAAAAGAAAGAGGAAATGCTGAAAAATTACCCATGCATATATCTTGTAAATAAAAAGCTATAATAAAAAAGTAAAAATAAAAACAAAAACACAGAATACAAAAAAAAAATTCCATCACATTCATATGCCACAGTTTATTCAACCATTCCCTAACTGATGGGCATCCACTCAGTTTCCAGTTCCTTTCCACTATAAAAAAGGCTGCTACAAATATTTTTGGACATGTGGATCCTTTTCCCTTCTTTAAGGTCTTCTTGGAATACAGACCTAGTAATGGCATTGCTGGGTCAAAGGGTATCCACAGTTTGACAGCCCTTTGGACATAGTTCCAAATTGTTCTCCAAATTGGTTGGATCAGTTTACAACTTCACCACCAATGTATTAATGTCCCAGTTTCCCCCTCCAACATTTATCATTATCTTTTCCTATCATCTTAGCTAATCTAAGAGATGTGTAATAGTATCTCAGAGTTGTCTTAATTTGCATTTATCTAATCAATAATGATTTAGGATATTTTTTCATGTGACTAGAAATAGTTTTAATTTTTTCATCTGAAAATTGTCTTTTCATATCCTTTGATCACTTGTAAATTGGGGAATGGCTTGAATTTAAGCCAATTTTCTTTATATAGGTCTTTATCAGAGCCCTTGGATATAAAAATTTCTTCTAGTTTTCTGCTTCCCTACTAATCTTGTCTGTATTGGTTTTGTTAGTACAAAAACTTTCAAATTTAATATAATCAAAATTATCCATTTTGGATTTCATAATGTTCTCTAGTTCTTCTTTGGCCATATTTTTTTCCCTTCTCCACAAATCTGAAAGGTAGATTATTCCTTGTTCTGTTAATTTGCTTATAATATCACCCTTTATGTCAAAATCATGAAACCATTTCATCCTTATCTTTGTATAGAATGTTAGACATTGGTCATTGCCTAGTTTCTGTCATAATATTTTCCTTTTTTTCCAGCAATTTTTGTCAAATAGTGAGTTCCTATCTCAGAAGCTGGAATCTTTTGGTTTAGTGAACATTAGATTACTATAGTCAGTGACTATATCTCAGCAATCTCATTGCTTTCTTTTAATTAAGGAATCTATAAAACAGTTTGTCTCTGGGAGCTTGGACTATAACAGATCAATTTGAATCCATTGTATTTTTTAAAAACTTAACCACATATGTACCATTAAATGTCACTGCAAGTCTCTTATCTGCTCAAGATTAAATCCTTAGTGTCCTCTTTGCTTTCTCTCTTCTTCAATATACCTGCATCCAATCAATGCTCATCCCATCTTTGATTATTAAAAAATACTACTTGATGCCAGGTCCAACTTTTTACTGCCATCATTATCCACCCTAGTTCAGATTCTAATTTTGTCCAACTCTGACTATTGTAATAGGTTTTCAATTGGTCCCCAAGCTTCTAGTCTCTCTTTTGTCCAATCTATCACTTCTACATCTGAGTAATCTTTTAGCTCTGATCACATCATTTCTCTGCTTGAAAATCTTCAAGGGAGACACATTGCTTACTGAAAAAAAAAGTTATAAAATGATCTTCAAAGAAGCAGAAGAGACCTCAAAAGTCATCCAGTCTAACCTGTACCTGCACAGGAATCCTTTCTGTACTATAGAAGTGTTCTATAGAAGTGTTTTTCCAAGCCCTATTTGAAGACTTCTGATGGAAGAAAGCCTATCTCCTACTGAGGAAGCCCATTTTACTTTTAGACAGCTTTAATTATGAGGAATCTTTCTTTGTGTCAAACTAAAAACTGCCTGTGAAACTTCCACAATTATTCCTAATTCTGATCTTATGAGTCAAGCAAATAAGATAATCACTCTTCCACATGATATTTCTTCAAATCCTTGAAAACAAACACCTAATTCCCCCAGAGTTCTTCTTTTCCAAGGCTAAACTTAACACTTTCAACTAAACTTCATAAAGCATAGTTTCAAGTCCCCTTACCAACCTATTTGGCACTCTCTGAAATAACTCAAGGCTTGCCAATGTCCTTCCCAAGTGGGATTCCCAGGAGCATACCAACTAGAATATGATATTTAAAATGTAATCTAACCAGTGTTGAATAAAACAGGGATTACAAGTATCCTTATTCTGGAAACTAATTTTATCAATGCAGTTTAAGCTAACGTTCAGGTTTTTTTCTTTTCCTTCTTTCTTTTTATGGAGGAGATGGGGGACTGTGTCATATTGTTGACTAATAGTGGGGCTCTGTCCATCAAGACTTATATGTGTGTAAACATATATATTTAATATTTATACATATATTAATATGTGGGTATTTTTTTCATATAGACTATTATGTGATAGTAAAAGGAACAGGAAGAAGCAAAGATTTCACTTCTGAAAACCTAAGTGACTCTCAGTACTTTTTGAAAAACTTTGACATGATGGTGATCAAGTACTGGGAATCTTAATCCAGGGTTCATATGCACTCAAGAGCTCTGGGTAAGGGGCAGAGCCAAGATGGCATAGAGTAGACACATTGCTATCTAAGCTCCTCTGAACTTCCCTCAAATTAACACCAGATAAAGCCTCTAAATTGGTTTTGGAGTGACAGAAACCACTAATATTTGGAGTATAACACATTTGCAGAAGATACTTTGGAAGGACTTCAGAAAAGATCTGTTTTAGGCAGGCAGGGGGAAAGACTGCTGAGACCAAACCATAGCACAAGGAGCTGGGTTGTGGAGCAAGGATATTGTGGCATCAGGGCACCAGGGAATGTATTGCAAAGGTGGGAGGCTACTCTGTCCTGGTTACAAGCCAGTGGATCAGCTGATTAGCTGTATGACATCCAAAGCAAATATAAAAGTCAAAGAGTGAATTTCTGAACCCCAGAAAAAAGCCGTAGCTGGCTATGCCTACCCAGTACTGAAGTCAGCAACAGCAGCCCTAGGGCAAACTAAAGCAGCTATGGACCCATTGCCTTAAGAGCAGAACTCAAACTTAAAAAAAATTAGCAATAAAGCAAAAAGAACTCTGACCATAGATAGATTTAAAGGAGAAAGAGAACAGACCTCAAAATCTGAGAATCCTAAAGGCAAGTCACTACCAGATGAAGCCCCCAAAGGTGATATGAGTTGGTCCCCATTTCACAAGCCTCTTTTGGAAGAATTCAAAAAGAATCTCAAAAGAGAGAAGAAAAATGGGAAAGGGAAATGAGAAATTGGCAAGAGAGTTTAAAAAAGGAAAAACAAATTATTTGAAGAAAACGTTTTAAAAATAGATTTGATGGAAAGGAAAATGCATATAACTCCTTACAAAATAGATATGAAAAAGAAGTCAAATCATTGAAAAACAGATTTTGTGAAATGGAAGGAAAAAAGCAATCAATAAAACATCTCATTTAAAAATTCAATTGGCCAAATGCAAAAGGAGACCAAAAAAAGCTAGTTGAAGAAAATAATTCACTAAAAATTAGAATTGAACAAGTGGAAGTGAATGACTCTAGACTTCAAGAAAATGTAAAATACCTTATTGGAAAGATAGCTGATCTGGAAAATAAATCTAGAAGAGACAATCTAAGAATTATTGGACATCCTGAAAACCATGAGGAAAAAAAAAAGAGCCTAGACATCATCTTTCTGTAAATCATCAAGGAAAACTACATAGATGTCCTAGGACCAGATGGTAAAATAACCATTGAAAGAATTCACCAATCACCTCCTGAAAGAGATATCAAAATGAAAACTCCAAAAACATCATAGCTTAATTTCAGAATTACCAAATCAAGGAGAAAATATTGCAAGCAGCCAAAAGGAAACAATTCAAATATCAAGGCGCCACAGTCAGGACTACAAAGACCTAGCAGGTCCCACCTTAAAGGATTGAAGGACATGGAATCTGATATTCCAGGTAGCAAAGGAACTTATATTAAAGCCAAGAATCAACTATCCAGCAAAACTGAGCATCAACTTTCAAGGAAAAAGATGGACATTCAATTAAATAAGTGAATTTCATCTATTTCTGATGAAAAGGCCAGAACTGAATAGAAAATTTGATCTTCAAAAACAGAACTCAAAAGAAGCATAAAATGGTAAAAAGGAACGAAAATTTAATTTTATTGTGATGATATAAAAAAGAAACTAGAGAAAGAAAGGTGGCTTTACTGGAAGAAGAAAATGAAGTTAAAATGGAGTAAATTACATCTCATAAAAGGCAAAAAAGACCTATTAATTGAGGGAAAGAGGGGAGTAGGATGAGTATTGTACAAATCTTACTCTCATCAGATTTGGCTCAAAGAGAGAATATCATACACATTTAGCTTCTCAGAGAAGCTTGTCTTACCCTATAGGAAAATAGGAGGTGAAGGGGGAAAATAAGGGGGAAAGTTAATAGAAGGGAGAACAGAAATAGGAGAAAAGTATAAGAAAGGGGGAGAGGTTGCCAAAAAAAGAAGGCTGTTTGAGGGAGAGTTGATCAGTGACAAAATACTAGGGAGAAAGGAAAGGAGGAAAGGGAAGAGGAAAGTATAATTGGGGATAAACAAGATAGTAATTTTATCTGTGAGTATGAATGGCATGAACTCTGCCATAAAATGGAAGCAGAAAGCAAACTGGATTAAAAACCAGAATCCTACAATTTGTTGTTCACAAGAAACTCATTTAAAGTGATAGATTCAGAGTAAAGGTAAAAGGCTGGAGTAGAATCTATTATCCTTCAGCTGAGGTTAAAAAAAAATTAGCAGGGGCAGCAATACTGATCTCAGATCAAGCAAAAGCAAAAAATCTAATTAAAAGAGATAAGGAAGGAAACGACCTCCTATATAAAGGTACCATAGATAATGAAGTAATATCAATACTAAACATATATGCATCAAGTGGTATAGAATTCAAATTCCTAGAGGAGAAGTTAAGAGAGTTGAGAGATGAATTAGACAGCAAAACTACTAGTGGGGGATCTTAACCTTGTTCTCTCAGAATTAGATAAATCAAACCAAAAAATAAACAAGAAAGAAGTTAAGGAGGTAAACAGAAACCTATAAACTTTTGGAGAAAATTAAATGAAGACAGAAAATAATATACTTTTTTTTTCTTTTCTTTTTTTTTCCCTGAGGCAATTGGGGTTAAGTGACTTGCCCAGGGCCACACAGCTAGGAAGTATTGTGTTTGAGACCAGATTTGAACTCAGATCATGCTGACTTGAAAGCTGGTGGTCTATCCACTGCACCACCTAACTGCCCCTTATATTTTTTTCTTGGCAGTATATGATTTATTTAAAAATGACCATGTATTAGGGCATAAATCAAATGCAGAAAGATAGAAAAAGTAAATGCATTTTTTCAGATCATGATGCAATAAAAATTAATTTTAATAAAAGGCCAGGGGAAAATAGACCAAAAATTAATTGGAAACTAAATAATTTAATCCTAAAGAATGAGTGTGTAATACAATAAATCATAGATACAGTCAATAATTTCATCCAAGAGAGTGACAATGAGACAACATAACAAAATTTGTGAAATCCGGCCAAAGTTATTAGGAGAAATTTTATATCTCTAGATGCTTACTTGCATAAAATAGATAAAAAAAGATCTATGAATTGAGTTTATAACCATAAAAAACCTAGGAAAAAAAATAAAAATACCTAATTCCAAATTTAAAATTCTGAAAATAAAAGGAGAGATTAATAGAACTAAAAGTAAGAAAAGTATTGTATTGATAAATAAAATTAAGAATTGGTTTTATGAAAAAACCCAACAAAGACACTTTCAGTTAATTTGATTAGAAAAAGGAGAGAAGAAAATCAAATTGTTAGTCTCAAAAATGAAAAGGGAGAGTTTTCCTCCAATGAAGAGGAAATTAGAGCAACAATTAGGAATTATTTTGCCCAACTATATGTCAATAAATTTGATAATCTATGTGAAATAGAAAATTACCTACAAAACCATAGATTGCCTAGATTAACAAAAGAGGAAATAAATTACTTAAATAGTCCCACTTTAGAAAAAGAAATAGAACAAGCCATTAATCAAGTCTGTAAGAAAAAAAAATCTCTAGGACCAGATGGATTTTCATGTGAATTCTACCAAATATTTAGAGAACAATTAATTCCAATACTATACAAACTATTTGAAAAAATAGGGAAAGAAGTTTTCCTATCAAATTCCTTTTATGACATAGATATGGTACTGATGCCTAAACCAGGCAGGATGAAAACAGAGAAAGAAAAGTATGGACCAAATTCCCTAATGAATATTAATGCAAAAATCTTAAAATAAAATATTAGCAAAGAGATTATAGAAAGTCATCTTTAGGATAATACATCATGACCAAGTAGGATTTTTACCAAGAATGCAAGAATGGTTCAACATTAGGAAAACTATTAGCATAATTCATTACATTAATAACCAAACTAACAAAAATCATATGATTATCTCAATAGATGCAGAAAAAAGTATTTGATAAAATCCAACACTCATCCCTATTAAAACACTAGAGAATATAGGAATAAATGGACTTTTCCTTACTTTTATTTATTAATTTAAACTATTTAAACTATCATCAGTCATCATATGTAATGGGGACAAGCTAAAACCATCCTCAATAAGATGAGGGGTAAAACAAGGTTACCCACTATGACCATTACTATTCAATATTGTATTAGAAAAGTTAGCTTTAGCAAAGAGAGAAGAAAAAGAGATTAAAGGAATTAGAGTAGATAATGAGGAAACCAAATTATCTCTTTATATAGATGATAGCATGGTATATTTAGAAAACCCTAATCAGGGGTCCTCAAACTTTTTAAATAGGGGGCCAGTTCACTGTCCCTCAGACTGTTGGAAGGCCCGTCTATAGTAAAAACAAAAACTTTGTTTTGTGGACCTTTAAATAAAGAAACTTCATAGCCCTGGGTGAAGGGGGATAATCATCCTCAGCTGCTGCATCTGGCCTGTGGGCTGCAGTTTGGGGACCCCTGAAAATTAACTAAAAAATGACTAGAAATGATTCACAACTTTAGCAAAGTTGCAGGATACAAAATAAATCCACATAAATCATTACCATTTTTATATATTACCAACAAAGACAATAGCAAGAGACACAAAGAGAAATCCCATCTAAAATAACTGTTGATGATATAAACTATTTGGGAGTCTATCTACCAAAGTAAAATTGGGAACTATATGAACACAACATCAATGTACTTATCATACAAATAAAATCAGATCTATTCAATAGGAAATATATCAAGTGCTCATGATCAGGTCAAGAGAATATAATAAAAATGACAATACTACCTAAATTAATCTACTTTATTTAGGGCCATACCAATCAAACTCCCAAGAAATAATTTTACAAATCTACAGAAAATAATAACAAAGTTTATCTAGAAGAAAAAAGGTTAAGAATTTCAGGGCAATTAATGAAAACAAGGCAAATGAAGGTGGTCTAGCTATGCCTGACCTAAAACTATATTATAAAGCAACACTCCTCAAAACCATTTGGCACTGGCTAGGACCCCAGTTTTGGGGATAAGAACACACAATTGGACAAAAATTGCTGGGAAAATTAGAAACTAGTACAGCCGAAATTAGATAATAACCCACATCTAACACTGTTTATCAAGATAAGGTCGAAATAGATTCATGATCTAGACATAAAGAGTGATATTATAAGCAAATTAGAAAAACAAAGGATAGTTTCCCTCTCAGATCTGTGGAGAAGGAAGGAATTTGCGAGAAAAGAAGAATTGAAGTTCATTACTGAATACAAAATAGATAATTTTGATTATATTAACTTAAAAAGTTTTTGTACAATCAAACCAATGTATATAAGATTAGAAATTAGATTTCCCCCCACTAAACTGGAAAAACATTTATACATTCAGTGATAAAGTCCTCATTTCTAATTGACTCAAATTTATAAGAGTTCAAGCCATTCTCCAATTGATAAACGATCAAAGGATATTAACAGTCAATTTTCATATGAAGAAATTGAAACCATTTCTACATGGTTTCATGGTTTCATTTATATAAAAAGATGCACTAAATCACTATTGATCAGATGAATGCAAATTAAGACAACTCTGAGTTACCACTACACACCTCTCAGATTGGCTAAGATGATGGGAAAAGATAATGACAAATGTTGGAGGGGATGGGAAAACTGGAGCACTAATACATTGTTGGTGAAGTTGTGAACTGATCCAAACATTCTAGAGAACACTTTGGAACTATGCCCTAAGAGTTATCAAAATGTGCATACTCTTTGATCCAGCACTATTTCTACTGGGCTTATATTCCAAAGAGATCTTAAAGAAGGGAAAGGGACCCGTATGTGCAAAAATGTTTGTGGCAGCCCTGAGTGGATGCCCATTAGTTGGAGAATGACTGAATTTGTTATTATCCATGAATGTTATGAAATATTATTGTTCCATAAGAAATGACCAGCAAGATGATTTCAGAGAGTCCTGGAGAGATTTACATGAATTGATGCTAAGTGAAATGAGCAGAATCAAGAGATCATTGTACCCAGCAACAAGAAGATTATATGATGATCAACTCTGATGGAATTGGCTCTTTTCAATAATGAGATAATTCAGGTAAGTTCCAATGATCTTGTGATGGAGAGAGCCATCTATACCCAAAAAGAGGACTGTGGGAACTGAATGTGGATCAAAACATAGAATTTTCACTCCTTTTGTTGTTTGTTTGCATTTTATTTTCTTTCTCATTTTTTTCCTTTTTAATCTGACTTTTCTTGTGCAGCAAGATAATTGTCTAAATATGTGTGCATATATTGCTTTTAATATATATTTTTACTATGTTTAACATATATTGGACTACTTGCCATCTAGGAGAAGGGGTGGGGGGAAGACTGGGAAAATTGGAATATAAGGTTTTGCAAGGGTTAATGTTGAAAAATTATCCATGCATATGTTTTGAAAATATAAAGCTTTAATAAAAAAGGTAATACAAAAGAGCTCTGGATATAGATTTCAGGTGTTCTATAAACTTGGATGGGAAAAATATAAATCTTTATTTTCACTAACCTCTTACTGAAATGTAGCATTTTCTTAAATTATGAATAAAAATATTCTGAGAAGAGATACATTCATATTCTTTGCTAAACTACTAAAGCAATCCATGATTTAAAGAAAAGGTCTGCTTTAATGAAGGGAATAAACATTTATACAGCACCTACTATGTATCAGGCACTGTGATAAGCATTTTTTTTTTTTTTACCAAAAACGAATCAATAATTTGTGAAGTACTATGCTAAGCATTGTGTATAAAAAAGAGGCAAAAGACAGTTGCTGCCCTCAAAGAGAGATGGTGTTTGTTTATGAAACATCTAGAAGACCAATGTCACTGCATTGGAAAGTACACGTTGGGGAGTAAGGTATAAATAGAAGAGAAAGATGAGGAGATGCAAGGTTCTGAATGCTGTGAATGTCAAATAGTGCATTTTGTATTTGATTCTGGAAGCAATAGGAAGCCAATGGACTTTATAAATTATGGTGGTGATTTGATTGGACTTGTACTTTAAGAAAACCACACTAGTGCCTGAATGGGGAAGATATTGGAGTGGAGAGAGACTTATAGCAGGCTGACCCACTCTCAGTCTATTATAATAATCCAGGCCTGAGATAAGGGCCTGCATTAAAGTATTGCATTATCCTTTGATAAAGAGATAACTTTTGACTCATACATAAAATAGGCCATATGATAGAAATGATTTTGGAATAATACATGAACTGGGCCATGTAATGATTCATGAATATAACTTATATAAGTATTCCAAAAGTCTTAGTATTGTTTTAAGCTATTAAACTTTTTGGAATACCCTATATTAATTTAAAGAAGATTAAAAAAATAAAATGTTAGACTTTACATCTATCTTCTAGAGTTTCATATATTTAACTTTGGCACAACCTTGTAGTCTGCCAAAATTTATTTAGTTCCTAATACTATCATCCATCAACTAATCTATCTCTTCCAGTTTAGTATCATTCTTGGATTTGACAAATAGTCTTTTATACAAGCCAGAAATAAGGAAAGGAATTGGGAAAAGCTAAGAAATTCTAATAAAGACTCTCTTCTAGTTTGATATTAACCCCTTAGTTGCTACTTTTTGAGTATGGATATCTACTATAAATTTCCAAATACACTTAAATGTAAGATTATACCTATCTCTCTCTTCATTATTACCATAAGAACATCATGAGAAACATTGTCAGCTATCTTTCTGAAATCTAGGAATATTATATCTATAAAATTCCCTTATTCAGGTGATACCATAAGCAAATTAGGAGAACAAGGCATAAAATGGTTCATATATTTTGACCATTTAGCACTTGGAGAATGGCTTGAGTTCTTATAAATTTGAGTCAATCTTCTATATATTTCAGAAATGAGGCCTTTATTAGAAACCTTGTAAAATATTTTACCCAGTTTATTGTTTCCCTTCTAATCTTGTCTGCATTGTTTTTGCTTGTACAAAAACTTTTTAATTTAATATAATCAAAAAATTGTCCATTTTGCACTCAATAATGTACTTCAGTTCTTTTTTGGCCACAAATTCCTTTCTTCTCCACAGGTTTGAGAGGTAAACTATCCTTTGTTCTTCCAATTTGCTTATAATATCACTCTATATCTAAATCAAAAGCCCATTTCGACCTTATCTTGGTATAGGGTGTTTGATGTGGGTCAATGCTTAGTTTCTGCCATACTAATTTCATATTTTCCCAGCAATTTTTGTCAAATAGTTCTTATTCCAAAAGCTGGGGTCTTTGAATTTGTCAAACACTAGATTACTGTGGCCATTGACTATTTTGTCTTGTGACCTGAACCTCTTCTACTAATCATCTACTCTATTTCTTAGTCAGCACCAAGTGGCAAAAAAAACTTTTAAATTTAATGTAATCAAAGTTGCCCATTTATTTTTCATAATGTTCTCCAGATCTTCTTTTGTCAAAAATTCCTCCCTTCTCCAAAGATCTGATAGATTATCCCTTGCTCTCCTATTTTCTTATGATCTTGCCCTTTATGCCAAAATCATGTACCCATTTTGACTGTATTTTGGTGTAGGATGTGACATGTGGGTTTATGCAAACTTATGACGTGTTATTTTTCAGTTTCCCCATCAATTTTAGTCAAATAATGAGTTTTTCTTCCAGAAGTTGGAGTTTTAGGGTTTATCAAATACTAGATTATTATAGGCATTAATTATTGTGTCATGTGTATCTGACCTAGTCTCCTGATGCACCACTACATTTCTTAGCCAGTACCAAATGATTTTGATGACTGCTGCTTCATAATAAAGTTTTAGGTTTGGTACTGCTAAGATACCATCCTGTGTATTTCTTTTTATTAATTTCCTTGATATTCTTTATCTTTTGTTCTTTCAGATGAATTTTGTTATGATTTTTTCTAGTTCTATAAAATAACTTTTTGGCAATTTGATTGATATAGTTTGATGATATACCTTATCCAAACTATCTGCATTGTTCATCTTTCCTTCTGCCACTCGGTGTGATCAAATATGGTGACCAATTGGTTGATAATAGATAGTTACATTCTGCTTTCCAGTAAAAGCTAACTGTGGATGCTATCTCCAACACCACCTCACATCACCTTCATTTATTACTTCTCAACATTCTCCCTCATTTCTCCAGTGGGTAGTTTCTCATGGCCTGTAAATTCTTACCATCTCCATTTTAGCTATAGGTGTAGGCCCTCCATGGCAATTATAACCTGATCATCATTTGAGCAACTTCACCAGTAGTTGTAGTAGCAACTACTTCTTACCCACAGATCACTTTTTTTTTTGCTCTGGCAGGCCCCACTTAATGGGATTTGGGCTCCTATATGGCTGGTGAGTTCTGCCTCCCTTGTCTCTTGTTTTTGGTGGAACAGTGTGCACAGAATAAATGGGAATGAATGGTTTATGATCTACTTCAATTAATAAGCAAATATTTAGTAAGGGCTTACTATGTGCTAGGCACTGTCCAAAGTGTTGATGATACAAGTACAATGGATAAAAAATTCTTATTCTCATGGACTTAAAATTCTTATGAGGAAGCATGCATACTTACATAATACACACATATGCACACCTATCCATATATGTATATATAGACACACAAAAACACACAAACATAAATAAATATAAAACTATATACAATTTTGTATAATATAAATATAAGTAAATGCTTAGCATTTTAAAATATATGTAAATAAGTACAAAGTAGTTGAATACAAGATAAGAAAGAATGGCATTAATGGTAGTTAGGAAGATTAAATAAGGCTTCAAGAGAAAGGTGATTCTTTTATTCTCTTAAATTAAACATAGGCATTTATTCTGGCATTTACTTTGGGTAAGGGGTGATGCACCCTGTGGGCTTCCTCCTTAAGGGAAACAGGCTGCATCTTGAAGGAAGAGAGAAATTTTGTGAGATAGCAGAAAGGAAGGAATATGTTCCAGACATTGGAAACACTTAGTGAAAAAGGCATGGGAATGAGAGATAGAATGTGATGGATGAGAACTTGAAAAAAAGTTCAATTTAAGGATATCACAGAAAGACCAAAAAAAAAAAAAAAACTCAACAAATAGGACTAGTTCTAAAGTGTTTTAAAAGCTAAACTGAGTTTATATGAGATTCTAAAAGTACTTGGAAACCAATAGAGTTTGTTGAACAGGGGAGTCATGTGTCAGATCTATACTTGGGGAAAATCACTTTGGCAATTGTGTACAGGATAAACTAGAATGAGGGGAGACTTGAAACAGGGAGACTTATTAGGAAGGAGTTGCATCTATGTAACAAGTGATGAGAATCTGGACTAAAGTGGTAGTTTTGTGGATAGAGAGTTGCTAGATGCAAAAGTTGTGGAGATGGAAATAACAGGATTTGACAGTTGATTGGAATGTGGATTTAGGGAGAGTAAGGCATTGAGGATGATGTTTAGGTGATAAACTTGGTAGATTGGAAAGATGTTGGGAAATTTTTGGGAAATAGAGAAGTCAGGAAGAGTATGAGTTTAGAGGGGAAATTGAGTTCTCTTTTGGACATGCTGTGTTTTAGATATCTATAGAATTTCCAATTATGGCGTCAATAGACAATCACAATATCTTAAGACTTATGTAACAACCAGGTTTGTATGTAGAACCCAAAGACTTTACAATCCTTACAGAAGTTTACATCTTTATGACAGTACAACAAAGAGGAGGAGAAAACAGAAAGGAAAGGAGATAAGGATAAGGAGAAATCTAGGACAAAGTATCATTACAGATTTCATTTATCAGCTTCCCTCAAATCTCTCTCAATCTCCTGTCTATTTCTCTGTGTCTCTGTTGCTGTCTCTCTGTGCCCATCTCTATTTCTCTCTGTCTCTGTCTCTCTCTTTCTATTTGTCTCTCTGTTTGTCTCTGCCTCTCTCCCTCTGTTTCTCTCTCTTTCCATCTCTCTTTTTTTCCTCTCCATCTTTCAATTATTTACTTAATTTCATCAATGTAGTTAGCCAAACAGATTTCTAAGTTTTTTTTTATTAAAAAATTCAAAATACAATGTCACAGCAATTAGTGAATATGACAGCTTTTCAGTAGGACTTCTGTTTCTCTGTTATAGATATTTACTATGCAATGCAAAAATAACAAGAATTGATTGTCTCTAATTTCAGATCTGCAGAACATTTTCAAAACAAATCTATTCTTGTTTCTTTCCATTTTCTCTTTTAATGCATGATATCTTACCTTAATTTTCTGTTCATGTCTGGATGTGTGTATGTGTTTTATATGTGAAGAACAAGAAGGACAGTACGACTATGGATCATAGGTGTAGAAAATTAAGTAATGTGTAATAAGGCTGGAAGTTCAATTGATACCAGTTTGTAAAGGGTTTGAAATGAAAGCGTGGATTTAATTTTGATTCTAGAGGGAAAAGGGAGTCACTGAAGTTTGTAGAATATTATATTATGATTATAGCTATACTTAAAAAAGATTCTTGAAGCTATGTGAAGAATGGAATGAGATGAGGAAATAATTGAGTCAGACATTCTAATTCAGAGTCCACTGCAATTGTCCAGATAAATGATCTTGTCCTTTATTAGATGACTGTAAGAAAGAAGAGGAAAATGAATACCAGATATATTATAGATTTAGAAATGACAAGATTATACATCGACTTGGATATGTGTGTAGAAGGAAAAGAAGAAATAAAAGTTATCATGGAGGTTGTGAAACTTAGAAGGAGGACATCTCCCTTTTTGAAATAGGACGTTTAGACAAGAAGGATTTTTTTTTGAGGGAAAGATAATGAAATCTATAGTATATATTAGAACCTATTTAAGGGCTGGTGGTAGGAAAGAATATGGTTATTGTCACTGTTCCAGAGTGTGAAGTCATCTGTGTGAGTCACACCTACTTCAGCCATAATCCAATCTGGGGTGTGAGGAGGGTATATATGTGTATGTTTGTGAATGTATATATGTTGGGTATAGGACTGTGATTCCAACGGAAGTTGTACTTATTCAGGTTAGGGTTGGGTTATATAACTTTCTTGAAGCACCAAAACCCAGTTTAAAAGGAGAAGATTAAGAGCATATATGCTATCACATCATGATTGGGTAAAAGAAAGAATTGTTGGGCTGTAATTGGTAAAGGATAATTATGGTCGTGGACAATAGTTATACAGTGTGGATTGGCTATCGGGAGGAGAGTGTGATGTGAGTGCTGGACTTTGAGTTAGGAAAATCTGAAATCAAATGCTGCCTTAAACATTACTTTCATATGACTGAGGAAGAAATCTCTCTCAATTTTTTCAACTACAAATTATAGTACCTAACTCACAAAGTTCTTGTAAGCATCAAATAAGATCACAAACACAGACACACACATATTTATTAGTGAAGTTCACCATTCTAAACATTCTTTTGTCTACTGACAAAAAGAACTAGAGGTCAAAAGAACACTGGCCTATGCTCACCTAATTTTGTGTGCTCCAGTCTCTTTAATCATGCTGACAGAAGAAAGATGCAAGACTCTTTAACAATGGGCAAGGCTCTTTCCCTAGGCATTTCACAGTTTCCAAATCATCAAAATGAGAGATTTTGTCTCTGAGTTTCTCTACAGATGTAGAACCCATGACCATTGTTCTGGAGAACAAAGAATGAGTAACCATTTGGACATATTCTATTTGGCAGTAGAATATGAAAGAGGTTTCAACATTACTGAATCTCAGTTTTTTCATCCAAACCATTCAAACTTTGTGAAGGTCTGGAAGGCAGTTACCAGAAAGACAGAAATTATCTTTAAGTTAAAGTGATTGGACTCTATTCAAGCAGAACAGATAAAGAGCAAGACTAAATTATTCACAACCAAAATTCTTATTTATTCTTATGCCATGATGTTAACTACCATTTGGGATATTAATATAACACCACTGTTAACATATATGACAGATTATTTAGGCAAATATCATAGAAAATATAATGTGAATATTCAGGATGGCATTATTATGGTTAGAAATAGTTGTCTGTGGTAAGTATAAAATCTTCATTTTGGTTTTCATATGTGAGAGCTTGTTGGGGAGTAAGATAAATATCTTCAAACCCATGAAGTGAAACTGTAGTTTATAAGGAAATACTGCTCACATTCTTCTTCATCCATGCTTGCTAAGTACGTCTACCTGCCCAAATCTGTCTTTGTCCTTATCGTTGTTAGAAAGTGAGCTATCTAGAGATTGCTTTTTTCTGTTTCTTTTGATCATCTTATTATCACATAAGAAAACAAGCAATTATTTTACAGTTATTGTTAGGTAAGAAGGGAGAAAAAGTTTCAATAAAAAGGTTACCAAATGCCTGACAAAAAAAAATTGGGGGCAGGCTTTCCAATATTTTAGAAATTTGGAGAAACTGAGGTAATCATATATCATGGAGAAAACTCTGGACAGAATCACATGGGATGGGGCTGATGGGTCACAATCTGCATCATTTGAGGAAATACCTATTTTTTTTTTTTGAGATTTCATAGCCATTGAATTCCTTAACCAACAAAAATTTTGCAAAGTTTTTTTTTGGTTGTTTTTTTAATAATAGCTTTTTATTTTCAAAATATATGCAAAGATAGTTTTCAATATTCACACTTGCGAAATCTTCTATTCCAAATTTTTCTCCCTCTTTTCCCCACCCCCTTCCCTAGACATCAAATAATCCAATATATGTTAAACATGTACAATACTTCTATACATATTTCCACATTTATCATGCTTGCAAAGCTTTTCTTTGAGGTTTTCCTGTTATTGTTATTATGCAAAATATGAACAGATGTATAGGATATATACTAATATTAGATTCATAATTCATTGAATGATTGCAGTGTAAAGATAAACATATGTTACTGAAGTTAGCAGCTCCTTGCTGCTACTCTGCCCTTCCTTTTGAAAGCTTTGGAAAAATATTTGGGGCTAATTTATATAACAGTATATTTTTACCAGATGAAGGTAAAAGACATAGACAAATAGAAAGATAATAATACTTCTCCTGTACTCCAAAGGCCCAATGTAAGCTACTGGCATGAGTATTTCTCAGGGCCTGGAGGCAGATAAAAGGGCTACATATTTTACATGAATTACTGTAGAAGAACAGAGAGGTTTTTTTTTTTTTTTTCATAAAAACAAAAGGAATTCCACAGCCACTTATTGAAACACTTTTTGTTGAGACTTAGCTGATCTTGATACAAAAAAGTAAAGCTTTAAATAAGTTTAAGATACAATCACTCTAGTGGTATAAAAGAATGCCCTCCCTATCAACTGAGAAATCAGTGTGATCATTTCACAGGACATCTATTTAAATTGGAGAAAAAGCAATTAACACCATACCAGAGAAGAGAACAGCAGGAAGCAAAAGTAGAACTGAGCAGCAGCATTAGGGATAGCATCCATTATACTTGTTATGAGGGGAGGAGAGTGGAAGAGCACATCCTGGATTATCCTTGCTGATACTACACCAAGAATGGTATTGTAGATCCCTAGATTTATGTGGGTCCCTGAAGGAAGATTATTATCTGAATGGGATGGGGGGAAGAGTGTTTCAATTCTATGAATTCTAAAATGAATCTTTTCTATTTCCTTTATAAAGTCAATATGATCATTCTGTAGTTTGAAGTCTTGTGAATCTTAGTGCTTATAAGGGGAGGTGATTTCTGTAAGGAATGTTGAATTTCTCGTATTCCACTTGGGTGGGGGAAATAACCTGAGAAGCAAGAGATTTCCAAAGTGAATCTAGTTGCTTTATGTCAGAAGGAAGCCTTTATATAGAGATTAGAGATATAAGTAAATAACTGAAATACAACTTAAAATTTATATAAGGTATATAAGTATAAATACTTGGGAGCAATATGAAAAGTGAGAGAATTCTTTTTAACTGGGGAAGTAGTGCCATAGAAATGGTACAGCTTGAGCTGGATCTTGAAGAATTTGTTAGAATCTATTTCCTATCTACCTTCTATTATATATCTAATCTTAGGGAATATGAGAAATCTTTTCTCCCACAATTGCCATTCACTAATTTAGTTCTAGTTACTTTTCTTGAAAATTTAACCTCTTTTCAGGATTAATTCATGTACTAACCCTTATGGACAGATTGATAGATCGATAGATAGAACATTTGCTAAGTGCTTACTATATGCCAGACACTGTATGAAGTATGATGGAGCTAATAATGCAAGTGAACATAACAGTTCTTTCTCTCATGCAATTCATAATCTAATCTAAAAAAGCAATCCAGAAAGGGGAGCTGAGGTGGGAGAAGTAGGGAGAATTATATCAGTGTGGCAGCATGTGAGGTGTGGAAAGCCAGGAAGTGGAGTGAAAACTTAGAACTTGGAAAGATTAAAATAAAAGCTCAACAGTCAGAGCAAAGGAGAGTTCCAGAGGTGGAGTCCAGTGGGAACCACAGATGATGATTCAAGTAGAGAAGACATAGCAGAGAGTTGGTCATTAGGAAGCTAATTACGGTCTCTCAGTCCTCAGATTATCTAATTTTTAATCTATATTTGTATATGGGTCTAGGACATTGTGGGCACTTAATAAATACTTGCTGAATGAATAAGCTGATTCATGCTGTACCCATTGATTACATATAATTGCCATAAGGTGAGTGACTTTGTCTTTCTATCTTCAACATACCATATAGATGATTAAAATTTGTTGAACTGAACACAGAAAAAGTGACCATGATATAAAAATGCTTGGATTTGTGGATTCATTATTTTCAGTTTTTAATATTTTTCTAGACACCAGGACACTGTACTGTGATAGTTAATGATTTTTACCGAGTTACTTGTAAGGTGAGAAAAAGGTAATGTTATTTTACTGCTTTGGGGAATAGGCAAGTCATAAGGATAATATTAGAAGGAAGGATAAAGGGGATACATATCTATATGACAGCATTATATTCTCACAAAATCTTCTCTTCTATATGCTGAAATATCCCTACTGATTTTTTTGAATGGGTATTATGGTCCCATGGGAGTCATAAAGAAGATTGTTTGAATACAATTGAAACTGTTGAAATTGTCTTGGGAATGATAGCACAAGAGAGAAAGAAATCTTTCCTATCGTTGTCCAGACATCCAAAATTAGAGAATTTTTCTTCATTGTTCTCAACTTTAGTTAACTGACCTTGCTTCTGCTTTTTCTACATGTATTAAAAAATCTAAACAATTTGATGGATTCTGTGTATATTCAAATTGATTTCCTTACATCCATCCCCCTTTTTTCACTTCAACATAATCACTTCTGCTTGTGTCTTCAGAATTTCATTCTCAATAACTTTCTATTTTTTTGCACGTATGAATACCTTTGCAGAATATTAAACTACTAGATTCTACCTATCTTTTCTCTAAGCTTTTCGAATTTTTCTCTTTCCAAATCTAGTGTTCCCATGAGCCTGTGCCCAGCTTTCTTCTCTATCATGAGTTTTATGATGAAGTAGCCATATTGCCCTCAAGATTCCAATCATTTTTAATGTTAGGAGTCAGTTCTTCCTCACTGGTTAGGCTCAGCGGGGCAGTTTCACTCTTTCCTCTCTTTACTTTTGAAGAATAACCATTTAGGCATGCCATACATTCATCAGTGCTTCTAGCAGAAACAATGAAAATTCTAAAAAATTTTCACAGTTGAAGTTTTCCCTCACTACATTATCATGCCTTTGTTCAAGGATTGTGGGGTGTTTGCCAAAGTCCTTGTCAATTTTCAATTTATGTCCAGGTGTGTAGTATATTCCATTTTATTTTACAGCATTTAACTTCAGCAGTCATTTATTGAATACCTCTAATATGTGAGGTACTAACTAGGTGTTGGGATTCGATGACAAAAAATTAAATAGTCCTTGTTTTCAAGGAGCTTATGCTCTATGACAACATCACTTGGGTGACCAACAGTATCAAAGCTTGCAGAGAACTTAATGAGGATATATGTTGAGATTTTGCCAACATATATGACAATTAATAAATTATTGGAGCAAAGTGATTCAGACCAGTTTCAATAGTCTTGTGATAAAGAGAGCCCTCTACACCCAGAGAGAGGACTGTGGGAACTGAGTGTGGATAACAACATAATATTTTCACTTTTTTGTTGTTGTTTGCTTGAATTTTGTTTTCTTTCCGATTTTTTTTCCTTTTTGATATGATTTTTCTTGTGCAGCATGATAATTGTGGAAGTATGTATAGAAGAATTGGACATGTTTAACATATATTGAATTACTTGCTATGGGGGGGGGGAGGGAAGGAGAAAAAAATTGGAACACAAGGTTTTGCAAGCATGAATGTTGAAAGCTATGTATATGTTTTGAAAATAAAAGCTTTAATAAAAAAAGAAAAAAGAAATTGTTGGTAACTTTAGAGAGAGCAGTTTCAGTTGAATGATGATTTCAAAAGCCAGACTGCAGAGGTAAAAAGAGAATGGGAGGAAAGGAAATGAAGCCATGGATTATAGATAATCTTCTCAAGGAGTTACTTCTACTTCTCAAGGTATATCTTCTTAACACACCATGTTACTCTATGGCTCATTTGAACTATTACTCTTTATTTGAATAAAGCATTAGTTTTTAGAATATTCCAACTAGTAAGTTCTGTCCCACTAATTCTCAGTGATATCTATGAGGTCAAGCTGACTCCCTGAAATAGGATTTTTTAATTCATCCTATTTATTACTTATGTTTTGTCTGCTTGTATGTCCATAGGTTTTATTATTGATTCTTTTCAGATAATATCTCATAAACAATTTGTCCCACACACCTCTGTTCTTTTTTCAGTACTTTCTGTAGAACAAGATCTGACAAATGAACATGATCAGTTGTTCCCATTCTCTAATGCTTTTCCTTTTAAATCTCTCTTGACTAGATTTGTGAGACTGCAGGCAAATGTGATCTTATTTGTCCATGTAACATCCTGACTAAAGCCTATCATTTTTATATTTCACCTTCAGTTTAGAAATCCTGTTTGCAGATACATTTTACTTAGTCATCCATTCATTGCCTAAATCTATTTTTTTTTTAAATTTTGAATATACTGCCTTAAAACCATTTGAAGAGAGAGGAAAGTACTAGTTTTATCCTTGTTATTTAGATTTCAGTTTATTGTTATTTTCCTCAAGATTTTGTAATCCTTATCAATACTTTGTAAAATTCATTTTGATGGTATTCTTTATTTCACTTTCACATAGTGATCATCAGGTTTGACAAGACTAGGGATATATTTAAAATAGAGTGTGACACATAGAAAGTTGTTAATAAATATTGGTCAATTGATTTCCATTATATCCAGGATTCAAAGTCTAGAAATAAAGTCAACTTTATTATTATTTATATTAGGTTAAAATAATCACTACTTGGATTTGAAGTCAACAATATCTGGATTCAAAGTCTGCCTTTGGCATTCATTAACTGTGTGACAAGGGGCTAATCACTTGATCTCTCTGACCCTCAGTTTGCTCATTTTTGAAATGGGGATGATATTAACTATAATATCCCACAGGTTCATCATGAAGTTTAAATGAAGTGAGGTACCAAAAGCACTTTGTTTACTGTAAGGTATTATATAAATGTAAGTTATTATGATAATTATATACTTACCATATAAATAAGAAATTGTCGTTTCTTGTTAGTGTAATTACTTTTCCTTGCTTTTCAGGAAGAGCTTCCTACTTCTTACCTCAACATGCTTTTAAGTTCTTTCTTTCCTATTCTGTCACATTCTTTCACCCTTTAGCCCTCTCACACAGCCTAGAATTCTTCTTTTCTCCTTTCTCCTTTCTTCTTTCCTCCTTGAAGAATGTTTGAACGAATACTTTCTCCTTTTTGACCTGCTAAAGATCTTAGCTTAAAAAGTCTGTGGTCTCCCACTGCATCTAGAGCCATCTCTACTTATCCCAATCTCTAACTGGCACTGGACTCAAAGGGCTCCAGAGGGAAAAGTGAGACAGGTGATCTTGCCCAGCCTTCCCTCACTTAAACCTAATTCACTTGCAAATCATGGCATCACCTGCCTCCTGACATGGTCCTTTTTGAGAATGAAGGACAAACAAAAATAATAACTTCCTTCTGTTACCTTGAGCTTAGAGATTCACACCTTCTGCTTTCTCTTCTGGGAGAAGGACCAATTTCCACTTAAGGTTGAAGAATCACTATCAACATCATCATCATGGTTGGCATTTGTATAACTCCTTGGAACGTGGGATGAAGAGGAATATATAGATCTTATTCCCCTTCCAAAGCTCCTCCTTATAGAAATGAGAAGAACTTGCTGTTCATAGCAAAAATATATATTTTTAGTCAATCAAAAAACATTTATTAAATGTCAAGTGCACAAATGAATGTTACTTGACACAAATAGAAACAGAAACAATCAATTGGCAAACATTTATGAAGGATCTATTACATACCCAGACATTGTGTAAGGTACTGAAAATAGAAAGACAAAAGCAAAACAGTCCTACTCTTCAAAGAGAGACAATATTTTAATAACTAAGGATATGTAAAACATCTATGCAAAAATACAGTAACCTTCTTTCCAGTGACTAACTATAAAATAGGGATAATAAGAGTATCTGCCTTCCAGGGTTGTTATGAGATCAAAAAATTTTTCAAATCCATCCTTTATATTTAGAGGATCAATGACATCATGATGTTGGAATCAAGTTACAATATCTTTGACTGTGGCTGATTAGTCCAGTACAAGTTTAGAAGGTTCTACCTCAGGTCAGGCACAAATAGCCAGAAATTTGGGATGGAAATGTTTCTAGATTTGTGCATTTCACACTTCCTTTGTGCTATTATGATTCTGCTTTATTCATGGAGCACAGCACTTTCTTTGATGCAGGCATGTCATGGTGGGTAGTGCTGTTCCAGGATCTCCCATGTCTCAAAATTAATAGTAAATTCCTTCAGAGAAGCTTTGAGAGTGTTCTTGTATTACTTCTAGACTCTGTGGGAGCTCTTGCTTTTTGCTAATTTTTAAAACACTTTGAAAACAGTAGAGAATTCTCTAAACATTGTTTTGTTACTATTATTGTTAGTATTATCTCAAATACCAAATTACCTTTCTATCAGGCCTCTTTACAATGCTAGAAATGGAGGTGGGAAGAGTCACTGAGGCTTCTAGAATGAGCCTTAATTTTTTTTTTTTTAGGATGGGCTTGCAGCCTTTTTCCCCACAGGAAAAGATTATATTCTCAAATGCTTATAATTGACAGTTAGCACACTCCTGCTAGCAAACAGATGCTTATGCACAAGTGAAAATCCAATTATCTAATTATATGGGTTCATAGGATCATCTAATTATTCATTTGTTTTTCCTTGCTGCTAATCTTCCAATATTTTCAGCTGGCTTCCTGTACTTCCTGAATATGCAACTCTGTGATGTGGTCATCAGGTAAATGACTTGCTTATGGTAAAATAGCTAATAAGTCTTAGATGCAGTATTCACAGCTAGGTCTTCTGGCTTTTAATTGATGATTTTACTTCTATATCATGTGTCTTTTTTGCTAGGCACGATAAGAATTTAAAATTTCTATGCAAAAAATTGTGGTTGAGTAGGAAGCACTTTTCAGGGAGAAGGGGAGCAAATTTCTACAGTATGACCTTTCAAATTTTGAGAGTCACTAAAAACAGCCAATTATCTGATCTGATGACTACACTTGTTCTCTGGAAACTAGACCTAAAGTAACTCAGTTTTAAATTTCCTCTCCTGGTATGTACATATATTAATTGCCTTAATTTGTGTACTCAGCCTTGTTTGTAGATAGAGAATACTTTGTATCCTTTAATCTCATTTAAGTGTAATGAATACAAATGAAGAAAAGTTATTTTGAAGAGTCAAGATTGATGTGCCTTTGGGTACTTCAGGACCACTGTGGCAGAAAGGTCTGTGGTATAGAATCATTAATTTAAAACAAAGCTGCCCCTTATTTCAGGTGTGTTTTGCCAACCTGACTATGGGGAAGATTCATGCTGAATCATAAACAAATCATTCATCTTAGTATTAGCCTCATTACTTCATACTTGGAATGGGTCTCTTGTTTCTAATCCTAAACATTTAGCATGCAGAAAGATTTCCTTTCATTTTATACTAACTGCTCTCTAGTTGCTTACTTTTGGCTGTTTAAATTGCTTCCCTCTAAATTACTTTCCATCTTCACTCTAGTAGCCAAGAACATTTTTATTTTGGGTCACTATAAATTAATATAAACACAAATATGCCTTAGCATAAGCAGTCATGTTTTGGATTCATGAGAGACTAGAAGCGAAGCCGAAGGTCAAAATATCACTCCGGTGAAGGTTTCCCTTAGATTCCCAAAGTTATTTTTGTTTTGTGTTTATGTATATTTTCATAATTGAAGTATATGATTTATCTTCTTTATTCAATTGAAGATGCTTATAATCAGGGACTGAGTCTTACCTTTTTATCTATATCAACACTGTGCTTGACATGTGATAGGCTCTCAATAAATGTTTTTTTAAATGAATGAAAAGATGAATGAATGAAGGTCATTTTGCATGGACTCACTTCTCTTCCCCATGAACAGAAATATAATTATATCATAAAAGATGTTTCTAAAAGAGGATATTTCCTTTTGTCAGTTCACAGCAAAGTCAGACTACTATTTATTTATTGGCAGCCAATTTGGCGCTCTTTGAAAGGGTGAATTTGGGGAGGAGGTGATGGTGTTGAATTATTTAAGTCATATCTGATTCTTCATAACCCCATTTAGGGTTTTCTTGACAAAGATACTTGAGTGGTTGATCATTTTCTTCTTCAGCGCTGATTTATAAACAGTTCTTTTCTAGTAACTAGGGCAATCTTCATTTTCACCTTTGTTGGGATCTCAAATTTGCATTGTGTTTCAGGTTCTTTCTTTCCCCTCCCCTTCCCCAGTTTATCCCACCTCAGAAATTCAAGTGGTTTAAATTAACATAAATGTATGTGCAACAAAGATACACACATACTAAATCCTAACTGTGGCTAAACTATTTCTTTCTTTATTTGGTGACTCCCACACTCTCTTTCTCCTCTGAAGGAGGAGCACCAGGCTGTCTATCTGTCATGGTGGATAGTAGTAGGTACTTTCTTTTAATAATTTTATAGTCCAACCCTTGGTACTCTTTGTGATCACCTTCTATGCCCAAGGCATTATGCTACATGCTAGAAATACAGAAAAAAATTCATCAATTCTTGCCTTCAAGGGGCTTACAATAGTTTTTTTGTGTATTTATATGCTTGCATGAAATCAAAGACAAAATGTTGATTCAAGACTAGGGGGTTCTTAATCATTTTTTATGTCAACACTTTTGGTGGTCTGGAAAGGTCTATGAATTTCTTCTCAGAATAATGTTTTTAAATGCATAAAGTAGCACACATAGCATTACAAAAAAACCCTGATTATATTCAAACAGTTATAAAATTATTCATTAAAAAGTTCATGGATCCTAAAATAAGAACTCCTGATACAGTTAAGGAAATGTGAATTCAAATCTCACTTTTACCATTTATTGGCTTCTGACTCTATAGCAACTAACTGAACCTTTCTGAGACTCAATTATCTTACATGTAAAATGGGAACAATTTCCACAGTACTTGGTTATTGTGGAGTTCAAATGAAATAACGCATGTAAAGAGTTTTACAAACTTCATAGTATTAAACAAAATGTTAATACTATTGTTATAGTTTTTTCTATGAGTTCCTAGGTCACTTTTCTGTTATTATAACTCATATTCTGTATTCCATGTATTCTTGCACAGATGAATAAAATAACTACTTTTCATATTTGAATAAAAGCATTAAGATATAAATTTCTTCTGTAAACTCACTGAAAGCATCTTTGGTATGATTCTAGTGCCAGATATGGTGACAGGGATATGGGTCTCAAACTGTTCTCACAAGATTTTGATCTCAAAATTTTTGTACCACAGATCTTGGAGATTATTAGTATTTTGGATGGTAATGCCTTTGAAATACTGTTCTTAAGTTTCTATGGATTAGTGCCACATCTGGATAATTGGGCAACAGTTTGGCTTGCAATAATGGGTTAGTTGCAGTAGAATTTATTGGTTGAGTTCTCCAGGATACTCAAGGGATTTGACATCTGCCAGTTTATTAATCTGTGACAGTATGAGGTACTGTCATGCTATGAGGGTTAAAGCAAGGAGATTGGTGTCAGGAAGACCTGAGTTCAAATTTTGTTTCAAATACTTACTAGCTATGTGACCTTGGTCAAATCACTTAATCTTTCTGCCTCAATTTCCTCATCTATAAAATGATAGCACTCCAGTATTGTAAGATAAAAGATATTTAAAAGGTACTTTTCAAACTTTAAAGAGTCCTCTCAATTCTACTTATTACTATTCTGGTTATTGTTATTGTTACCAATAATAATAGCCACAATAATTCTAGCCATTGAATCATATCTCACTAGGCATTCATTTAGTAGGTGCTAAATTTTTAATATAGATACTTTAGAGCCCACATTGTACATTACCTTACTCTCATTCAATGGATTAATTTAATGTACCATCACCCCCAAATGTGGTTGAAGGGTTGAGATTTGAAGGTTTTTTTTTAAGTTGTTGCTAATGACATAATTATTATACAAAGGAAGAAATAAAAGCAATTAATAAAAATTCAATCATTGCCTTTGAACAAATGACAACATAAATATAAACTAGAGTTTGTTGCTTAATCCCTGAACTCATTATCTTATTTTAAAGGAAGCAAAGCACTCTGGTACTCATTTCTCATCTTCTTCCAAGTTACAATCATTCTGAAATAACAGTGAGTAATGAAGAGAAATACTTATAGGAACAAACTTTCCCTCTTATAGGGTAAAAGAGAGCTCTTCCCTGCCTCCCCCCCCCCACTTTTCTCTAAATCAGCAGAAACATTAAACAGCCCAGTGAGAGTTTAAATAGTAACAATTCATCTGGGATAGCATAAAATGTAGAACTTTGAAGAATAAACTGAATCAAACATAGTATAAAAACAGAGCAAGAACTAGGACCCCTTTGAGACCAGAAGCTTAAGAAAGAAAAAGAAAGTCATTTTGCATGGTCCTACTTTATTTCCCTGGGGACTGCTATGTGGCTATATCTTTAAAGATGTTTTCATTAGATTTCAGTTCTTCTGATTTAATAAATACACCATGGTCCCTGGGATTTTTCCAGGAAAATAAGCTAACACCATATAGGTTAAGTGAAATTGGGCAGAGGAGAATGTGTGTCAAATTTAGCCATTTCTTTATTTTCCTGGTTTGTTGACATAAATGAGTCTCATGTCCCAATAGCATCAGAGGTCAAAACGATATGGGCTTATTGTAACATGTTGTGTTATTCATGCACTATTATTGGGAGCATGGTAAATTAACCTTCACATGGACACTTAAGAATTCCATCAAGAAGGCCTCATTTGAGATTTCTGGTTGGATATTGTTCACATTGTTGTTCATTGTTAAAGTTCTAAGACCCTATCTGAGGTTTTCTTGGCAAAGAGAGTAGAATGATTTGCCATTTCCTTTTCCATCTCATTTTGTGGATGGGGAAATATAGGCAAATAGAAATAAGTGACTTGCCAAGGCATTTCTAAAGCCAGATTTAAACTCATGAACCCATGTTTCTTTATGATGCTAGGCTCCCCAGTCTATCTCCTGTGCCCCTTAGCTACTCCTGTTGTTCACATAGGTTTCCTTTTTCTTAAAATCTTATAGCATCTATATATATTTTAATATAAAAACCTTACAAATATATATGTATATATATATAATTGAATATAAAAACTTCACAAATTTCCATGTAATCCTGAATTCAGTATATCTTGATTTCCCTCTAAGTGCCAGAATTTGATACTCTCTTTATATTGATTGTCTTTCTCAGTATGGTCATTTCACCTTTAAACCCTCAACACCATCTTCTGAGATTCTTTTCTATTTCTTAAGAACAATCATTCTAACAGAAAAAAAAAAAACTAGATTCTTATAGAAAGGCACAACTAATCCAAAATTGTTTTTGGTAAAAATTTACCATGTTTAATATTGTCAAAGCACTGTGGGTGTTGCATGGAAAACATTCCTAGAATTTCAAGGAAACTTGCTGGCTTCTGAAAGAGAGCTATATCAGGCATTGTATTATGTTTCCATATCCTAAATATGTTATGTACCAAACTGTTGACCAAACTTTCAGCTTCCCAAGTTATAAAAGAACAATCCTGAAATCTATTTCCCAAGGCACCCAGGGGACCTCTGCAAGAAGGAAACCATTTTCTCATAAATAGTGAAAATAATATGGATAGTTATTATACTGCTTGAGGATTTGCAAAAACACTGTATACATATCTGAAGAAGACATGGATTGTCTGGAAAATAAGGATAACCTACTTAAGAGAATAGTCTGTTAAGTAGTCCAGGTATTTGGAAATCAGCTCCTTCTTTTCAAATGCACAAGTCAGGAAGGCAGCTGTTTTTCTCAACCCTGAAGCTTGTTAAAGAAAGACCAGAAATCTCTGAAAAGAATGCCACCAAAAAAAGAAAAAGAAAGAATAGATTTCATCATTGCTTATTTTCCTTTCTCATCTGATATCCCCCAGGAAGTTAAGTAATACATTTCAGAAGTATTGTCATATTATTTCCATGCGGCAGTTAAGGAAACCGAAGCTAATTTGCACAGGATCACTCAGTTATGAGGTGAGTTGCGAACTCCGGCATTTCTGACTCAAAGATCAATATCAGAAGTTGCAATTCTAAAATTCAAAGCAAATTCTTTGCACAGAATGGAAAGACTTTCCTTCATTTTACTTAAGCCACTGGATTGCCTTTCTTATCATATAGAATTTTTCAGTTAGTACTTCAAAGTTTGAGGCAAAAACAGGTCTTGGAAGCCCAGGTCTTGGGGAGTGAGTTGGTAGGGCACAGTCTTAACTCCTACTAACACTTCCTGCCTAAGACTTTCTTCCAGGATTTACATAGTTTAACAGAAGGCTTTTGAAAAATTTTAATGTTTCAAAAATGTTGTCATAAGGATTTCTCAGTTGACAGGAAACACCCATTCCTTCTTCCCATAAGAGAAGGAAAACTAACTTTGCACTTCTTAAAGCCCCATCAGGCAAGGAAGATCACAGATCAACTTTATTTTATCTTTTATTTTATCTCTGAGAAGGCTATAAACATAGTGTCATTTAGCTTATAAACCAAGTGCCTAAAACAAACACCATTTTTTGTTTATTTTTGGATACTAGTAAAAATGGATCTATGAAATAACTGGAGAAGGTTGTGATAAAGGAATATCCTCCGGTTACTGGGTATTACAACCACTTTATGACTTAATAGAGAAATCTGAAGGAATTGCTTGAGGCTCAATCATAATTGCTTACATTCTATTTTTCTAAACTGTCTTGCATAAGTTGGTGTTTAATAAATATAAAATTACTGTTTTGGGAGAGGAGAACCTAATTAATGGAGTGCAGGCTAATTTCAAAGAATGAAAGTTCAATCAACTTATACTTTTGATGAGAAGGAAAGATTATGGAAAAGAGGTTTAGAATTAGAAGGTACGTTTGAAATCATTTATTTTAAATCCAATTTTTTTATATATGAGAAAACTAACTTGGAGAAGATAAATGACTTGCACATATTTGCATAATCACACATTCATTCATAATCATTAGTGAGTATACTGGGACTAGAACATGTGTCCTAACAGCCTTCATTTGATTGATTCAAGACCTTGCATTTTCATGTTAAACATCAATATTTATGGAAGAGTACTACATATATGAACCTTATAGAAGAATGAGTTGACTGCAAGCTCCTTGAGAACAGATCTACTTTTTTCTTTTCCTTTGTGTCTCTTGTGCTTAGCATAGTGCCTGGCACATAGCAGGTACTTAATACACTGAGATATCTGACTGTGTGTTCAATTCAATTCAGCAAACATACTTTGAGAGATAATAAGGAATTTTTTAAGTCATCACCTTAGATGGTATGAAGAAACCTATTTAAATTTGTTTAACTTACGTTTTCAAAATGTTTCTTTAAAAAAAAAATCCCTAATTTTTTTTTAAACCACCATCATTTTAGTAATCTAGGTTTATAACCTTGGAGCCATCCTTAACTCTTCCTTCATTTTCATATCTTATCAGTTGCCAAGTCTTATTGACTTTCCCTTCACACCACTCACATCTGTTTCCTTATTTTCATTCACAGGCTTCTATCCTCCTTATAGCCCTCATTACTCTTATTAGCTCTTGCCTTGAACTATAGTGATAGCCACCTAATGGTCTCTTTTTTGCAGTCTCTGTCTAACTCATTTACCACATAGCTGATAAAATGATATTTTAAAAACAGATCTGATTGTGTCACTCCCATACCAAAAATAAACAAATAAATAAAAATTCATTAACTTCTTAGATCACATCTAGGAAAAATTCCAAATTTTAAGCCTGCCTCTTAAAATCTTTCTGTTTAATTTGCTATCTCTTTTTTTGTCTGTCTCCTTGTATTTTTCTGTGCATATATCTCTCTGTCTCTTCCTATTTCTGTATCTGTATCTCTCATATAGTTTTATAAATCTTTCCCATCTGCTTTCCCAGTTTTATTTATAATACTCCCCTTCATACATTCACACATTCTCAGTTCCATTTAAGTAGACCTAATGATTTCTCACTGTCCACATCTCTCCCTTTAATATCTTAATGTTGACTGTCCCCCTGATCCAGGATACACTCATTTCTTTTCCTTTAAAATTATAGCTTCCTTCAAAAGACAGCTCACTTGCTTTCTACATGAGGTCTCTTCTGATCTCATCCCTCCCTTGTGATAACCATACCATAACATCATATATTAACCCATCTACAATCTCAGGAAACATATATTCCCTCATGGAATGGGAACTTCTTGAGAACAGGGAAGAGTCCATTTTATTTTATGTTTTGTCTTTGTCTCTTTCAATCATTTGGCTCAGGGTCCTGCACATAATTGGTGTCTGCATTTGTGAAATTGAATTGAACTTTAAGGAGCCAATTGGTAAAAATGATTTAGAATATGGATCCCTGAAGGTACAATTGTGAGAAACTGAGTCTTCTAAAATACTTAATGCTCAGGAAACAGCAATGTCAAGTAAGAAGGTAATTAACACCTCTAAATAGCAGCAGAGTACAAACTGCCACAGATGGCCTTAGAAACTGAGAAAAAGGCCCGGGGCAGCCCATAGGGGAAGGCAGATAAACAAGCAAATATGTGACGAGCCAAAGCTTATAACAGTTTAGTTAGTGATAAAGGACTTAATTTAAACTTAGAAATTGTGTTGCTTTTAACACTATTTTGTGTTTTATTAGTAGAAAATAGGTATTAACTAATTTATGTTTTACTGTCTAAATGAAAATTATATTTTAATATTGAATGCCATGTCCTTTGATTGTTTCTATCTAACTGCACTGACTGTGCTACCCCAAATTAGGTGCAATAGTTCCCTTGTGGCAGTGCCCAAGATGAAAGAAATGTAACTGAGCAGAACTGAAAAGGTTCTATAGCATCTTCCCTGTAACTTCAACCCTTTCTCAAAGATATGTCACCACTCTTTTCTTGTGGATTGTTTTTTTCTTCGAAGAGCCAAGGACGAGGTATCCTTGTACTTACAATGGATAATATTTCTGAGAAAGGAGCTGTAGATGAAAATGATGTAAGCTAAATTGAATTTTCTCACAGGAACAATGTTATAATAGGGGGCTTACACTCCTGACAAAGGGCCTGATGGGCATTTTTTAAAACAGAAATAACTAAACATAATATTTAGACATTTATTTAAGAATACATGATATTCCTGTATGGCACATAATATAAAGCTTTGCACAGAACTCACAGCAATAACTGATAACTATTCAGTGGCTTAAAGTACTTTGCATACTTTATTTTATTAGTAGAAAATCATCCTGGAGTTATAATGACCTGGGTTGTTCCAGTGCTTCTTGAGACACATTAATTAAATAATCCTCGGTAAGGCTTTTAAACTTGAATTTTCCTTAGGAATATCTCTAAACCTAGCAGCTGCAGAAAATACACCAAAATAACTTTCAGTGGTTGCATTTTTTTCCCTTTGCTTACTTGTTTTTACTTTGTCTTATTTTATTTTTATCAGTGTAATGCTATTATTATAAAATTTTAGTCCCAAGTTGTCGTTATTGTTGCCTTAGGCCTCAAGTCCTCCTTATTGTTATTTTCAGAATACATATTACTTATATTCTAAAACATAATTATATAATTAATTAATAATTAATAATTCTTATAATATATTAGAGATTATGCATCTGAATACATATTACATATTATACTTTTACAAATATACAAGATACAGAGAGCAAAGTTGGTTGTAAAATAAATACTTCTCACTATATTGAATTAAGAATTTTTTGCATAAATAAAAAAATATAGCCAAAATTAGAAGGAAAGCAGAAAATTCGGGGGGGGGGGAATTTATAGACTGTTTATCAGATAAAGGAATCATATCTAAAATAAATAACTTTGTCAAATCTCTAAGAATATGGGTCTTTCCCCAGTTGATAAATGGTTAAAGGATATAAGCAGTTTTCCAATGAAGAAATCAAAATAATTTATAGTCATAGCAAAAAATGTTCTAAATCATTATTGATTAAAGAAATGCAAATCAAAACAATCTTGAGATATCATTTTACACTTACAGAGGGGCTAAAATGACAAAAAAAGGCAAGTAACAAATGTTAGAAGGGATACGGAAAATTGGGACACTAATTCATTATGATAGAATTATTAAATTATCTGTTTTGGAAAGCAATCTGGAATTATGCTCAAAGAGTTATTAAATTACCTATATCTTTTGATGTAGCAATACCACTACTTGGTTTATTTCCAAAGATGATTATGGAAAAAGGAAAGAACCTAATATATTCTAAAATATTTATAGCACCTTTGTTTTGTGGTGGCAAAGATCTGGAAATTTTAAGGAAGTCCTTTGCTTGGAGATTGGCTGAACAAATTGTGGTATATGATTGTAACAGAATACTACTGTGCTATAAGAAATAATGAGCCTAATAATTTCTGAAAAATATGGAAAGAATTGTGCAAAATAAAGAAGAGGGAAATTAGCAGAACCAGAAGAATATTGTATGTATACACATGCACATACACATACATATATACACATACTTGTGCCTATTTGTGTCTAATGTTGGCCATCTCTATATCTTGGAAGGGTTGGGAAGAAGGGAGAGGGTAGAGGGTAAGGAAGAAAAAAAAGACACTTATAATGACTATTTTGTTTATTTAAAAGGAATAGTAAGTTAGGCACAGAAGATTTGTTGTTTCATATGCAATTTTTTTATTGTACAATGTTATAGAAATGTTTGTCTTATTTCATTAATTAAGACAAAACTAAAAAAAAAAGTTACCAAAGACTCACTGATAGTTTGATTGAGGGCCAAGTGTTCTCTAAATAAATCAGCAAAATCACAGTTTTGAACAAAAGAACAAGCACAAAAAATAGACTTTGTGAGGTACATTCTAAAGAAATTATTGCTTTTTACTTTTTCTATAGAAGAAAAATAAAGATCCTAAGCTGAGAGTGACCAGTAAGAAAATATCAGAGGCAGAGTATGAGCTTTGTTTTTAGACTCTAAGCCCAGCATTCAATTCACTAAGCCATGCATTTTTTAAGTGAAAAGCTTTTTTAAACTTTTTCTTTTAAAAATAATTAATAAAAATTCTTCTTGCTCCCTCCATTTGTAAAATAACAAATAACATTTCTAACATATATGCATTGTCAAGCAAAATAAATTTCCATATTGACCATGTCAACCTGCTTCTTGATTATTCTGTTCATTCCATTATTGGTTCTCTGAAATTATGGCTGGTGGCACTGATGATTAAAATAAATCTTTTAAAGTTGTGTTTCTTGATAGCATTGTTATTTTTATAACTTATTCTCACTTTTTTCAGTATCAATGTTTATAGGTTTCTCTGAAACAATTCCCTTCATTGTTTTTTTAGGGTAATGGTGTTATATTATATTAATATACCACAATAAATAAATACTTTTGTCCATAGTGATGATCTTTTCCCTCTATAAGACTTCTTTGGGATATAAGTATAGTAGCAGCATCAATGAATCAGTGTATATGCACAGATTAGTAACTTTTTGGCATAGATAAATAAAATAATTAAGCTTTTTCTAAATGCTGGGAATACAAATACAGAGGTTGTTTTCTGTCCTTCATTCTTGAAGAGAACCATGACATCAAAGGGTCTTTTATTGGACAATCAATGAGAGCCAGAGTGATTCGACCATTTATATTTGAGGAATAGTTCTTTTTAATTTTAATGAATTCTTTATATCTCTTGGAAATGAAACCCTCATCAGAGAAACTAGCAACAAAGATTTTTTCTTTATATTGTCTTTTATTACTTTTATTTTTAGTCAAGTATGCAAGGATTTATTAAGTCCTTGTTCTAGGCATTGTACTAAATTTTAGGAATAGAAATAAAAACAGAAGGAAGGACAGTCTATGTCCTCCAGGAGATTGTTTTTAATTTTATATTTTATTTCCCCCCAATTTCATGTAAGATTTTTAACATGCATTTTAAAAGAATTTGAGTTCCAAATTTTCTCCCTCTTTCCCTTCTCCCTTATTGAGAAGGAAAACAATTTCATATAAGATTATACATGTGAAATTATGCAAAACATATTTTCAGTTTAGTCATGTTGTGAAAAGAAAACATTGATTTAAAAAATAAAGAAAGTAAAAAAAGAAAAAAAGTTTTTTCTCTGAAGGTCTTTCAGAACTGTCTTGGATCATTCTATTGCTGAGAATAGTTGACTCATTCTAAGTTAATTATCATACAGCATTGCTGTAACTATGTATAATATTTTCCTGGTTCTGCTCAGTTCACTTTGTATCAGTTTATCTAAGTCATTCTAAGTTTTTTTGAAAGTATCCTGCTCAAGCATCTTTCTTATACTACAATAGTTTTCCATCAAAATCATATACCATAACTTGTCCAGACATTTCCCAAATGATAAGAACTCTATTGATGTCCAATTCATTTGCCACCACAAAAAGAGCTGTTATAAATAATTTTTAATATGTAGATCCTTTTCCTTTTTTTCTTTAATATCTTTTGGATACCAACTTAATAGTAGTAATGCTGGGTGAAAGGTATGCATACTTACATAATACTTTAGCAAAAAAAAAAAAAGCCTCTCGAGAAAGGTTATACTAGTTCACAACTCCAAGAACAGTGCATTATGTCTCAATTTTTCTATATCCCCTCCAAAATTTGTCATTTTCCTTTTCTTACCTATTTGCCAACCTGATAGATGTGGGGTGGTACCTCAGAGTTGTTTTAATTTTCCTTTCCCTGCTCAATAGTGATTGAGAACACATGTTCATATGACAATAGATAGCTTTACTTACTTTGCTCATCTACTTTGATAATTCATCAATTGGTGGATATCAATGTTGGTGGATGAAGGGATGAAAAACTACCTGAATGAGGTCATAGTGGAGAAAAACGTTTGGAGGCTCAAGAATAGAACCAGAGAGGAAGGCATGAACATGGCTGGTATATATCCTTTCTTAAAATGGAATTTCCAAGAACTGACCCATCACAAGAAGGAGTCACCAGAGACAAAGGAATTTTTAAAGATGGATTGGGTTTCTTTCTGCAAAACTTTTAAATTGTATAATAATAACTGGCCATATTATCTTCTATTGTTCTTTTTATCTTTTGTCTAATTCATGTATCCATTTGGACTTTATTTTTGTATAGGATGTAGGTAATTTCTGTCAAATTGTTTTCCAGTTTTCCCAATAGTTTTCTTACGTACCTCTTACCTTAGTAGTTGGAGCCTTTAAGTTAATCAAACAGTAAGCTACTATGTTCATCTGCTCCTGTATATCATATACTGAATCTCTTATATTCATTTGCTTCTCTATTTCTGAACTAATACCTAATCATTTGAATGATTACTGTTCTATGCAAAGGATCAGCCTATTGCTATGCTTTATCTGACAAAAATGACTACATGTTTGATGACTTATTGATCCATCTGTGTACCACAAAGATCTGTATATCCAATAATTCATTTAGTCAGCTTCACTTAGGCAAGGAATGCAAAATTTTCATAATCATATTCAGTTTAGCAAATTTATTTATGCCATGTATATAGGGTTAGAAAATGTTTCTAATCACAAATGCTTTTGTGATCAATAAAGGAAGGGGGGAACATGACTATTGATTGACTCCCTCTAAGCTTTCCATCCCACTCAGTCTTTATGATACTTCTCTTCAACAGCAAAGGGAGAGACCAAAAGCTCTGAAATAGATTAGACAACCTGCTGAATGTCTGTGCTGTCATCTCTACTTGCCAGTGGAACTGAAGTACTGGAGAGCAGCATGCTTTCATGATTATGAGTAATAATTTTCTTGCCTTTTGATCCTTTCAGTGTGTAATTCCTTCTCAGTACCTCACTCATGATGTTCCCACAAAGTTTATTATGAGATCTAACAATGCTAGACTTTGTTCTTTCTCATCTTAAAATTTATTTCCCTTGAGATTCTTGATATTTTCTTTGAAAAAAAATATATATTATTTCAATTAATTAATTAATTAATTTTTAAGACACATTGTTTTATGAATCATATTGGGAGAAGAAAAATCTGAACAAAAGGGAAAAGGGAGAGGAAAAAAAAACAGAAAAAAATCAGTGAACATAGCAAGTGTTGATTTATATCCAGTTTCCATTGTTCTCTTTCTGGATGTAAATGCCATTTTCTGTCCAAAGTCTATTGGGATTGTTTGGGATCACTGAACTACTAAGAACCAAGCCTTTCACAGATGATCATTGTATATTTTTGTTGTTGTATGCAATATATTCCTAGATCTGCTTGTTTCGCTCAGTAGCAGTTCTTGTAAATCTTTCCAGGTCTTTCTAAAATCAGCTTGTTCATCATTTCTTATAGAACAATAATATTTCCTTACCTTCGTGTACCACAACTTGTTCAGCCATTCCCCAATTAATGGGCATCCACTCCTTTTCCAATTCTTGCTACTACAAAAAGAGCTGCTACACTTTTGCACATGTAGTCTCTTTTCTTTCCTTTATGATTTCCTTGTATACAGACCCAGTAATGGTACTGCTGGGTCAGAGATTTTGCACAGTTTTATAGTCCTTTGGGCATAGTTCCAGATTGCTCTCCACCAACCCCACCAACAATGTATTAGTGTCCTAGTTTTCCCACATCCCCTCCAACAATTGTCATTATTTTTTCCTGTCATCTTTGTCAATCTGGGAGGTATGATTGGTATCTCAGAGTGGGTTTAATTTGTATTTCTCCAATCAATTGCAATTTAGTGCAGTTTTTCATATAACTATATAGATGTCTCCAATTGGGGATTGACTTATATTCTTATAAATTTGACACCTTTGTCAAAAATAATGACTGTAAAGATTTTTTCCCAGTTTTGTACTTACTTGTAATATTGGTTCTGTTGCTTTTGTTTGTGCAAAAGCTTTTTAATAAATGTAATCAAAGTTGTCCATTTTTGCCTTTAATAATAATCTCTAATTTTTCTTTGGTCATCAATTTCTCCCTCCTCCAAAGATCTGAAAGGTAAATTATCCCTTGTTTTCCTAATTTATTTATGGTATCATCTTTTATGACCAAATCATGTATCATTTGACCTTATTGGGGTATGAGACCTATGCAGTTTCTGACATGTTGTTTTCCAGTTTTTTCAGTAATTTTTATCTAATAATGAGTTCTTATTCCAGAAGCTGGAGTTTGGGGATTTATCAAATACTAGTAATCTAGTATCTTAATTTTGTATTGTACGTTTCTAATCTATTCCCCTCATCTCTACTCTGTTTCTTAGCCAATACCAAATGGTTTTGATTACTTCTTCTTTATAGTATAGTTTTAGGTTTGGTACTGCTAACCCATTATCCTTTATGTTTTTTTTTCATTAATTCCCTTGATATTCTTGAGCTTTTATTCTTCCGGATGAATTTTCTTATTATTTTTTCTAGCTCTATACAATAATGTTTTGATAGTTTGGTTGGTATGGCACTGAACAAGTGGACAAATTTAGGTAGAATTGTCATTTTATGACCCATTTTTATTACTCATGAGCAATTGATATTTTTCCAATTGTTTAGATCTGACTTTATTTGTGTGAGAAATGTTTTATAATTGTGTTCATATACTTCTTGGGTTTGTCTTGGCAAGTAGAGACCTAAAGATTTTGTTTTGTCTATAATTATTTTGAATGGGATTTCTCTATCTCTTGTTAATAGACTTTGTCAATGACATATAGAAATGCTGATGATTTTTGTATTTTTCTTTTATATCTTGCAACTTTGCTAATGCTGTGAATTGTTTCCAGTAGGTTTTTGGATGGCTTTCTAGAATTCTCTAAGTGTATCATTATATCATCTGCCAAGAGCAATAGTTTTATTTTCTCACTGCCCATTCTAATTATTTTGATTTCTTTTTCTTTTCTTATTACTAAAGTCAACATTTCTAGTATAATGTTGAATAATAGTGGTGATAATGGGCATCCTTGTTTCATCTCTGATCTTATGGGAATGTATCCAGCTTCTCTCCATTATAGATAATGCTTGCTGTTGGTTTTAGATAGACATTGCTTATTATTTTAAAGAAAACTCCCTTTAATCCTTGTGCTCTCTAGTGTTTTTTAATAGGAATGGGTTCTGTATTTTGTCAAAAGCTTTTTTGACATCTAATTGAGATTATCACATGATTTCTATTGTTTTTCTTATTTATACGGTCGATTATGGTAATAGTTTTTCTGATATTGAACCAGCCTTACATTCCTGGTATAAATCCAGGAATACACCAAGTGGTATAGATTCCTGCTCATAAATTGCTGTTATCTCTTTGCTAATATTTTATTTAAAATTTTGCATCATTATTTTTTAGGGAGATTGGTTTATAATATTCTCTGTTTTGGCTCTTATTGGTTAGATATCAGTTCTATATTTGCATCATAAAAGGAATTTGACAGAACTCCTTTATCTATTTTTCCAAATAGTTTACATGGCATTGGAATTAATTGTTCTTTAAATGTTTGGTAGAATTCACTTATGAATCCATCTGGTCCTGAAGATTTTTTTCTTAGGGTGTTCAATAATAGCTTTTTAAATTTCTATTTTCTAAAATGGGACTATTTAAGTAATTTATTTCCTCTTCTGTTAATTTTGTAAATATTCATCCATTTTGATTAGATTGTTAGATTTGCTGCCATACATTTGGGCAAAATTGCTCTTAATTATTGTTTTAATTACTTTTACTTTGGTGGCAAGTACACTCTTTTTATTTATGATGCTGGTGATTTTTTTTCCTTTTTCTAATCAAATTAACCAAAGTCATCAATTTTGTTGTTTTTTTTCCCATTAAGCCAACTCTTAGTTTTGTTTATTAGTTCAATAATTTTCTTAATTTCAAATTTACTAATCTCTCCTTTGAGTTTCAGAATTTCTAATTTGATATTTAATTGAGGGTTTTTAATTTGTACTTTTTAAAAAGCTTTTTTAGATGCATGCCCAATTCATCAATCTCCTCTTTCTTTATTATATTTATGTAGCTGTTTAGATTTATAACATTTATAAAATTTCCTTTAACAACTGCTTTGGCTGCATCTCATAGGTTTTAGTATATTGTCTCATTGTGATTTTCTTGTCTAAAATTAAGATTTTTTTTTCTATGATTTGTTGTTTTATCCACTCATTATTAGAATTAGATTATTTAATTTTCAGGTGCTTTTTACTATTTCCCTGACCCTTTATTGAATATAATTTTTATTTCATTGTGGTCTGAAAAAGAAGCTTTTCTGCATTTTATTGTGAGGTTTTTATGCCGTCAGTTTTTGTGTAGGTGCCATATTCTGCTGAGAAAAAGCTGTATTCTTTTTTTTTGTCCCTTTTCAATGTTTTTCAGAGGTCTACCATGTCTAGGTTTTCTAGGATCCTATTAAGCTCTCTAGTTTCTTTCTTATTTATTTTGTGGTTAGATTTCATTGACTCTGAGAAGGGAAGTTTGATGTCCTCCACTAATATAGTTTTACTTTCTGTTTCTTCCTTTTACTGGCTTAATATGTTGTCTAGGAATTTGTATGCTCAACCACTTGGTGCATATACATTTAATACAATTCTTACTTCATTGTTTATGATACCCTTTATCAAAAATTCTTTATATAGTTCTATTTTTATTTTTGCTTTATCTGAGATCAGAACTGCTACTCTTACTTTTTTTTTTTACTTTAACTGAAGCATAAGTTGTGTTCCAGTCTTTTATCTTTACTTTGTATGTGTCTCTCTGTGTCAAATATATTTCTTTTAATAATATATTATATAATGCAGTTTTTTAATCCACTCTATTTGCTTCTGTTTTATGGGAGAGTTCGTCCCATTCAAATCCACAGTTATAATTATCAGCTTTATATTTCCTTTCATCCTATTTTCTCCTTTGTACATACTTTACCCCCCCCTTTCCACCCTGTCCTTAGTAGTGTTTTTTTTTTTTTTACTTACCCTATCCACTACCTTATTTTTCTATTACCCCTTCCCCTTTCTCTTACCTTTTCCCCGCTAGTGTTTCTACCTTCCCTTCTACCCAGCCTCTCCCTTTCCTTTCCTCTCTCTCCTCCTATTTCTTTATTGGATTAGGTAATATACCACACTGAATGATTAGATTATGCTCTTTTATAGCCAAAACTGAGGGCATCAAACTTCAAACAATGCTCATCTCCCTCCCTTCTTCATTGGATTGTAATAGGTCTTTTATGCCTCTTCATGTAATCTACTTTGTCTCATTATACCTCTCATTTCCTCTTCTTCAACAAAGACCTTTCCCATCCTTTAATGTCTATTTCTTTGATGTCATCACATCAGAATCCATGATAACCACAATCTCAGTCCATGTGTTACCCCTTTCTGTCTGCCCCAGTAACAGATACAGTTCTCAAGAGTTACAGATATCATTTTCCCATCCAGGGATATAAATATTTTAACCTTTAAATAATATATTTTCCTCCTGTTAACCTTTTTATTTTTCTCTTGAGTCCTGTGTTTGTAGACCAAATTTTCTGTTTAATTCTGTTTTTTTCCCCCAATAGACGTGATTGAAAGCCTCTTACTTCATTAAAGCTCTATCACTTCCCTTGAAAGAAAATGATTAGTCTTGGTGGGTAGTTAATTCTTGGTTGTAGCCCCAGGTCATTTGCTTTCCAGAGTATGGTATTCCAGGTCCTCTGATCCTTTCTTGTAGAAGCTGCCAGATCCTGGGTAATACAAGACTCTTGCTCCTTGATATTTGAATTGTTTTTGTCTGGCAGCTTGCAGTATGCTTTCCTTGAGATTGTATTTCTGGAGTCTTGCAACAATGTTTCTTGAGATTATCCTTGTGGGATCTTTTTCTGAAGGTCATAGGTACATTCTTTCTTTTTTTTTTTTATTTTTTATTTATTTATTTATTTTTTTTTTTAATTTTATTTTTTTGGTACATTCTTTCAATGAATATTTCTCCCTCTGTTTTTAGAATATTGAGTCAGTTTTCCTTGATGATCTCTTGAAGAATATTCTCCAGGATCTCTCTCTCTCTCTCTCTCTCTCTCTCTCTCTCTCTCTCTCTCTCTCTTTCTCTCTCTGTCATGGCTTTCAGGTAGACCAATAATTTTTAAATTGTCTCTTTTGCATCTATATTCGAGGTTATCTCTTTTTCTAATGAGGTATTTTCCATTTTCTTCCATTTTTTATTTTTTTTTAGTTTGACTGATTCTTTATGTCTCACAGTATCATTAATTTCTATTTGTTCGATTCTAGTTTTTAAATTATTTTGTTCAATTGGCCTTTGTATCTCTTTTTCCATTTGGTTAACTCTACTTTTGAAGATATTTTCTTCAGTGGATTTTTTTATTTTTTTGCATTTGGCAAATTGTATTTTTTCAGGAATGCCTTCCTTTTACAAACTGTTGACTCTCTCTTGCATATCTCTCATTTCTTTTCTCATTTTTTCTTCTACCCCTTTTATTTGCCCTTTAAAGTCTTTTATGAGCACTTCCAAGAAGCCCCTTTTTTCTTGAGACCAATTCATATCACTCTTTGAAATTTCCTCTGTGGACATTTGGTCCTCATCTGAGTTGGTGTTTTGGTCTGTTCTGTCATCATAGTAGCTTTCTATGGTCAAGGTTCTTTTCTCTTTTTTGCTCATTTTTTTTTTTTTAAATTTCCTTTTGGTATTCCCTCTTTTTTTTTTTTTTTTTCTTTTTTTTAACTTTTATGGTTGAGCTCCTGGGATTAGAGGTAGCCATCCTAAGCTTCCTGTGCAGCTCTGAGCTTTGGCTTTGAGCACAGGAGTCCCTTGTATTTTTAGGAGGTAACTTTGACTACTCTCTTCAGAAAACAGGCTGATTTCTCAGAGTTTATCTTCTGAGCTGAGACTGGACACTGCCCCACTGATCTGCTTCTCTACTGAGCTAGATTGAGGGTCTTAGTTGATGATTTTCTGTAATTGCTGAGACTATCTCACTGGGTTTTCCAGAGTCTATCTGAACTGGTCTGAACATCCTTTTTACCCCAAGGAGCTAACCGTTTATGAAGTTTTTCAATCTATCTTGAGTAGCTTCCTGGCTTCACTCTGTCATCTTGACTCCCCATTATGTATATTTCAATTTTTTTTTTATTATTTTTCTTAGCTTATAATGTAATCCTCTGGAAGTATGATTGGCATGGAACTGAATAAATAAATCAATTTAGGGACTATTGTCTGTTTTGTCATTTTGTCTTAGCCAATGTAAGAGCAATGCATATTTGGCATTTATGGAAGTCTGTGTAAAGAGTGCTTTGTAGCTGCATGTACATAGATAGGGTTTTAAGAAGAAAGATGCTCAAGTATTGTATATAATGGAGTCCTTATCTCTTCCTGCTGGATTTTGTTAATAATGTGTTGGGTTATTGATAATTTATGGAGATTTGTTTTATATTCTGAAATTTTGCTAACATCATTATATTAATTATGTCATCTAAAAACTAGGTAATTTTGTTTCCTCTTTGTTTTTTTCTTTCCCTTAATTTTCTTTTCTTTTCATCTCTACATCTGATATTTTCTAATGCTTTCTTTAATGGAAATGTACATATTTGCTTAATTCCAGTCATGACCTTAAATAGACCTTTATTTTATCCTTCTTACTTATAATGATGACTATGGGTTTTAGAGAAATACTACTTATCATATTAAAAAAGGATCCATTTATTCCTGTTTCCTAGTGTTTTTTAATAAAAGATGGCTTTGTATTTTGTCAAAGGCTTTTTTTCTATATCTACTGATATAATCACAGGGTTTTTTGTAGTTATTATTAATATGTCCTTTTATGTTGTTGGTTTCCTAATACTGAAGCAATCTTGAATTTTTGGTATAAATTCAACTTGTTGATTGTGTATAAACTATGTGATTTGTTGTGATAATCTCTTTGCTAATATTTTACTTAAAAATTTTCAATATTCATTGGGGATATTGATCCATAGATTCCCCCCCCCCCTGTTTTGAATCTCCTTGTTTTAGATATCAAAAATCTTATTTATTTAAGAGAAGGAACTTAATAATATCTTTCCTTTTCCCCTATTTAAAAAATAGCTTATATGTAAAATTGATCATTACTTGAATGACAGAATTCATTTGTAAATTCATTAGGTCCTGGAACTTTTTTCTTTAGACATTCTTTTATGATTCATTCCTTTTTTTTTCTTCTGAAATTGAATTATTTAAGCCTTTTATATCTTTTTTTTTTTCATACTGGCAGTGTTTATTTCTATAAATATCAGTCAATTTCATTTAGTTTGTTAGTCTTATTGGCATATAGTGAACAAAAAGATTTCTATTTATTTCACTTTATTTCTTCTTCATTCTTGTGAGTTTACTTTCTTTGTTTTTGGCACTGGAAACTTTATTTTATTCTTTAAAAATTCAAATTAGAAAATAACTTATCTCTTCCTCCCTTGACCCCCCTCCCCAAAAAAAAAAAAAAAACTTCTAGCCCTCAGTTTTATTTATTAATTCCCTTTTTTCCCAATTTAATAATACCTTCTTTGATTTTTAAAATTTCTGCTTTGGAATTTAGCTGACTTTTAATTTGGGGGGGGGCAGTTGTTCTTAATGGCATACCCCATTCCTTGAACTGTTCTTTCTTAAGTTCATGAAAAAACTGGATATGCAAATTTTCCCTCAATGCTACTTTAGCTATAGCTCCCAAATTTTTTATATTTTGTATTGTTTTTTAATGAAATTATCTATCGCTTCTATAATTAATATGTTAATATTAATATGAATTCATTTTATTACATTTTATATTTCTTTTAACATAATATAATTGTAAAAAATTATCTACTAAATCATAATAGATTTTATTCTTATCCCTTATTTTAAATGTTTCTTGTAAACATGATACTGTTTGCTGCTTTTTTCTTCTGTTTTATGGTTGAATTAATCCATTTGTTGTAGAGATGATCATTAATTTTGTTTTTTCACTTCATCATATTTTATTGTTCTCTTTTTTTTATTGTATGCTGTTTCTTTCTTGCTCTTCATAATAAGTGAAGAGTGTGTTTAGCACCAGGGTTCTATGCTGGATTAAATATAATTCTTCTTACATGCTCCTCTTTTTTTTCTCTCTTACCCAAAGCCTAATCATATGTTCTTACTCTTTCCCCTCTAAAACCCATTTTTTCTTTTCTTTTTTTTTTTTATTTAATAGCCTTTTATTTACAGGATATATACATGGGTAACTTTACAGCATTAACAATTGCCAAACCTCTTGTTCCAATTTTTCACCTCTTACCCCCCTCCCACCCCCTCCCCTAGATGGCAGGATGACCAGTAGATGTTAAATATATTAAAATATAAATTAGATACACAATAAGTATACATGATCAAAACGTTATTTTGCTGTACAAAAAGAATCAGACTCTGAAATATTGTACAATTAGCTTGTGAAGAAATCAAAAATGCAGGTGGGCATAAATATAGGGATTAGAATTCAATGTAATGGTTTTAGTCATCTTCAGAGTTCTTTCTGGGCATAGCTAGTTCAGTTCATTACTGCTCCATTAGAAATGATTTGGTTGATCTCGTTGCTGAGGATGGCCTGGTCCATCAGAACTGGTCATCATATAGTATTGTTGTTGAAGTATAAATGATCTCCTGGTCCTGCTCATTCCTCAGCATCAGTTCGTGTAAGCTCTCCAGGCCTTTCTGAAATTATCCTGTTGGTCATTTCTTACAGAACAGTAATATTCCATAATATTCATATACCACAGTTTATTCAGATTCTCCAACTGATGGACATCCATTCAGTTTCCAGTTTTTACCACTACAAAAGGGCTGCCACAAACATTCGTGCACATGGGTCCCTTTCCCTTCTTTATAATCTCTTTGGGATATAATCCCAGTAGTAACACTGCTGGATCAAAGGGTATGTACAGTTTGATAACTTTTTGAGCATAGCATAGTTCCAAACTACTCTCCAAAATGGTTGGATTCGTTCACAACTCCACCAACAATGTATCAATGTCCCAGTTTTCCCACATCCCCTCCAACAATCATCATTATTTTTTCCTGTCATCTTAGCCGATCTGACAGGTGTGTAGTGGTATCTTAGAGTTGTCTTAATTTGCATTTCTCTGATTAATAATGACTTGGAGCATCTTTTCATATGACTAGAAATAGTTTCAATTTCTTCATCTGAGAATTGTCTGTTCATATCCTTGACCATTTTTCAATTGGAGAATGGCTTGATTTTTTATAAATTAGGTTAATTCTCTATATATTTTGGAAATGAAGCCTTATCAGAACCTTGACTGTAAAAATATTTTCCCAGTTTATTGCTTCTCTTTAATCTTGTCTGCATTAGTTTTGTTTTGTACAAAAACTTTTTCAGTTTGGTATAATCGAAATTTTCTATTTTGTGATCATTGATCTCTAGTTCTGCTTTAGTCATAAAGACCTTCCCTTCCACAGGTCTGAGAGGTAAACTTCATCCTGTGTTCCTCCTAATTTATTAATTTCATTCTTTATGCCTAGGTCATGAACCCATTTTTGACCTTATCTTGGTGTACAGGCGTTAAGTATGGATCAATGCCTAGTTTCTGCCATATTAGTTTCCAATTTTCCCAGCAATTTTTATCAAACAGTAAGTTCTTATCCCAAAAGCTGGGATCTTTGGGTTTTCAAGACTAGGTTGCTATATTTGTTGACTGTTTTATCCCTTGAACCTAATCTATTCCACTGATCAACTAATCTATTCTTAGCCAATACAAATAGTTTTGGTAACTGCTGCTCTATAATATAATTTTAGATCTGGTACAGCTAAGCCACCTTCATTTGATTTTTTTCATTAATTCCTTAAATTCTTGACCTTTTTTTTCCATATGAACTTTGTTGTTATTTTTTCTAGGTCATTAAAATAGTTTTTGGGACTCTGATTGGTATAGCGCTAAATAAATAATTAGTTTAGGTAATATTGTCATCTTTATTATATTTGTCGCCCTATCCAAGAGCATTTAATATTTTTCCAATTGGTTAGATCAGACTTAATTTGTGTGAAAAGTGGTCTGTAATTTTGCTCATAAAGTTTCTGATTTTCCCTTGGCCGATAGATTCCTAAATATTTTATATTATCAGTAGTTACTTTAAATGGAATTTCTCTTTGTAACTCTGACTGTTGGATTTTGTTAGTGATATATAAGAATGCTGATGACTTATGTGGGTTTATTTTATAACCAGCAACTTTGTAAAGTTGTGGATTATTTCTAATAACTTTTAGCAGAATCTCTGGGGTTCTCTAAGTATACCATCATGTCATCGGCAAAGAGTGATAATTTGCTTTCCTCATTGCCTATTCTTATTCCTTTAATCTCTTTCTCAGCTCTTATTGCTATAGCTAGCGTTTCTAATACAATATTAAATAGTAATGGTGATAGTGAGCAACCTTTTTCCTCAGATCTTATTGGGAATGGTTGCAGTTTGTCTCCATTGCATATGATGCTTACTGATGGTTTTAAATAGATGCTGCTGATTATTTTATGGAAAAGTCCATTTATTCCTATATTCTCAAGTGTTTTTAATAGGAATAGATGTTGGATTTTATCAAATGCTTTTTCTGCATCTATTGAGATGATCATATGGTAAAACCCATTTTTTCAATGCACTCTATGTAGCTATATGTGGTTGAAATTTTAAAAATTGCTAATGACTAATCACATTACCTACCCTTTTATTCCCCTCTCCTATTATCCTCTTCCCTCCTTTTAAAAATTTTGTTTTTGTTGTTGAGTGAAATGTATTTCTTTATCCAACTATATGTGTATGTTCCATTGGCCAGTTAAGATGAAAATCAAGTTCTCTTTCTACCACTTCCTCTTTGCATAATCTTTTACTTGTATATCCTGTTCACGTGAGATAATTTCTCCTGCACTCCTCTCACTCTAGATATTCTTTTTGCTCTCTTTTGTTTTTTTCTTTTAAGATCATCAAAATGTTACCAAAAATCTCCTCCTGGGACTTTTGACATATTAACTTCCTCTATCCCTGATGATATTAAAGTTCTAAAGGGACAGTTGCATCTTCTTCCCTTATTAGAATGTAAATACTTCAGTGAACAAACATTCATCAGGCACTTACCATTATCTAGGCATTTTGCTAAGGGATAGGATATACAGAGAAATGTAAAATAGTCCTTGCTCTCATGGAGCTCACAACCTAATAAGGGAGATAAGTTATATTAAGATAAACTGGAAATAATCAATTTAAGGAAGGCACCCATGTTGAAAGGGATCAGGAAAAGCTTCCTATATTAAAAATAAAATTTTAGTGGGGTCTTGAGGAAAGCTGAAAAACAGAGCATTTCAGGCATAAATGAAAATGCCCAGAGTTGGGCAATAGAGTGTATTGTTTGAGGAACAGCAAGGAAGTCAATGGCATTGTATATTGTATAAGGTTTGAGAAGATCAGAAAGATATGCATAGGTGATTAGTTTATGAAGGACTTGGATATCAGGCAGATAATTTGATAATTGATCCTGTAGTATAAGCAGCCCCTGGAGTTTATTTTGTATAGGATGTTATAGTCAGACTTAGAATTTAGGAATTTCACTTTGGAAGTTTAGTGGGTGATGAGGCAGAATGAGATTAGACTGGTGGCAGGCAGACTAGTTAGCAGGCTATTGAAATAATAAAAATGTGACCCTACTGGCTGCTGCTGGGCCTAGCCACCATTTGCTAGATGGAAGCTCTATATTTTCAGGGCAAATAAAAGCAAAACAAAAACAAACAAAAGTGTAACTACCTCTAGGTTTGAAATCTCTGCGTTTGTTATTTGGTTTCACTCATCAGACCTACCAATTTTGTTCAACAAACACTTATTATGTACCTGTGCTTAGCACTAACTAACCCCCGGGACACAAAACAAGGAAAAAAAAGATAATTCCTGACTACAAGAATGACATTTTAATGGGGGAAGACAGTGCATGAAAGGAAGAGAGGAGAGGGGAAACCAGGGAGTGAGTGGAAAAGTAAAGTGAGGGGGAAAGTATAATTTCTGCTGTTGGGGAGACAGTTAGTATCTCAACCCTCCTGAAAGAGGAAAAAATATTTAGGGAGGTGGGTATGCGTTTTATCTCTAAGAGTCAGAAGCATGGTGATGAGATTAGAAGACAAAGACATCAGTTTATCCTGGAAAGAACATCTCGTTCTATGGAATTAAAACCAAGTAATCAACTAATAAAAGGAAAAAAACTAAACAAAACTTGTTTGATCTATGATAAAACGCTAAAAATTTTGATAAAAGGAGCTACAATTAATTTATTTTTTCATTGTTGTTTAGTCATATTTCAGTTATGTCCTACTCTTTTTGTGACCCTTGATTTCTTGGCAAAAATACTAGACTGGTTTTCCATTTGTTTCTCCAGCTCATTTTATAGATGAGAAAATTGAGGCAAACAGAGTTTAATGATTTTCTCAGGGTGCAACAGCTACCAAGTGTTTGAGGCCAGATTTGAATTTAGGAAAATGAGTCATCTTGACTCCAGGCCTGGCACCACATCTGTGGTAGTAGTTTGAGTCCCCAAACCACTTAAACTACAACTTTTGTTCAATGGTTACTAGTATGCACCTGTATTTACATAACACTGAATTTAAATCATTTGTTATTTTAGATTAACTATGGCCTTGATGAGCCACTTTAGACAAAAAAAAAAAAAAATGAGAGTGATACTCAGACAAAAAAAAAATCTACTTAATGATTAGAGATTAAGAGAAACAACAGAATAAAGATTGCAGTTAGAGAAGACTGAGATGATAAAGTGATTGATTAAATCTCATTAAATCTAAGCTTTCCAGACATGTAGGTGGCTGTGTTAGATTTATGCTGAATAAAAATAAATTTTTGGAGCTCAACATTGCTAGGCTTAGTTTTGTCATTTTTAGTTATGTGAGAATGAGATGAATACACTATTTCTGCCCCACTCCCATCAAAATGGATTTACTTTGGGGTTCAAATAGTTCCTTTGCTGATTTTAACATTTCAAAATGACTTTTAACTAGTGCACAAAAAACGATCCTTTGTCAGTGCTTTGACCCTGGTACTGAGAATTGTCTGCCTGCAAGCAAATGATGCTTCTCCCCCTTCTTCCTTCTCTAGTTTTCTTACCTTTGCCCTTCAATTCCCACTGTACAAGGAAATGTAAATTAAACTTGAAGACAGTGCATTTTTCATATTAAGTAGGTTTTATGCTATGGAGAACACATAGGACAAGGTGCTCCAGCTTTCTTTTATGAGGGTTAGATAGATGAGAAGGTGTCACATCTCAGTCCCCAGCAGTTAACACAAAAAAGAAAAGATTTTCTTTTGCTTAAAAAAATTTCAGTTAAATGCTAAAAGTCTAGCAAAGCAACACTTAAAAAGGCACATCTTCAAAATCACACTTTTGAATATTATGGTTTCTATAGTAACATTAACTTTGCCCCTAGTATCCCCTATTTCTCTTTTATTTATCTACCATACAAAATTGCTATTTCTATTGACTTGTATTCCAGAGGATACATGTTTTATGCAATAGAAGTAAATTAATTTTTGCTAAATTTGAATCTTACTGATTTTTCCATCTCTTCAGTTGGGAAAGCTCATACTCCATTATTGATATCCTCCTATATTCTGTGTCCAATATTGTGGTATGTAGATCATCATATATTGAAAAACTAGCTTGTAGTGAATATGCATATAGTCCATAAAATGAGGTAATAAAATGAAATAAGTTCTAAATGTACTTATTCATTTCTTCAGCTAATTTTGCCTACTCCACTTTCACTTGAAGTATTTGATACCAAAACAAGTTTTGTGTCTGGGATAGCTGCCTTTCATTTTTGCAGAGATCCTAAATGAGAACAAAAAGATCTTACCTTATCAAAAAACCTACAGCAACATATTTTGAGGAGTATAGGAGGAAGAAAGGGGGGCAACTTAGATGGAATAAATTCTATTGATTCCTTTCTGATTTATTGAAAAGCATTGTGTTAAGGGATATGAGTAATATGAAATCATAATATAAGCTTTCTGCTTTCAAGGAACTTAATTTCTAGTCTAGATGATTACACTAGGGCCTCTAAGAACTGTGGAGATACAAGTCACATATACATAAGAGGGACCTTAATTCTAGTGTTTTTCTTTTGCAATTATGCGAGTTTATCTCATATATAACTTATTTGTATATAGTTATACACACACACACACACACACACACACACACACACACACACATATATCTTCATTAGATTATGAGCTCCTTAAAAGCAGGAACTATCTTTTGCCTTTTTTGGTATCCCTAGCACTTAACACTGTGTCTGGTATATAGTTGGTGCTCAATAAATGTTTATCAACTGACTGATAGAACATGATTGATGATAATTGATACTACTTGATAATTGATAATAATACAAGTCAATATGTGATTGTTTACATAAAACATATAACATATAATAAATACTATGGGAGTTAAGTATAAGGAGATATCAAAGATTATTTTAACTTTCTCCTTTTTTACATGAGTACCTTGAGACTTAGAGAAGGTTTTTTTTTCCCCAAAAAAATCTCAATTGTTAAAATTTTATTGTGACTATGTACGCTTCAGAAATCTTCAGTTATTGGAGGTAGAACTAAGTTGGTAGAGAAAAGGCAGAAAGTTGTCTGGGCTCTCCCCAATTTCTTTTAAAAACAACTTTAAAAATCGTGCCTCAAAATTTAATTCTGAGGTGACAGAAAAGAACAGGGTGAAATGATTTTCTAGACCAAGACAACTTAGAAGGATTGTAAGAAAGGTCTGTCTCACTTGGGTAAAAGAGCCTAGTATCGACAGTGTCCAAGCAAGTCAGTGGGAGGTTCCAGCCCCTTCATAGTTCAGCAAAGAGGTCCCATGGTTGCAGTTAAGCAGGCTAGAAACACAGTTAGCCAGCTGTGAGACCTCCAACCTCTAGCCTCCATGCAGCAAATTAGTGGTCAGGGATGGCTGGCTTGGAGGCCCTGATGTAGCCATCTAGACTAGGTCAAATGACCCCAGCATAGTAGGTGAGCTGCTAGTCCCAGAGGCCCTGGCACAGAAAACCACTGACAAGCCTCTTAGAGCCTAAAATAAGAAGTTTGGGAGTGACTTTTGTGTCTCGGGAGAAACTCTAAAAGGTAAAAGTAGTCTGGAAAATGAACAAAACCAAAGCCAAAAAAACAACAACAAAAAAGACCTGATCATAGAAAACAAAAACTCAGAAGAGAATAACAGTATCAAAATACCTTAAAGAAATATAAAACCTCAAAGAAATATGAATTGGTTAATTAAGACAGCTGTGAGATATCACTATACTCCTCTCAGATTGGCTAAGATGACAGGAAAAGATCATGATGAATGTTGGAGGGAATGTAGGAAAACTGGGACACTGATACATTGTTGGTGGAGTTGTGAATGAATCCAACCATTCTTTGATCCAACAGTGTTTCTATTGGGTTTATATCCCAAAGAGATTTTAAAGGAGGAAAAGGGACCTGTATGTGCAAGAATGTTTGTGGCAGCCCTGCTTGTAGTGGTTAGAAACTGGAACTCAATGGATGCCCATTGGCTGGAGGATGGCTGAATAAATTGTGGTATATGAATGTTATGGAAAATTATTGTTCTGTAAGAAATGACCAGCAGGATGAATACAGAGAGGCCTGGAGAGACCTACATGAACTGATGCTGAGTGAAATGAGCAGAACTAGATCATTGTACACAGCTACAACAAGATTATTCCATGATCAACTCTGATGGAGGCGGCTTTTATCAACAACAAGGTGATTCAGGTCAAATACAATGGTCTTGAGAAGGAGAGAGCCATTTGCACCCAGAGAGAGAACTATGAGGATTGAATATGGATCACAACATAGTATTTTCACCTTTTTTGTTATTGTTTGCTTGCTTTTTGTTTTCTGTTTCATTTTTTTTCCTTTTTTGATGATTTTTTTTGTACAGCATGATAAATTTGGACATATGTATAGAAGAATTGTATATGTTTAACATAGATTGGATTACTTGCTGTCTAATGGAGGAGGGGAAGGGAAGAGAGGAAGAAAAATTTGGAACACAAGATTTTGCAATTGTGAATGCTGAAAACTATCTTTGCATATATTTTGAAAATAAAAAAGGATTTTTTAAAAAAGAAATATGAATTGGTTTCAGGCCTCAAAAGTTCTCCAGAAAGAACTCAGATAGGATTTTAAAAGTGAAATAAGAGAGATAGAAGAAAAATTGGGAAAAGAAATGAGAGTTATGCAAGTGAATCATCAGGAAAAAAAGTTAACACCTTGAAAAATGAAGCACAAAAAAATTGAAATAGAGAAATCTCCAATTGTTACAACTCAGGGATTGATTTATTATTTGATTCATTGTATAGACTTAAGGAAATGATGGAAAATGTTAATGGTACAGATTAAATTTTAAAATGTGGTAAGTCATATGGTGTTTTTCAAAAGGAACTACTTGTTAAATATTGACCATTACACTCCTACATTAAGTGATTTTCACAGGGTCACATAGGTACTCAGTATAGAGTCTACTTTCAATTTTAGACACTGACTCCATATTTAGTTTCTTTTAATCATATAAACAACTATTTGATATAAGCAACCTAGTTTTGTTTGGGGAATTAGCTTTCAAGAATAGGGAAGATAAGGTTTCCAGTTTTTGTTTCAGTTGTCTATCAACATTTACTTTCAAGTTTTTAAGATACATCAATGTAGGTATTCTCTTTATTATTGTAGTTCAATAATCCTGTAAAAATTCATGTATCCATCAAGGCCAAAAGCATTCATCACCCAGTAGCCAGACTTCTGGTAATGTGTATTTCCATATTCATGGATTATGTAGATATTTCAGGAGTAGAGAATGGAGTCTGGTCATAAATATTTGACAACCAGCTCTGCTCAAATTCAGGAAACACTTTGTAAGTTTAATCTGCATCATTAATATTTTCTCTAACATTTTCTTAAAATAATAAGCAGTATCTATCTAAAACCTACAGCAAGCATTCTTTGTAATGGAGAGAAGCTGCATGCATTCCCAATAAGATCAGGGATGAAACAAGGATGACCATTATCACTGCTATTATTCAACATTGTATTAGAAATGTTGGCTTTAGCACTAAGAAAAGAAAAAGAAATTAAAGCAATTAGAATAGACTGAGGGAATAAAACTTTCATTCTTTGCAGATGATATGATGATATATTTAGAGAATTTTAGAAAATCATCCAAAAATTTGCTGGGAACAATTCAAAGTTCTTGCAAAGCTGTAGGATATAAAATATACTCACACAAACTATCAGTTCTTGTATATATTATTGACAAATCCCATGAGTTGGAAAGAGACAATCTATTTAAAATTACTGTGGACAAAGTAAAATACTTGGGGATCTGCCAGCCAAGACAAACCCAAGAACTATATGAATACAATTACAAAACACTCCTCACACAATAAAATCAGAGCTAAACAATTGGAAAAATATCAATTGTTCATGGCTAAGCCGAGCTAATATAATAAAAATGACAATTCTGCCTAAATTGGTCTACTTGTTCAATGCCATGCCAATCAAATTACCAAAACATTGTTTTTATAAAACTAGAAAAAAAATAACAACAAAATTCATCTGGAAGAATAAGAGTTCAAGAATGTCAAGGGAATTAATGAAAAAAAATACAAAGGATGGTGGCTTAGCAGTACCAAAACTAATATTATAAAGCAATCCTAATCGAAATCATTTGGTACCAGATAAGAAATAGAGTGGTGGATCAGTGGAATAGATTAGATACCCACAATCCTATAATCAAAGCCTATAGCAATATAATATTTGATAAATCCCTAAATTCCAGCTTCTGGAATAAGAACTCACTATTTGACCAAAATTACTGGGAAAACTGAAAAATAATATGTCAGAAACTCTGTATAGACCTATACACTCCAATAAGGTCAAATGGATACAAGATTTGGGCATAAAAGATATCATAAACAAATTAGGAGAACAAGGGATAAAATTAGATCTTTGGAGAAGGGAGAAATTTATGACCAAAGAAAAACTAGAGAATTTTTTTTTCTGCTGAGGCAATTGGGGTTAAGTGACTTGCCAAGGGTCACACAACTAGGAAGTGTTAAGAGTCTGAGACCAGATTTGAACTCAAATCCTCCTGACTTCAGGGCTGGTGCTCTATCCACTGCTCTACCTCGCTGCCCCTTAGAGAATATTATTAAGTGCAAAATGGACAACTTTGATTACATCAAATTAAAAAGTCTTTGCACAAACAAAACCAACATTAAAAAGGAAGTCCAAAGCTGGGAAAAAATCTTTATAGCCAGTATTTCTGATAAAGGTCTCATTTCTAAAATATATAAAGAATTGTGTCAAATTTATAAGAATACATCATTCTCCAATTGATAAATGGTGAAACTATATGAACAGACAATTTTCAGATTACAGACTTATAGCCATTTTTAGTTAAGTGAAAAAAATGTTCTAAATCATTATTTATTAGAGAAATACAAATTAAAATTACTCTGAGGTATCACTTCATACCTTTCAGATTGACTAAGATGACAGGAAAAGATAATGATAAATGTTGGATGGGATGTGGGAAAACTGAGACTAATGCGTTGTTGGTGGAATTGTGAAATGATCCAACCATTCTGGAGAGCAATCTGGAATTATGTACAAAGGGCTATAGAACTGTGCATACTCTCTGACTCAACAGTGCCATTACTGGTTCTGCATTCCAAGGAAATTATAAAGAAGGGAAAGGGGCCCATATGTGCAAAATGTTTGTAAGCAGCTCTTTTTGTGGTAGTGAAGAATTGGAAAAGGAGTGAATATGCATCAATTGGGGAATGGCTGAACAAGTTGTGGTACATGAAGTTAATGGAATATTATTGTTTTATAAAAAATGATGAACAAGCTGATTATAGAAAGGTCTGGAACGACTTACATGAACTGCTGCTGAATGAAACAAGCAGAATCAGGAGTACATTGTGTATAATAACAGCAAGAATGTGCAATGATCAACTATGAAGCTTAGTTCTTAGTAGTTCAATGTTTCAAAGCAATACCAAGACTTTGGACAGAAAATGCCATCTGCATCCAGAAAGATGGAAATTGACTGTAAATCAACACATGCCATGTTCACTTATTTTTTGTTTGTTTTTTTAAATCTCTTTTATTGTTTTTCCCTTTTGCTCTGATTTTTCTCCTCCAACATGATTCATAAAGCAATTTGTATTAAAAATAAATAAACTTATTACAACAAAATTTTTTTTCTCTAACAGTTTTTAGGTCTAGAAATCAACAAAACAATAAATTGAGCCCTGATTTGCAAAGTTTGCAGATTCCCAAAATGTAAATTAACAATTGTTGTGAACTGGCTCTAGTATGTTCTTGGTAGGAACATATTCTGAATTTATCTTCAAGAAGACCTAGCTTGAAATCCCTCCTCAAACACGTACTATCTGTGTGATCCTGAACAAACATCAGAACAAATGCTCTGTGATTTAATTTCCTCATCTGTAAATTCAGGGAGTTGGTCTTGATTGCCTTTTTCAGTTTGGTAGAGGTTTTCATAGCTTGGGGTTTGTTAACAAAGAGAATCTGGGATCATTCACAAGTTATGATGCCATATGATTCTTTGGCTTTGGTGATACAAGTTTCCTTATGTAATTTACAATTTTTTTCCTTGCTTCCTGATAAACTTGATTAAAAGCATTATGAAGGAAATCTTTGTCAAGGTTAGCTTCTGCTGTATTTGAGGATTGTATGTCCCACCACACTATCATTGTATTGATTTAATGGTACATAGGAAGATAAATATACAGTTTCCAGTTTAGCCACAAAAGGAGGGAGTTACTCTCATATTATAAAAAGCATTATTATCAAAATATTCATGTTCCCAGACATAAAAGTATCCTTTTACTACATAAGAGTATAAGTAACTTCTAGAATACTGGTGACTACATATTATTGTCATTTTGGGGGCTCATTGGACTGACCTTAAATTTATAGAGTAGATTGAGAGATAGAAGAGTCATTAGTGTTCTTTCATTCTTGCCTCCTTTTCTAAGTCACTTCTTTTGGTAAATATTGGAAAATTCTCTATTTATGATTTCATTTGGAGCTTTGGTTGAACTGGGAAGATAACATGAGATTAAGCATTAGGAAACCTATGTGCTTATATCTCTTCAGGAAGGAAAATTCTGATTATAGATTTCAACAAAGAGAAAGGAATGAATATTATTTCATTCCAAATAAATGATAAAACCCTTCTGATTTGAAAGGAAGATCAAAAGATTGGCACATGTCTTTTGATGAAATGTAATAGTTACCAAATCTTGTAGAATTAACAGCATTTCAATTTGCAGAATTCTTACCTGAGTGAACTTCCTTCCAAAAGATAGTTTCTGAAGTTTTTTGGCAACTCAAGACAAGGAAGTTTCTGTTATGTATAGCACCTAGCTTTCCTTGGGGCACACAACTCTCTGAATTGAAGGTGCATTTCTGAAACTGTCAAACCAATCTCCCTTATGCCTGCAAGGCACTCAGTCTAACTAGTGTTGCAGAGAATTAAATCACATTTTCATCTTGACTTACAGAACTGACAAGCTCACCTCTTAACTTCTTATACCTTTGTGCAGAACTCTGTAATGTGATAATCACACATCTGAGTAGCCTTGTGGATAAGGCAGAGGAGCTTTAGAGAAGATGTCAAAACTAACTCTTCCCATCACACTAGGAAAGGTTTTTTTAAGGACAAATAACAGATGCTTAAAATGTCTGTAATTTCTTCTTTGCAATTAGTAGCAAATTATACTGGCCGTTTTTCTAAGAATTGACAATGTTCTTGAGCTTGGCAGTTTTTTTTTTTTTCTCTAAATGATGGTAATTGTATACTTATTTCTCTTCAGTAGGAGGGATGCTTCCCTGGGGGTTGGGAAAGGGAGGGAGATAGACTCGGTTCATTTTGACTGTCAAGTTGCTTTAGGCACATTGCTCTTAAAAAAAAAAAGGCAAATGAAAAAACCTCATTTTCTGGTTGGTCTTTTTGTCATTGATGTTTATCAATATATATCAGAATCCAGACATTTTCCAAAGCTCAAGAGATAATTTGATGCATATTGAAAAATTCTGACCAACATTCTAGCAGATCTATATGTATCACCTGAAGGTGGGGCTAGGAATGTCTTTGAGATAGTGAATCCTTTATTAATTTCTCACCATGTGTGAGCAGTTCAGTTCATAGAAAATAGTTTCTGCCAGCTCTTGAAGAAGCTCTTAGCAACCCTCTTAAATTCAAGTGAACCTATCCAGAATTTATATCCTGAATCCCCTTGGAAAAGATGAATGAGTTAGAAGACTCTTTCAAAATACAACCCAGTAATCTTTGAGTTTCATATTCCTTAATCTTTAAAATGGGGACAATAATAGCACCTCTTTCACATGATTGTTGTGAAGATTAAATAAGATAACATTTGTACAGCATTTTGCAAGCTTTAAATATAAATAAAATATAATACATAAAATATAAATAAATGTGTTATGTATAAATGATGTAACATATTGTTTGTGAATATAAATATATCAATAATATAGCAAATATGTAAATAACATACTAACATATCAACAATATAATAAAGACATAAATAACATAATTTTTATTGTTCAGTTGCCTTCATTCATTTTCAACTTTTCTTCACCCCTTTTTGGTTTTTTTTTGTTTGTTTGTTTGTTTTTTTTTGGCAAAAATACTGGAATGGTTTGCTATGTCCTTCTTCAGTGCATTTTACACTTGAGGAAATTGAAGCAAAATTAAGTAACTTGCCCAATGTCACCTGGATTCTATTGTTTTCTAATCCATCACCTCACAAGAATAATATGTAATAGTTTATCAAGAGCTTTGCTAAAATCTTTGTAAACTTGATCCACAGCATTTTCTTCATTTCCTGGTTTGATAATATAGCTAAAAGGGAAAAAAGAGTAAAGGAGCAAATCCTACATCAGTTGTTGATGACAAAATTATGTTGACTTCTTTATATTCACTGATTCCCTTTTTTAGATGTTCACCTCATCTCTTTAATGACCCCGCCTCACATTTTACTGGGAATTAAAGTAAAACTCACTGACCCATGGTTTATAGATATTGTTCTTTCTCCTATTTTGGAAAATTGGGACATTTGCTCTTCAATCTTGTGCTTCCTCTCCTATTTTCACAGGTCTTTCTAATATCACTGAATTCAAATATTACTCACTGACTTTTTTCATGACATGTCATCTAGGTCAGGCATCCTTAATTTACAGAGGGCAGCTAATTGCTTTCTTAAAATCTTTTTAAATGTTTTAAGCACCAACTCTTTGTTACTTACTTTTATTTTGTTGTTATTTCCAGTATAAAGATTATTCTATTCTCCTTTACAGAGAAGAAAGAATGAACAACATTGTTTCACCTCTATTGTCAGTTATCACTGTCCCCCTCCATCCTGATCAATGGATCTATCACTTCTTTTATTCTTCCTTTTTTCTCAATATAGCGTTAAAAAAAAAAAAAAGAAAAAAAAAGGCTTTTTAATCTTCCTTAATTTTTTTGAGTTTTTTTTTACAGCCTCAGCTCATTGCAAGTTTTAGTCTTCCCCACTATTTTTACAGAACCATTTTATATTTTAATATTCATCTACTATTACCTTCTATTATATTGAGCATCAAAAGTATAAGGAAAGAATAGTGAAGAAGGCCTAGCAATGCTTAGACAAGACATATTGCATTATTGATAAAGACTGAACAACAGCTAGTATTTATTTCAACAGAGAACAATTAGCTGATTCATGTCCTATTGACACTTTCTTACAGAGGCTAATCATTTCTGCAAGTAAGATGTGTTTGAATGTCACCTTTTACTTTTTAAAATTATTATTATTTAGCATCTTATTTTCTTCTAATTACATGTAAAAACATTGTTTAAATCTTTTTTAAAACTTTGAGTTCAAAATGATCTTCCTTCTTCTCTCCCCAAACTCCCTTTTCCTGCTTGCACTGAGAAAGCAAGAAGTTCAGTATAAGTTATACATGTGAATGGGACCAGGTGAAGATTCCTGCAAAAATCTATGGGATGAAGAAAAAAAAAGTCTGTGGGATGGATTAGGTCAGGCCCTGGCCGAAGTCACATGATCCTTATTCCCAGAGGGCAAGAAAGGTCAGACCCTAGGTGTAACGTCCAAGAAGTGACCCACAGGAAGCAGACAACATTGCTGACCATCGGCCAATTGTTTTTCAGGCCATCCAATGAAACACTTGGTTTTTTTGCTGTTTCACCAAATTCACTATTTCCGGTTTGCTAGGCCAGGCACAGTGCTGGGAGGTGGGAGCGGAGAAGCAGCTGCTCAGCTGGCTTGCTTGGGCCTCTCCTTGCAAGGCCTGAATAAATGCTTCCTCTTTGTATCTGATGCTTCTGAGTTGTCAATTTGGGTAAAGGGGTCTGGCACCCATCTCACACACATTAATCAGGTCAAACATTTCCATATTAGTCATGTTATGAAAAAAATTGATAAAAAAACCTCTCAAAAAAGATAAAATAAAAATGCTTCAGTCTACATTTGAACCCAATCAGTTCTTTCTCTGGAGATGAATAGCTTTGCTCCTCACAAGTCCTTCAGAGTTGTGTCACTGAAAATAGCTAAGCCATTAAGAATCTATCATTGTGCAATATTACTATTACTATTTATACAGTACATGTCTCTTTGCATCAGCTTCTGTAAGTCTGTCCAGGCTTGTCATATCTTAGAGCCCAACAGTACTGCATCATAATCACATGCTACAATTTCTTCAGCCATTCTCCAAATGATCAGCCTCCCCTCAATTTCTAATTCTTTGCCACTAGAAAAAGAGTTGCTATAAATATTTTTGTACCTATGAATCCTTTTCCATTTTTTAAAATCTCTTTTTGGATACAGACTTTGTAGTGGTATTGCTAGGTCAAAGCATATACATGGTTTTATAACCCTTTGGGTATATTCCAAATTGCTCTATAGAATGATTAAATCAGCTCACAATTCCACTGAAAGTGCTTTAATGTGTCATTTTTCCCACATCCCACATCTTTTCCTTTTCTGTTCTACCAGTCAATCTAATAGTATAATGCTGGAGGAGCTGAGCAAGATAGAGATTAGAGAGTATTTAATAGTTTATTAAATGGAGAGAGATACTGGTATCAAAGTGGATCCATGGTTTGGTCCCAGGGATGAATGAGGCTATTGTCTCCAAGAATCCAGCAAACCATGTGAGTTCTCAATGACATATATATATACACATGACTCAGGCACAGAGGGTAGATTGAGGCAGGGGTGGAGTCAGGGTGCTGAGAGCAGGAACAGGACTCTGACAAGTTGGGTGAGATGACATAATCAGAGGGAGGCATCCTGGACATGGAGAGAGGCATCTTGATAAGACAGTATCTGATATTCTAATAGCTTCGTATGGGGAGAGGCATTCTGATATTCTATCAAGTATTCTGATAAAGATGGAGGGGAGGTTTTGCAGAACTAAGAAGCAGGGAAACCAAGACAGGACTGAGTCAGAACAATTAGGGAAACTGAGTCAGTATAATAAAAGAGAACTGTGGCATAACAATAAGTATAAGGAAGTGCTTCAGAATTGTTTTAATTTGCATTTCTCCAATCAATAATAATTTAGAGCATTTTTTTATATGGTTGTAGATAGCTTTGATTACTTCATCTGAAAACTGTTCATAACTTTTGGTCATTTATCAATTAGGGAATGGCTCTTATTTTTATGAATTTGGTTGAATTTTCTACATGTTTGAAAAATGAATCCTTTACCAGAGAAATTTGCCCTAAATTTTTTTCATACTATTGCTGCCTTTCCCTGTATCCCCACCCCCATTTTTTCTGTTCTCTCTCTCCTCTCATCCTGTCTCTTGTCAAAAGATTTTTTGCTTCTAACTCCTTCACCAATCTGTCCTCTTCTATCTATCCCCTTCTACTTTCCTATAGGATAAGGTATGTTTTTGTATTTTTAAAATTTATTTAAAAAAAACTTTTATTTTCAAAACATATGCATAGACAGCTTTCAACTTTCACCCTTGCAAAACCTTGTGTTGTAAATGTTTTTCTCCTTCCTCTCCCCCCACCCCCTTCTCTCAGAGAGCAAGTAATCCACTATATGTTAAACATGTGCAATGATGAGATAAATTTCTATACCCAATTAAGTGTGTTATTTCCTCTTTGAGCCAATTCTCACTCTCTTTTACTTCTCCCCTTTCCCTCTTCCGTAAAAGCTTTTTCTTGACTTTTTTATATGAGACAATGTTCTCCATTCTACCTCTTCCTTTCTCTTTTCCTTTCTCCCAGTGCATTTCTCTTTCACCCCTACTTTAAAATAGAGATGTGCTTCTAGGATGGAAGGCACACTGTCCCAAGATTTAGGAATCTTTGTGCAGTCATTTTCAGAGATACTTCTAGGGATCTGTAAGTTTTCAGTTCTTCTAAAATGTCATGATCTAAAGAGAAGTGTATTTGCTTCTCTCCTGGACTGAGTTCTGGTCTGTGAGGGACCATAAGTCCTCTTTTTGCCTTAGAACTGTGACAAAGAGTCACTGTTTTACTGTGGCCAAAGCTCTGCTGTGATAGTGCTCCTGTTCTTCCTGGGCACCACCCAGGACTACAACCTGGATTGATAATGGACAAAACAACAGAGTCCAGCCTCAGTGCTACAAAGAGACCCCTGTAATTTCATTCTGACCAGTTTTTTGACCCCCTCACTATCTAGGGGTTGAGAGCTCCAGAAGTAGCTGTTGCAAATTCAGTAACTCCCAAGACCTTTTCATGGTTTGCTGGGGATGAATCTATGCTAGTGCCATTTGCTCTTGACTGTGTCCAGTTCTCACCCACATATGACAGACCTTTCCAGCCATCTTTCTAAATTGTGTTTGGCTGGAAAATTATTTCACCCTGTCCTTTTGCAGGTTCTGCTGCACCAGGAATTGTTTTGTGGCATTATCTAAAGTTGTTCTATTTAAGGAGGGACTTGGGGAGATCTCAGGGGAGTCACTGCCTTTTTTCAGCCATATTGCCTCCTCCTTCACCCTTTACTTTTCACAGCAAAGAGATGGGCTCAATTAACACTTCCTCGTACTAGTGCTAGTAATAAAAGGTCTCATTCACAATTCCAAATGATTTAAATGATTACCCAGAATTAAAAGATTAAATGATTATATAAAATCTTAAATCATGTTCTGAGTACTGTAGGATTTTATGTGGTATGTATTGTACTTAAGTATTCAGTATTCTTTGATGGAAAGGATTCAATTATCATATAATGCCAAATAGAACCCAAGACTAGCTCTAAACATTTATGATAAAAATATTTACATGGCTTAGCCAATAAATTACCTTTTCCTAAACCTTTATGGAAAGGCAATTTTCTAGATTTCTTTTACTTAGAAAGTAAATAGTTAATAAATGCTTATTTACCTTTTCATTTTCCCTTCTTTCCTTCCTTCTTTCATATTTTTTCATCCTTCCTCTCTTCCTATTTTTTATTCCTTCCTTTCTTCCTTTTTTCTCCTTTTTCTCTTTCTTTCATGTAGTAAGGAATGCTTAGATCCAATATAGAATTGATTCAGTTCACAGATAGTGGATCCACTGAAAAAAGTATGTCTTTACCAAAGCAAGAGATGAGAGGCAGTGACCTAGATATAAAGATAAATCAGAGTTCTAAAGAAAGGTGATGAATCAAAGAGATAGAGAAAAGGGGGAAAAAGTTTTAGAAGAATGGTTATTTTAGCAACAATTTCTTCTCTAAAAATAATATCAAGACAGCAGAGAATTTATTAAAGTAGAAAAAGTGTAGTATATTGATATATATACATATATATATTTAAATAGCAATAAGTAAGTGCAATTTGAATAGCTATATTTAGCTTTCTCAAGGATTTGTGAAATTTGGTTCCAACGGAATGCAATTTGTACATGATCTGTTTTCCCTTATACCAAACAGCAAGTAATCACGTTCTTAGGGGGAAAAAGTACCCTGCTTTTTGCTTCACAAACTCAGTGGGGAGTGCTTAGGTCAGGTCAGAGGTGCTGAGCCACTCTGGAAAAAATGTTTAGTTTCAGAATTTGTCCCCAGTGGCTAAAAAAAAAAAAAAAAAAAAAAAAAAAAAAAATGACAGCTGCCACTGAGCAGTGAAAAACTTCACAAGAATATTGCTTTTTAGTCCTGGAGTAGGTTTTTTCCACCACATTGGAAAGCAAGATAAAGCATATTCTTTCTAATTTCATGGATGTAAGAGGTAATGAAGAAATCCACATAATGATGGATTATCATAGTCATAGCTTTGTTTTTGTCTTTGTTTTTGTTTTCCTGGAAGAGACATTAAAGGCCATTGGGTCTAATCTCTCTCTTCCTCCCCATCCCTCCCAACTGCCTTTTTTTTTTTTTTTTTTTTTTTTTTTTTTTTTTTTTTTTTTTTTTTTTTTTTTTTTTTTTTAACAGATGAGGAACTAAAACTCAGAAATGTGAAATAATTTCCTCATCACCACACAGATTAATAGCAAAGCCAGGATTTGAATGACACTTTTCTATTTGAGATGGAAAAGAGAGACCTAGGCAGAGAGCAAGAGGGAAAGAAATATGAAAGAGAAAAGTAAGATTCAATCTTCCACTTTATATTAGTGCCCCAACTCATCCCCTCAAAGTGTAGCAGTCCCAAAGAAATGTCTTAGAATATTGACACATGTCTATATTCTTTTCTCTCTGGGATGTTGCTGGAATGCAGGTGAGATAGGATTAATTAGTCAAGGTAGTTTCTGAAAGGGATGAGAGGTGTCAGGAAAAAGGAGGGTTGGAAAAGTAACAGAGTTCTTTGACAATCTTTCTTTCCCTCTCTTTTTATTTAAAATAAGACCTTAATGTGGCTTTCCATGAAAACCATAGCTAATGAGGTTTCTTTTGTTAAAAAGAAATATTGCATCCAACCAGACTTAATGGAATCTGGAATGCCTCCTCATCTCAGGAACATTTCTTCCTGATCATTTGAGTTCAGCCAAATGCAGTAATTTGGCCAAGTTGGAAACTCCCAAAGACAGGCATGCTTCTGATCCTCTCTGTTGGCTACTAGAGAAGGAAAACTAAAGACTGAAATTCAGAAGCACTTGTTTAATCAGTTCATTCTTAGAAACATTTTCCCATCAAGGTTTTCATGGTATCCCACTGCCAGAGAAGAAAAACAATCAAACAGCATTATCTGCTCATTTGATTTTTCAGGAGCAAGACAATTTATTTCCTTCCTTTTGATCAAGTCGACCCAGCATTTTCAACTGCATACTTCTTTAGGCTTCAACTGTAAAATTCTCCATTAAATTACAAATGATTGACCTCTCAGAAACCAGTGTGATTGAAATGGAAGATAAAAGTCAACCAACAGGATAACACACCTTTTCATCATCCTACAAACTGAAAGCCAATTTTCCTCCAAACTACCAGGGTCCCCAAAGTGTATAGTGACATACTGTGGGAGGTCTAGTAAAATGTAAAAATACTAAAATTTTTAAATCATGAATTTAACAAACACTAAAGGTAGATATAAGATAAACACAGCAGACAGAATAAAATTTTCTCCAAAATTAGCATTTATTAAAGTATGACCAATGAATTAATTTAAAATAAACATAAATTCTATTTTTTCTGTATTCCTCTCCTAGAATATTTGATGTTTTACTCTTTCTGAATTTTTTATTGATTGCATTATGTTTTTATATGAATTTATAGTTATGGTATTTCTTTATACAATTCTGTTTCTGCTGAAGTCACTTCCATCACTTCATATGTCATTCAATATTTTCTTATATATGTCATAACTATTCTTTATACAGCATCATGAAATCCTATTAAATAAAAATACATCATAATAATTTACTTAGACATCTTTCCAATTAGTGTTCTTTCTGTCTCTTTCTGTCTGTCTGTCTCTCTTGCTCTCTCACTGTGTATATATATATATATATATATATATATATATATATATACACGTATACAACATACACATAAAATACATGTATGTATGCATGTGTATGTACGTACATATGTATATGCATACATGTATATCCAAACCCATGTTGGTTTTTTTAGTTTATTTTTTATTATAGCTTTTTATTTGCAAAACATATGCATGAGTGGTTTTTCAACACTGACTCTTGCAAAACCTTCTGTTCCAACTTTTCCCCTTCTTCCCCCATCCCTTCCAATACATGTTAAATATGTTAAAGTATTTGTTAAATACAATATATGTACACATAATATACAATTATCGTGCTGCTCAAGAAAGATCCGCTCTAGAAAGAGGGTTAAAAAACCTAAGAAGGAAAACAAAAATGCAAGCAAACAATAACAGAAAGAGTGGAAATGCTATGTTGTGGTCCACACTCATTTCCCATACAAACCTATGTTTTATACAGGCTGGAAATGTCAGGCCAAAAAAAGCTACAAGGAAAAATCAATATATTATACATGTAGGTACCGTATGAATCCCATGTCATCATTTTTGTAGGTCTCTTTCTATTTGGTTCAATTAAAAAATACATACTTAATATAGGGAAAGTGTTCTGCATGGCACTGGAGATACAAAGAAATGAAACTATTTCTTCCCTTGAAAAGTTTTCCTTCTATTGTATAGTTACAATAATGTCTAAGGCCAGAAGGGACTTTTGAAACTTGGATAAAGGAACGATGGTGATACGTACAATGGGAATCCAACTTCTAAAATTCCAATTATCTCTAAATAGCCCAGTCTGTTTTAATGCAATTCCTAGCTGCTAATTTCAAACTAGTTTGAATGTCATGGAGTTTTAAAAACAAAACAATATTTTCCTGGCTATTTAACTGAAACAAAACTTTAACATAAATACAAACATTTGTTGCTTTTCTTTTATCATCACCTCTTTTGCCTTCCTCAATCTTTCTATGTTTTTCCTGTTTCCTTAGTTCTTTCAGAAGCAGACCTTATGCTAAAACATCTATGTAGTAGGAAGGGAGCTAGTCACAGAGAACTCATTAAAATCATTGTTGAACTAATTATATATTGAGAATCTACTAGGTGCTACATGCTTTGATACAATTTTCTTATTGCGATCTGGCCTAAATAAACTACAATACCTTAATCTAAGGCACATTGGATGCCTGAAAGTTGTAGATTGGGGATTAATAATCATTTCAATGAAGTTACCTCTTGGGAGGGGTACTATTTGCTTTTAGAGAATGACTGATGAGAATGAACCAGGTTTTATTTTTCTTGAAAGTATACAATGATGAGAAGCAGGGAAAATAAACAAAACAAAAACAAAAACAAACTCTTTTCAGGATATAGGAAGCAGACTGGTGATTTAGCAATAAGATTCTTTTATGTCTGGTTTGCCTCCAGAAAGATATTTTTTTCCCTTTTCTTATTGATCCTTTTATTTCTTCAGCATCATGGATTATTTAATAACTGTTCAACTCTCATTTTGGCCAGATGGCTACAATGCCTAGTGAATATTCTTGCTGGTTATTCTTTGCAAGTGAGTCTTGTTATTCCATATTATACTAGCTCTTTCACACATTGAAAGAGCTTTCTTTCCCTTTCTTTTTCTATTTGCTTTAAGATTTTGGGTCTGCCACTGGCTTGCTTAAAATACAGAAACTATAGGTTAGAGGAGATTCCAAAGGGCCGTCTAGTTCAACTACTTAAATATGAAATCCCTATACAAAGTACCTCAGAAGGAGTCATCAAGTCTTTGCTTAAATATGAAATCACTATACAAAGTACCTCAGAAGGAGTCATCAAGTCTTTGCTTAAGGAGCTCCTGTAAGGAGGACTTCTCTATTTGGATAACGTTGATGGTCTTACATCAATCCTAAATTGGTCTTCTTGTAAATTCTATCAGTTGTTCCTAGTTATGTCTTTCTGGCACTTAGGAGAAAAAAGAATAATCAATTTTCTTCATGACAACCCTGCAAATATTTGAAAATAGCTACTATCTCCCCATTACTCTTCTCTTCTTTCTGTCAAATATTCTGGCCTCTTTCAGTCAGTCTTCATATAGTATAATCTTTTGTTTGTTTTCTTGTGGAGACTAAGTTTGACAATGGCTTTCTTAAAATGTATCATAACTGATCAAATATTTTCAATAGTTTGACACTGTAATAGTGTTGTTTCTTCTTTACCTAGGCTTATTTATTCCATTTCTTTTTCTTGTTTAATTGCTATAGGTAGCATTTCTACCATTGTTATATTGTAAAGGTGATAATGAAAAACTTTGCCTTAACTCTGATTGTTTTTGGAAAACCTCTATTTATTTTTTCTATTATGTATAAGATTTTAGATATAATTGATTGTTTTCTAATGTGTTAAGTAGAAACACAAGTTGGCTTGTTAAAAAGCTTTTTAGATTATTGGCATAATCTAAATTTATTTTGTCAATCTAGGTATTTTATATTTTTATAAATCTTCAAGCATTTCCTCTAAGTTATCACATTCATTAATATATGTGAGCAAATTATATTAATTTTTATTTTATCTTCAGTTATATTTAATTTTTTATTTAAACACATTGATTTTTCCTTTATTTTAAAAAATTAAACATTTGAAATTGATTTCTACCAAATCTTTTTTTAAAAATTTAATTGAAGCGAATAAATTTTGCTCCAGCTTCTCATTCTAATTTGAAGTGAATTTTTATGTTTTAACAAAATCAACTTTCTTTACAAATTGTTACATAATGAGAGGTCAGAATTAATTGTATTTCAGTTTTTTTTCCTCTTGGGAAGCTGGGGCAATTTGACAATAATCTAATTTTTACAACCTATTCAAGTACAAAAGTATGATCCTAGTGAAGTACTATAATACATGTTTCTCAACAATATTTTGATTTTTGAAGTTAGCTATTTAGGTAAATATCATCAAATAATTCTGAGAGTTTGGAATTTTATATAGATATGAGTATTATTCCTGTCACCAAATATTGCTATTTCTACCTCTAAATAATTTCTTACATCCAAATGCTTTTCTCTAACTTTAATTCACAAACCTAACCACTTTAATTCAGGAACTGATCACTTTTGACCTAAATTATTGCAGCCCTAATTCATTTCCCTATATCAAGTCTCTCCCCATTTCAGTCCTTTCTTTACAGTGCTGCCAAAGAAACATTAAGCTTTTAAAAAAAACTTTATTTATTTTGCTAAATATTTCCTAATTATATGTTTAAAATGTCAACAGTTTAAGAATTTTTAAGTTCTGAATTCTCTCCCTCCTTCCCAACTCTCTCCCATCCATTAAGAAGGCAAGGAACGCTATGTCAATTATATTTTTGAAGTCATGCAAAACATACATACATACACCCACACACCAAGAAAAATTATAGAAGTGAAAAAAAAAATCCTTCAGTTTGCACTGAGAATTCATCACTTTTCTCTCTGAATTGGATAGCCTTTTTCATCATGGGTCCTTTGGAAGTGATGTGGATCATAGTCTTGATAGGTGAAGACTATCAAGATATCAAGATAGTTGTCTTTCTCAACTGATTATCATTTTTTAAAAACCTGGTAGAAATATATGTTAAATCCAATATATACATACATATTTATATAATTATCTTTTGACACAAGAAAAAACAAATCAAACCAGAAAAAAATGAGAAAGAAAATAAAATACAAGGAAACAACAACAAAAAAAGTGAAAATGCTATGTTGTGAACCACACTCATTTCCCACAGTCCTCTCTTTGGGTGTGGATGTTGGAACTGGTCTGAATCATCTCATTTTTGAAGAGAACCATGTCCATCAGAATTGATCATCTTATAATCTTGTTGTAGTCATGCACAATGATCGCCTGGTTCTACTGATTTCACTTAGCATCAGTTCATGTAGGTCTCTCTAGGCTTCTCTGAAATCATCCTGTTATCTTTTCTTACAGAACAATAATATTCCATAACATTCATATGCCATAACTTATTCAGCCGTTCTCCAATTCATGGGCATCCACTCAGTTTCCAGTTACTATAAAAAGGGCTGGCACAAACATTTTTGTACATGTGGGTCCCTTTTCTTACTTTAAGATCTCTTTGGGATATAAGCCACTAGAAACCCTGATTGATCAAAGGGTATGCACAGTTTGATAGACCTCTGAGCATAGTTCCAAACTGCTCTCCAGAATGGTTGAATCCATTCACAACCAACAATGTATGTTTCCCACTTTTTCCACATCCCCTGCAACATTTGTCATTATCTTTTCCTGTAATTTTAACTAATCTGAAAAGTGTGTAGTGCTATCTCAAAAGTTGTCTTAATTTGCATTTCTCTGATCAGTAATGATTTAGACCACCTTTTCATGATTAGAAATGGATTCAATTTCTTCATTTGAAAATTGTCTGTTCACATCCTTTGGCCATTTATCAATTGGAGTATGACTTAGATTCTTATAAATTTGAGTCAATTCTCTATATCTTTTAGAAATGAGGCTTTTATCATAACCCTTGAATGTAAAAATATTTTCTCAGTTTATTGCTTCCCTTCTAATCTTGTCTACATTAGTTTTGTTTGTACAAAATCTTTTTACACAGCTGATTATCATTAAAGTACACACTATTACTGTGTACAATGTTATCATGGTTCTGTTCACTTCATTTTGCATCAATTCATATAAATCTTACCAGCTGCTTATCATTTCTTGTATGACATCACAATCCAATCACATCCAATAGTATTTCATCACAATCATATGCCAGAACTTGTTTAGGCATTCCTAAATTTCTTAGCATCCACTCTATTTCCAATTCTTTGCCACCACAAAAAGAGCTTTTACAAATTTTTTTTTGTACAAATAGATCTTTACTTCATTTCTTTGATTAAAGAAAAGCAACTTTGTAGCTATATTTCTTGGTCAAAGGATGTACACAGTTTTGTAATTCTTTTGACATAATTTCAGATTATTGTCCAGGATGATTTCCCAGTTTACAACTCTACCAATAATGTATTAATGCTCCAATTTTTTTTCCATATTCCTTTCAGCATTTTTCATTTTCTTTTCTGTCATGTTAACAAGTTTGATAAGATTGAGGTGGTATCTCAAGAGTTGTTTTAATTTGCATTTCTTTAATCAGTAGTGAGTTAAACTATTTTTATGTGAATATTGATGATTTCTTTTTCTGAAAGAAGTTTATATTTTTTGACAACTCATCAATTGGGAAATAATTCATTTTTATACATTTGGGTAACATTTTTACATATTTAAGAAATGAAGCTTTTCTTGGAGAAACTTGCTGTAAAATCTCTGCCCCCAGTTCCCTGCTTTTCTTCTAATTTATACCACATTAGTTTTGTCAAAAGCTTTTTAATTTTATGTAATCCAAACTATTCTCTTTAACTCCTGTAATCCTCTCTACTTCTTGTTTGTTCATAAACTCTTCCCTTATAAATAGATCTAATAAATACATGCTCCCTTAATTTATTAATGATTTCATCCATAATAAATAATTAATTTATTCATTCTATCCTAAATTTGGTATTTAGTTATTTGCCAATTATTGAATTCTTGCTCCCCAAGTTTTGATGTTTGAGTTGATCAAGCATTAGATTACTTTGTTCATTAATTTCTGTTTATTGTATAGCTAGTATATCTCACTGATCCAACTCTATTTCTCAGCCAGTACCAGATTGTTTTCATGGTTAATATCTTGTAATATAATTTGAAATTAGGCACTATTAAGTTGCCTTTCTTTACATTTCTCCCATTGATTCTTTTGATATTCTTAACTTTTTGTTCTTCTAGATGAATTTTGGTATTTTTTTTCCTAGCTCTATAAAAATTATTCTTTGGTAATTTGATTGTTTTGGTCCCAGCTAATTAAATTAAATTGGATAGAATTTATTATGTTACTTTAGCTTACCCATTATCCATTATCCATCAATATTTAAATCTATCTTCCATGAATTTATTTTGACAGGTAGACTCCTGAGTTTTTTATGTAGTCAATTAATATTAAGTAAATTTTCTCTTTTTATACCTTTCCACTGTTTTTTTTTTTTTTTTATAACATATAGAAATATTGCTGATTTATGTGGGTTTATTTTATATCCTGCAACTTTGCTGACATTGTTAATTATTTCAACTATTGTTTTAGTTGATTTCTCTAGGATTCTTTAAGTGTCCTATCATGTCAATGCAAGGAGTATTTGCAAAGATCGTGTATTTTTAAATCAGCAGGAGTCAGGAATTCAGGTTAGGGGAAAATCGTCAGTCTTTATTCTCAGTGAAGAAGGATTGGAGGTGGAAGAGAATCGGCAATAGCAATGTGTGCAGCTGAGTCAAGAAACTAGCTCAGGCAGCCCACAACCCAGCAGCTCAGGTCTCAAACCAGGCCCAATCTCTCCCAGCTTCTCTTCCTGTCTCTCTCTGCCTCCACCCACCCAAATCGTCATTTCCTATACAACACATCAGGACTTGCACGGAGAGTGGGCAGGGACCATTCTTTATCCAATCATGTATATTAATAGAGTATAGTCCAATTACTATTTAGCCTCTTGTACTTGGGACCTCAGTGCATCAACTCAAACCTCAGCCCATTACATCTCCCGCTTTCTTTTATTTTAGAACACAGGTGGTCATGCCATACCTGACTCCTCAGGGAGGTCAGAGCCCCCAAGGGGAGGTGATCACAGCCTCCCTGACTTCTCAGAAAAGCGGTGAAAGCACTAAAAAGGAGATGATCAGGCCCTACCTGACATCTCAGGAAGGGAGATGAAAAGCACCAAAGGGAAATGGGGGTTGCTAGTGGGTTTCTGGGCTGAAGGGTCTTATTATGCACAAACCCATTAGCATGGGAGGTATTACACAAGCACATAGCAATAACCAGAGGCTATTAAGGGATGACCCTCCCTCAGTCAGTGCAGGCTCGATGTGGTGTAACAAATATGAATTTTAACGCAAGTAGCGGAATAGAAACAATATAAATCAACACGGTGTTGGAAAAGATCACCAGAAGTCCTAGAAGGTGGGTATGTAAACAAGTCACAATACACCTTCTTCAGCAGCCAAGAAATGTCAAACCAATCTATTGTCCATTGCTTCACATGTCAGGGAATCAATGATCCCCTAGTTTTTGAAGTCCTGAAAAAGTCTTTTATGTGTTAGGGAATCCAATGATTCCAGCAGATTTTGAAGTGTTGTAACAGTCTTATCATTTCTCAGAGAATCCAATGATTCCTGAGAGTTTTCAATCTATGTCTCAGAGAATCCAATGATTCCTGAGGTTTGAGAATCCAACAATCTTTGATGTCCATGGAGTCAAACGCCATAACTGCCACGCTCTTTCAATGGTGAGCACAATCAGCAACCAGAACCACCGTATTTCTTGGTCTTCCCTTTGTTTCAAGGGTCTGCTCTGTCTCTGCGATGGACAAAGGCTAATATGGCTCGTTGGTACCCATCATTCCTTCTCCACCTGTAGAATACAAGCAAACCCTCTCCCCAAAGCAGTTAGCCTATCTGGTCCTTTCCATTCACCACTTTCTGGGTCTCTCCACATCACCTGGCGATTATCTAAAGATAGTGGAGCTGCTCGCTGAACACTGACCTTCCGGTGGGCTATAAAACCTGTCTGCCAGAGCCAGTGCATCTTTGTCAAAAATCAAGAAGTTAATAGTATAAAGAGCTAGATTTAGAAGTTCTCTAGGGTTACCTGTGGCTCCTCCTTTCTTTTGTTTTTGGAGGAGCGTCTTAATATCTGTTTCTTCTCTCCACTATTGCCTATCCTTGAGGATTAAAAGGTATGCCCGTGGTGTGTAAAATCTTATACTGTGCAAAAATTTGCAAAATGTTTTAAATATAAGCAGGACCATTTCTTTTTATTGTCTTGTGCACACCATAATGGCAAATGCTTTATGAGAATTCAGTGACCACTCAGGCTGTCTCTTTTGCTGCTGGCATTGCAAAGTAATCCGAAAAGGTGTCACCACAACATGGATGAAAAGACAGACGACCAAAAGATTTATAATGGGTCACATCCATTTGCCAGATTCATTGGGTCTCAAACCACGAGGGTTCTTCCCTGGAGGCAGTGTAGGAGCGTGAAGGAAGGCAAGCCATACAGGTTTTTACTATGCTCCTAGCTTCCTCTCTTGTTATTCAAATTTAAACTAAAGCTTCGAGCAGCCCGATGATATTTACAATGAGATACCTGAAGCCTTGGAACAAAGGGTATTACAACATAGTTAGAAGGCTATCTGCCTTTTGAATTCATCAAATATGGGACCTGAAGTCCACTATGAGAAATGGACATGTAATATATAGATCTTACCTGGATGCTTTCTCACTTGCTCTTGAAGTTTCTTAAAGAGCTGATATATAATAGAAGCTGCAAATTTATTTGGGCTGTGGCAATTCTTTGTACCACACCTACTGAATAGGCCGAATCAGATATTATATTTATGTCTCCCTGGATAATATAAGAGCTAGAAGTCGTTACAATTCATTCTGCTGAGTGGACTGAAAAGGAGTTCTGACTACTCTCTTTATAGTTAGATCATGAGGTACACAGCACAAATATTATGTTTGATGCATCCGTAGAAAGATAGTTGGTCCTTGAAGAGGAACTTAGAAACTTTTTCTTCAAGGAGTCCATCTAATTATGTAATAGTCTAGTTATCTTTATGGAGACCCATGTAAAAATTTGGAGCCATAGGCTAATAAAATTTGCCACTCTGGGATGGTCTCCACAACACACATTAATTTGTGTATTGGTATAAAATTTATATCTTGTCAGGTCTTGTCCCAGATAATTGTACTGCTCCTTAGTGGCCTTTAATAAAATTCTAGCCACAAGCACTGAGTAGGGTGTAAGGCTTTGTTCTGGTTGTGCCAGGAGGTTCACCCACTCTATCATACTGTTCCTTGATGAAGGACTGCTGTGGGTGCCTCTTGTGTGGCAAAAAATATATCCAAGGGTTTTTGGTACTCTTTCAACCACATTGGATAAAGCCAGTTCAACTTCTCTAAAGCCTCTTGAGCTTCTTTTGTAAGCTGGCGTGGTAATTTAAAGACTTTCCCTTAAAATGTCATATAACGATTTGCAACTGATAGGTAGTCAAACCTAACACTGGTCGCATCCATTGGATATCTCCTATCAAATTCTGAAAATTATTCAATGTGTTTAGCTTTTCTGTTCTTAAGGAGAGTTTTGAATTTAAGCACCTTAGGGTATACTTCATATCCTAAATATTGAAAAGGAGCATGTCTTTGAATTTTTCTGGTGCTATGTATAATTTGTAATTCCTTAGTGTTTCTATGGTCTTTTGAGACATGCCTCTAACATTTTGTTCCTCAAGTGCACATCCCAAAATGTCATCCATGTAATGTAATAGCATAACTTTTGGGAATGCTTTTCTTACTGGAGCAAACGCAGCAACATACATTTGACACATAGTAGGGCTTGTTTCATTCCCTGTGGCAAAACTGTCCATTCATATCTTTTGTAAGGCTCAGCTAAGTTAACGCTGGGCACTGAAAAACAAATCTTTTCATATCCTTCTTATCCAGAGGGATAGAATAGAAACAATCCTTAATGTCTATGACCCAAAGAGGCCATTCTCTAGGCAACTGAGTAGGAGATGGAAGTCCAGGCTGAAGAGTTCCCATAGTTTCCATTTGTTCATTCACTTTTCTTAAATCTGTTAACATCCACCATTTTCCAGTTTTCTTTTCCCAACATGGGAATTCAAGGACTTAGAAGGTTTTAAGTGTCCTTGGTCAAGCTGCTCCTTACTATATCTAATAAGGCCTGAATTTTATCTTTACTTAAGGGCCATTGCTCATCCACCTGGTGTATCAGTTTTCCATTGTATGGGAACAGGTGAAAGTGTTGGCAGGCCTTCAAAGCAGCCCTGCTTAAAAACCAAAGTACTCATTTTAACCCTAATTTCTGTAAAATGTCTCTTCCCCACAGATTGATGGGGATTTTTCAACTATAAAAGGAGTAAAACTCCTGTTTTGCTTTCAAAAGTCCATCTCATGGGGCATCACTAACTTCAGCTGCTATTGATCCTCCTACACCAGACATATAGGTGTCTGCTTTAATCTTGCCAGTGACTGGGCCAGCTGGCATCTAATGACCATTGATCTGCAAGTGTCTACCAATCCTTCCAATGGAAGGCCATTTATATAGATTGTGAGCATAGGTCAGTCAGTTGTTACAGCTGCTGTCCAGTAAATTGCTGGATTTTTGATCTGGAATCAGAATCTGGTGACTATCACCAGGCTGCTTATTAGGATTCTGTTAGGTAAACCTGATGCTCATATTTCTCCTGGGTTTAAGTCACACATTGTCTGCCTTAATTGGTGACTGGGATATTATCTACAATTCCCAGTTTCCACATCAGTATGTGGATGGACACTGTTTTGTACATACTTCAGGAGGTAAAATGGTCAAGCCTACTGTGCCTGGAGGCAAGGGATCCATAGGCTGGAGAGGAACAGATTTCCCTCTCAGGGGTATCTCAGTTGTCTCAGCTGCATACAACTCTATTCTCCTAATTGTAATCCCTTTCTTCCATCAGGTTGCTTCCTGGCTGATTGATTGTGTAATCCTTTCTGCCATCATTGGCTTCCTGGCCTGATTGGTCATACTGGGTTTGCCGTCTCGCACTCTCTGGTGCACCATTGGCTGCCATCATGCCCCAGTGTTTTTGCCTGGGGCCCTGGGGCTGGGCCTCTCATCCCGTTTCCCTGAACCTGTCTACATTCTGAGGCCCAATGGAAGCCTCTGTTGCATTTTGGACATGGGGTACTGGGTCTTGTTCTCCCACCCTGTTTTCTCACTCTGCCTCTATACCAACATTGAGCTTTCAGATGCCCTACTTTACCACACAGAAAGCATTGACTGTCTCTCTAGAAGTCCCTTCCGGAAGGGACCCTGTCTACCCATGTTGGGATCTTGGGAAGTGTGCATCATAGTCTGGCTATAAATGGCATTTGTGCCCACTGTGGCACAGCGTCTTATGAACTCCTCTAAAGGAGCGCATCCTTGTGCAGTCCTAGTATAATCCTTCTGCACACCTTATTAGCATTTTCCTTAGCAAGTTGCCTTATTAAACATCTGTTGATGGATTTTCCCCATTAGTTCTTGTGATAGCAGTCTGCAAATGTCCCACAAAGTCAGCAAAGGGCTCATCTGGCCCTTGCATTATTTTGTGAATGCCTCACCTTGTCATTTTTATTGAATCAAGCCCAGCTTTGATAGCATTAGCAACAATTTGCTCATATGCTTACTGAATAATTAACCTGTGTTGTGACGTCTGCATATGGACCTATACCTTGTAGTAGGTCATAGGTGATCCAGCATGAACAGCATTTGACTATTTTGTTGGGCTAACCTACAGAGCTCACTATATTCAAAAGCCACATGAAATTTGTCCAGGTTCTAGGCATACCTTGCTATGATTTCAGTCATCAGGAGTCAAGATTTCAAAAGCCAAATTCTGTAACAGCATCTTAACATAAGCTGATGTAGCCCCATAAAGAGTGCAAGCCTTTTTAAGATCTTTAATGATTTCTACATTAAAAGGGGCGTTATCTTCGACTTTGTTGACCTGAGGCATTAGACTGGGAAATTACAGGACAGACAAGTGGCTGAAGCTTCGGGATATCCACACCCTTTTCTTTGGCCTTCATTAAGCCCTTCTGCAGCCTACTCAAAATTGGATACTGGGGATGCTGGGGGGGAGGTGCTGGTGCTGTCACTCCCCCGCCCCTCCTCCCTCCATCCTGGAGGGTGTTGTTGTGGAGGAGGTCAATCACTTGCTCCTGGGGTGGGCTGGAAGCTGCCCTCCCTGAGGGGAAGGTCACCACACCCTTGCTCACTTAAGTCTCCATGCCCTGTGGGGATATGGTCATTAATCTCTTCATTGTCTTCCTCCTTAATATCAGGCCTCCCTACTTGGCTCCTGGGAGCTGGAGCCTCTGGTTTTTTCTTTCTTCTAGGGATTCTTAGTGCTAACTGAAATATATTGTATAAATAAAATGCCTCGATGGAAATTGAATGAGGACCACATTCTCTGAAATGCATGGACATCTCTTGTCCAACCCGGGACCAGTTATCTCCGAGAGATCTGCTCCTCCTCTACGATCCAAGGAGATGCAGTTTAATATACCCCAAATCTCGCTATCTGTTCCCCAAGTTATAAGTAACCCATGTATTTCTATCAGCTTAAGCATGCTTTCTATAGCACCACTCTTGGGTGGGTTGGGGCAGGGATGGAAGTCTTTAGCTAGCATTTGTCCATATTAGGCCAAAAAAAAAAAAAAATTACTGGTTTGTTTTAAGAAAATAAGTTCCTTTTTGTCTATTAACAATACTCACCCAAGTTCCTGGTCACTGGAGACTTCTTCAGTCCTTGTTTCCCTATTGGGCACCAAATGCAAGATCGTGTATTTTAAATCAGCAGAGTCAGGAATTCAGGTTAGGGAAAACTGTCAGTCTTTATTCTCAGTGAAGAAGGATTGGAGGTGGGAGAATCCTATAGCAATGTGTGCAGCTGAGTCAAACTAGCTAGACCAGCAGCCACAACCAGCAGCTCAGGTCTCAAACCCAGGCCCAATCTCCCAGCTTCTCTTCCTGTCTCTCTCTCTGCCTCCACCCACCCAAATTGTCATTTCCTATACAACACATCAGGACTTGCACGGAGAATGGGCAGGGACCATTCTTTATCCAATCATGTATATTAATAGAGTATAGCCCAATTACTATTTAGCCTCTTGTACTTGGGACCTCAGTGCATCAACTCAAGCCTCAGCCCATTACAAGTATGAGTTTTGTTTCCTCATTGCCTGTTTTTATTACTTTAATTTATCTTTATTGTTTTATGGTTATAGAAGGCATTTCTGTTGCTGTTGTTTGTCCTTCATTCTTGAAGTAGATTAGTGACATCAGGAAAGTGATGTCTTCACTGGAAAGTGAACTGGATTTAAGTGAGACATGTCTATGCAAAGTCATCAGTCTTACTCTCCTTCAATCATCAGAGTCCAATGACAAGACATATATCAGAACAACTGGTGATGGCTTCCGATTTAGTGGGCGACTTTGGTCTTTTTAAGCTGAGTAAGGTTTTCTAAGGTTTCAGATTGTTTGAGGAAACACCCTGTCAGAGATTAAAGATTAGGTAAGAACTGTGTAAAAGAGGGCCTAGTTTGACTTCACAAAAATTCAGTCTGGCCAGAACAAAAACAATTGCTATTAACAGTGACCTTGAGCCATCAAAACCCAAACAATATACAAGTGATGCTTGGGCTTGGACCTATTATTGGCTAGTCACTGAGAGCCAGAGTGATTTGGGTTTAAAGTCATAGTCAAGCAGCTCCACTTGAATCTCAATGGGCTTTATCAAAGCCTGGTTTACCAGAGTTATATTTCAGGAAATCATAAATAAAAACTATATGAGACAAAAGAGTTAATTGTCCCAGTTTTAAAAATATAAATAAAGATTAAAAAAAAATCTAACCCAAATGTGTAAGATATCTTGGAATATATAAGCAATCAGTCAAAAATTAGGTTACTCTTGAAAGAAAATTTAACAGTATCACTTCCCCAAAAGATTGAGGGAGAAAAGAAAGGAGAAGGAAATGGAAGAGGAAGAGGAGGAGGGGGAAAAGAGGAGGAGGAGGAGGAGTAAAAGAATAAGGATGGAGAAAATAGCAGCATTGCTCAAATGGAATTGCCTGTTTTTATTGCTTTTTTTTTTTTATTGTCTTATTGCTATAGCAAACATTTCTAATATAGTGTTGACTAACAGTGGCAATAATGGACCTTTTTTCTTTATCCCTGATCTCAATGGGAAGGCTTCAAATTTATCCACATGACATGCACATAATGCTTATTTTTTTTTATTTTAGATAGATATTATCATTTAAGAAATGCATCATTGATTCCAATGCTTTCCATTGAATTTTTAAAAAGTTAAGACTTAGTGTTATATTTTGTCAAAAGATTATTTTGTATTTATTGATATAATCACATATATTTACTTTTTTGTTATTGATATGGCCAATTTTGTTTAAAGTTATTTTTAATATTGAGTCAGTTTTGCTCACCTAGTCACAGTGTATGATTTTTGTGACACATTGCTATAATTTCATTGCTAGTATTTTAATTAAAATATTTTTGCATTGATATTTACTAGGGAAATTGATCTATAGTTTTCTTTCTCTGCTTTTTTCTTTCTCTAGTTTCTGTTTCAAAGCCATATATGTGTCACAAAAGAATATGGTAGTTTTCCTTCTTTACCTGTTTTTTCAAAAATTTTATATCCTATTGGGATTATTTTTTCTTTAAATATTTGGTAGAATGCACTTATAAATTCATCTGGTCCTAGAAATTTTTTCCTAAGGATCTAATTTAAGGCTATTTCAATTTCTTTATTTTGGTTTTGTTCTATTTATTCTTCTGTAAATTTAAATTCTGGTAATTTACTTTTTGTAAATATTCATTCAGTTCATTTAGATTGCCAGTTTTCTGGCACATAATTGAATAAAAATTTTTCTTTCTTCTTCCCCCCCAACCCCCCACCCCTTGTAAAACCTGTTTCTATTTTTATTTGTTAGGTCAATGTTCTGGGTTTTTTTTTTTTTCTCATTTAATTTAATCTCTCTTTTGGTATATTATCTCATTATTGACATTTTCTTGAATAAGCTTACTGATTATTTCTATGATTTGGTTTTTGACCTGCTGATTTTATAGGATTATATTAGTTTCTAATTAATCTTAATCTATGCTTACATGGATTTTATTGAATGCAATTTTTGTTGTATTATGGTTTGAAAATGTTCCATTTAATATTTCTGTTTTTCTACACTTTTTTTAGGGGGGTGAAAAGTTAGATTTTGTAAATGTGCTATGTATATCTAAGAAAAAGGTATACTCCATTTTTTAATTTAATTTTTTCCAGAGATTTATTATATTTACTTTTCTAAAATCCAATTCACCTCCTTAATTTCTTTCTTATTTATTTTATCACTAGTTTCATCTAGTTTTGAGAAGGGAAGGTTATGGTTTTCCATTAATAAAGTTTTGCTGTTTATTTCCTCCTGCAATTCATTTTACTTTTACTTTAATATTTTGGATGCAATACCATTTGTTGCATATATGTTTAGTATTGATATTGTTTCATTGTTGATGTTTTCTTTCTTTTCCTGATTATCTCTTTCAATTGTCTATTTTTACCTTTGATTTTTTTTCTATTTTTGAAATCATGATAGCTATCTCTGCCTTTTTTTGTTTTACTTCAGTTGAAGTATAATAAATTCTGCTCCCTTATCTTTCCCCCCCTTATTTTTACTCTGTATTTCCTTCTGCTTCAAGTGTATTTCTTGTAAACAGAATATTGTTGGATTCTGGTTTCTAATCCACTTTTCTATTGAGTTATGTTTTATGGGTGAATTAATCCCATTCACATTCAAAATTATGATTAATAACTGCATTTCCCTCCAACTTATTTTCTTTTCTTTATCCTTCTGTCTTTTTTTAAAAATTTTGATCCCTCCTCCAAAGTCTATTTAGCTTCTGACAACTTCCTTCTGTTATCTGAACTCCCTTCAATCAGCACTCTTCCAATAAATACTCCATTATCTGTTCTTTTCTTCTCATATTTTTGGTAGGACAAGATTTCTATACCTAATTTGAATATGACTATATATGTTTGCATGCATGTAAGTGCTTTCCCCTCTTTTAAGCAATTTAGATGAAAGTGAAATTCAAGCTTTGCACATTTTCCTACCATTCTCTCCTCTGCTTCAAAGCTCATCATTATGTTTCTTTTATGTAATGTACTTTTCCTCATTCTTTGTCTCCCTTTCCTCTTTTTCCAGTACATCCCTCTTTCTTGCCCATCCATTTTCTTAGATCATCCCAATATAATTGATTCCCTCCCTTCTCCTTTGACTATGTAGAGTCCTTTGTATGCCTTAATAGTGATAAACTTCTTAAAGAATTATACTTTTCATCTTTCCAGATAGTAATAAAATAACAACCTCATTGAATCCTCTTCATTTTTCTTTCATGTTTACCTTTTTATGCTACTCTTTGAGTCTTATATTTGAAAGTCAAATTTTTTATTCATTTTTGGTCTTTTCATCAGGACTATTTGAAAGTCCTCTTTCATTAAATTTACATTTATTTTTCTCCTGAAGGATTATTAGTTTTGCTGAGTAGATTATTCTTGGTTGCAATTCTAGCTTCTTTGCCTTCTGTCATATTACAATAAAAAATTCTTCATTTTTTTAAGGTGGTAGCTACTAAATTTTTTATGATTTTCAGTATGGTTCCAAAATATTTGAATTGTTTCTTCCTGTCAGCTTGAAGTATTTTTTCTTTAACTTGGGAGCTTTGAAATTGGCTTTTATATTTCTGGCTATGTTCATTTTTGCATCTCTCAGGTGGTGATCAGTAGATTTTTTCTTTTCAATTTCTATTTTATCTCCTGGTTTTAGGATATTTTGGAAAATATTTATTTATAATTTCTTTTATCAGCGCTTTCAGATAGTTTAATAATTCTTAAATTATGTTTCCTCAATCTATTTTCCTGGTCAGTTTCTTTTTTTTGATTCTTTTTGACTTTTTGTTTGTTTCATGTTGTCTCAAAGAGTCATCATCTTCTATTTGTCCAAATCACATTTTTAAGAAATGGTCTTCATGCAGTTTTGGGGACTCTTGTTCTGTTTAGTCAGTTGTATTTTTTATGAAGTTATTTTCACCATGAAATTTTGTATATCGAATATTATGGAATATTATTGTTCTGTTAGAAATGACCAACAGGATGATTTCAGAAAGGCCTGGAGAGACTTACACGAACTGATGCTGAGTGAACCGAGCAGGGCCGAGAGATCATTATATACTTCAACAATAATACTAGATTATGACCAGTTCTGATGGACCTGGCCATCCTTAGCAATGAGATCAACCAAATCATTTCCAATGGAGCAGTAATGAACTGAGCCAGGTATGCCCAGCGAAAGAACTCTGGGAGATGACTAAAAACTATTACATTGAATTCCCAATCCCTATATTTTTGCCCACCTGCATTTTTGATTTCCTTCACAAGCTAATTGTACAATATTTTAGAGTCTGATTCTATTTGTACAGCAAAATAACGGTTTGGTCATGAATACTTATTGTGTATCTAATTTATATTTTAATATATTTAACATCTACTGGTCATCCTGCCATCTGGGGGAGAGGATGGGGGGTAAGAAGGGAAAAATTGGAACAAGAGGTTTGGCAGTTGTCAATGTTGTAAAGTTACCCATACATATAACCTGTAAATAAAAGGCTATTAAATTAAAAAAAAAGAAATTTTGTATATCTTTTATCTTATGGTCAATTCTGTTTTTAAGATATAGTTTTTCTTCAGTATTTATGTACACCTTTTAACCAAACTATTAACTGTATTTTCATAATTTTCTTCCTTTGCTCTCATTTCCTTATCTATTTTTTCTTTTATCTGTCTTATTTTATTTTAGATTTTTTTAACTTTCCAAGTTATTCTTTTCACAATCCGTCCCCCATGGCCTTTTCTTGTAGCTATTTTGACATAACTGTCCTCTGAGTTTGTGTTGGAGTTTGAGCTCTTTCACAATAGTACTTTTTTATGGTCAGGTTATTTTTTTCCCTTGTTTTGCTCTTTCTTCAAGTCTATATCTTGATTTGGAATTTTATGCTAATGCTGGAATCTGTTCCTGGTCTTGAAAGAACATTGTTCCACACTTTAAGCATTTTTTGCATTTTTGTTTTCTGAGCTAGTTCTGGGGGGTTGAGAGTTTTTGGTGTTTCTGAGATGAAGGGATCTTAGAATAAGTTTTTTTTTTTTTTTTTTTTTTTTTTACTATTCTCTTGGTCTGCTCTCTTATACTTACCCAAGAAAGGACCTGTATCTCTTGTAGCCTCAAGTGATACTATTCCTCAGTTCCCCTGCTCTTTTTTGGGTGAAAGTGCTCCTCTATATCCTTGAACTGTGACCTGGAAGTGGGTCTAGGCAATGGAGTTGCCAAACAATGACTAGTCCTGCCAGCTTGTGAATTTTCTATTTCTAACCAATTTCTGATTGGTTGCTCAATCCTCCTGCCAATTTTGCTGTGATAACTCCCCAAACTGCTGTCACCAACATCAAGTCCACCACTGGTGTTACATTCATATGATCAGTCTCCACTGCTGTATTGCAGTGGTCTCTTTGCCACCCTCCTATGTTATCTTGGGCTAGAAGAATTTTCATCCTGACCTTTGGTTGACTCTGCTGCTACACAATTTAATTTGAAGTATTTTAAAGTTATTTTGAGGGATGTGTTGGGAGATATTGGCTATCATGCTACTCTATCATCTTGGTTCCTAAAGTAACATTACTTAAATATAAATATGACCATGTTACTACTGACTCCATTCAGTCCATTGTTTCTTTCTTGCTTACAAGATAGAATATTAATTCTCCAGTTAAAATTCTTTTAAAATCCTTCACAATGTGGCCTCAACTTATCTTTCTTTTTTTACATTATTCTCTCTCTCATACTCTGTAATCCTATCTAACAGGACTTCTCTCTATTCCTCATACATGATACTCCATTTCTTACATCTTTTATTTCAGGAATACACTCCCTGATCAGCTTTATTTTATAGAATCTCTCATTTCATTTAAGACACAACTCAAATATCACTTTTACATGAAAATTTTCTTGATCTTCCCAACTGCTTCCCAACTGTTGCATTTAATTGATTTGAATTGATCTATATATATTCTCTTCATATTTATTCCATATAGTCATACATGTAGTTGTCTCTTACATTAGAATTTAAAGCCCTGGATGGTTGAAATTGTTTCCTTCTTTGTATGTATTCTAGGACCTAGCACAGTACTGGGTGCATAGTTGGCCCTCAATAAATGTTTGTTTATTGACTGATTTTCTCCAAAGTGGAGCCAGCTCACCATGGATTTATAGAATTGAAAGAAACTTTATAATTATTTAGTTCAGCTCCTTCATATTATATTGAAAACAAGCCCAGAGAAATTATGTGGCTTATTTAAAGTCACATTATTAGTTAACAGCAAAGTGAAAAAGGAATTTTCACTTCAAGAATATTGTTACTTTTATTATCTCGATCTTTGCTTCTAATAGTAGACTTAAAATTTATTTTCCTCAAGCTAGCAAATTATTTCCAAATGACTTGGTTCTATCATGTAGTAATGATGTAACCTAGAGCAAAATACTTCTGTTCTTCGGGCTTGATATTTTTATTTGTAACATGATTGGAGTAGAATATGGATTCATAATTGTTATGGGCCAGAACTCTGAACTTGAAACAAGGTGTTAAGTTAGTACTTAATATAGTTCTACAAGATTCACACATGATAAGAGAGCATATAAGCTTGGACAAACTCAGCCAGAATCGGAACTAGGGAAGATAGAGACCGTGGTGATAGTCCTCTTGCCTCCCCCACAGAAACCAAAATACATTCAGGAGGACCTCAAGAAAGCTGGCCTGGGTCCCAGGCAAGGAGATAATAAAGGATTTGGACTTTGGACTTTAATACCTGGCTGTACTTGTGGTGGACTGAAATGAAGGCTGTCCAGAGATCTCCAGGCAACCAAAACAGAGAACATTACATATAATCTGAAATCCATTTGAAGACTTCAATAGATGCATGAACTTTTTATATTTTAATATCCTGAAAATAATATTTTAATATAATTAGTTTCCTTTAAGATCATAAATATATATTTATTTATAAGCATATTACATATTACATTATATATGTATGTTTAGACTCATGTATTTAAATGAAAATAAATGTGTGCATGTATACATACTTTTATATAAACATACATACACATTTATATGTATACGAGGACTATACACACATAATTTAAAAACATAATTTCTGATAAAGAGTCTGTAGGCTTCAAAAAACTGCCAAAGAGGACCATCCCTCAAGAAAGCCCGAACTGGAAGATAGAATTCAATTCAAAAAATGTCACCAACATTCTGCAGGGTACAATGCTCAGTACTAGAGAAAGACAAAAAGAAATAGTTCTTGACTTCAAGGAGTTTATTAGGGGAATACAAAATATTGAATAAATAGAAAATCACTTCAGGAATTTGAGTATAATATCAACTAAGAGGATCAGAAAAGGTTTTGGGTAAAAAGTGACAAGCTGAGCTTTCAAATAGGGATTTTAAGAGACCACTGAGAGAAGAGAATGCTTTCCAGAGATAGGGAGCAACCTGATAATTGCATGGAGGCAGTATATAAAATTTTGTGCACAAGAAATAGCAAATAATCTAGTCTGGCTAAACATAGAAAGTGTGATGGAGAAGGAAATGAAAATAAGTGGGAAGGTCAATGGGAGGTGTATTGTGAAGAATTTTAAATGCCAGGCAAAGGAACTGATTATATATTAGAACCAACCAACAACACTTATTATGTAGCAGATGACATATTAGGGTACATAGAAAAAAAAAGTGAAACAATTTCTTCCCTCAGGCAACTTATATTCTAATGTGGAAGACATGTAAAGATATATGGGCACATACAGAATGTGCATAAGAAAATAAGATTGTTTGGGGGGAAAGGCAGCTGAAAAGACTATTGTAAACTTCCCATAGAAGCTGAGTCTTGGAAATTTTAAGAGCTGGAGGTAAGGATGGTGTTTGAGCAAAGGTAAGGTAATAGGAAAGAGCACATTCTATCTGTGGAATATTAGATAGAATCTCTAATAGCTAAATGCAAACCTGAAGAGCTTCTTGAGACAACTTCTCTCCAGCATCTAAGGTGTTTCTCATCTCTCCCAACAGATAGGTCACACTTGGCTTGGCTACTGCAAGTTCTGGACAGACTAGGTTTCTGCAGTTCTCCAGTTCTATAAATTCCTTCTGAGAATGGTCCAGATACCATCATTTTTCTCGAATGAAGGGTACATCTTTCAGTCCCAGTGAATGCTAGCTATCCAAAGCACAGGGTCCATTCCTGCCTTCACTGAACTCTATTATATTTCAATCAAATTGACTTTATTTTTCCTTACATAGAATGTCCTATTTTCATTCTCCACGCCTATACCTAGGTAGTACACACCCTCTTACTACTTCTTAGAGAAACTTTCTTCAAAATTCGGTCTAAATACAATTTAAATTCTAGTGCCTCCTATTGCCTTATCACTCCTTCCCCCAAAAGCACATATATAAACATAGAATTTGTATATTTTTCCTCTGATGGAACAAAAGTTTCTTGAGGGATGGGAATATTTCACTTTAATATTTGTATCCGTATTGTCTAACACAGGAATGCATAATACTTATTGATGTATAGAAGATAGGTTTATGAGTGGAGAGACTTGTGGTAGGATCTTCAGTTCAAAAGTTTTCCAATAGTCTGTGTGACAGGTTATGAGAATCTGACTTGGGTTGATAGTTGTATGACTGGAATGAAGATGGGTATTAAAGATATTGGGGAGATAAAATCAATAGAATCTCATCAGGATAAAGGATAAGAAAGAAGCAAAGATGGCTCTTAGGTTGCAAAATCTTAGGTGACTGAAAAATTAGTGATGTCAATAAAAATGGAGAAGTTTAGAGAAGGAATGGTTTTTAAGGAATGATAATGAATTCTACATGAACCTCTAAGGGTCCCTATTTTAGAATCCTATGAATTTCATCTAACTTTAAAATGATGGGGCATTTTTGCCAAGAATTAATCAAGTTGTGCCTCATGTAATATTGAGTAGACTATTAAATTTGTATTATAGTTCTCATGTGTAGACCAAGACAGATAATATTATTTAGATATAATGCTGCCATGAAATAAAGAACCTATAAAGTAAAATTGATTCAACAGTTTCCAGTGAATCATTAAATTAGTATTTGAATAAACTGAGGAGGATTACTTTGAGATGAACAAGATATGTACCACAAAAAGCATTGCTTTGTGCTGAGCCCATTTTTAAACTAGAAAAAAAGAGGCAGGTTCTTATTGCAGAATACTGCAAGTGTTTTAATGCAAAATCTTAGGAACATAGACTAATGTTTTAGCTGCTAGAGTAGTTATGAATTTTCTAATTTTAACCATCTAAATAGTTGACAATGACATGACCTTGCTGGAGAGCAGAAGTAGATGAAAAAAAAAAAAGAAAACCTTTGTGTCAAAAATAAAACCAAGGTTTCTGTCTTAAGGTACCTTGATCAAATTGGATATGACCCTGCTGATCACCCCCAATTAGAAGGAGCTTCTTGCTGGCTGAATTGTCTCTGCTTAATGCCAAAATTGATGAGATTTTCAGGCTGAAATGATTGTTAAAAATTCTCAGAAACTAACCTCAATAGAAGAATTTTGGGGAATAAAACCTGATAACATATTGATTATGGTATCATAACTCTATAGCTAAAAGGGAGTTTAGGGATTATTTTAGGTCAATCCCTTCCTTTTAAATGTGAGAAAATTGAGATACATAGACATTCAGTGACTTGCTCAAGGTCATGCAGGTTTTAAATGGCTATTTGAGATTAAAACAGTTTTCATGACTCTAAACTGCACAACCTTTCCATTATACTACGGTATATTTTATGATATAAATCTATAATGAGGGGGATATAAAAGGGACCCCTGAATCTGATCCCCCCAAATCAGAGTGGTTTTATTAATATCATTAATAATAATTAACATAATTATTATCAATTTATTAATATATTAAGTGCTTTATGCTTATTTATTCAATCATTTATCTATTTTTTCTTTCTTTCTAGGGACAGCTGAAGGACACCATACATGATGTGATTACACCATTTTCTAAATCAAAACAATGTGAAATTACCTTTGGTCTGTTAACAAAATCCTCTCAAAAATTATAATTTTCTTTGCAGGGGTTGGAGATTGGCATTGTTTATTCACCACTGTTTTCACTATTCAAAAGTATAATGTGATGCAGCTAGGTGATTCAGCTGATAGAGAAGCAGGACTGGAGTCAGGAAGACTCATCTTCCCGGGTTCAAGTCTGAGCTCAGATACTCTTTAGCTGTGTGACCCTTGACAAATCACTTAACTCTATTACCTCTATTTCCTCATCTGTAAAATGAGACATAGAATGAAATGAAAAAACTACTTCGATATCTCTGCCAAGAAAACTGCCATTGGGGTCATGAAAAGTTAAGCACAATTGAAAAACAACTGCACCACAAACAAATAACAATGCAATGATCACTAGAACTAGGAATCAAGATAATTTGAGTCAGAATTCCAGGTTTGCCCCTAATGTGGCTGGGGGCTCTAAGGTTATTTTCCAACTTATGGAAAATGGAGCTATCGATAAAACATTTATTAAGCACCTAATAGGTTTCAGGCACCATACTAGATGTTGGGGATACCAAAAAAAAAAAAAAAAGGCAAAAGACAGTCCCTGCCCTCAAGGATCTTACAATCTGATGGATAAGATTTATACCCTCCTTCTATAGGGTTCTTTTAAAAATGTTTAATTTTTTTAAAAGTTGTTACTGGTCTTTTGTATTCCTTATATTAACATATTATCCCAAGTATTCCTTTTTGCCATATGAAAAATACTATTTTTTGGGAGTCAAAAAAAGGCACAACAGTTTGATACATTAAAAGTCCAAAAACATGTGAACGTGTAACATTGCCACAAAGAGAGTTGTCCTGTTTGATCTTCATATTTTTGTCAAATTTATGTTTCAATTTTTTTTGGTGTTTAGTTCTTTCCATTTACATTGTTGTATTTACTGGGTATATTGTTTTCTTGGCTCTGCTTACTTCATGCATCAGTTCATAAAGATATTTCCATGTTTCTCTATATGCGTCACAATCATTTCTTATGGTACTGTAATATTCCATTGCCTTCCCATTTAGCTATTCCCTGATTGACGGGAATCTACTCTTACCACCAATTCTAAGATGTAACAAAAAATACTATAAATATTTCATAGCGTGTGAGGACTTTTTTCCTATATTAGGAAACCAGGTGGCTTTCCTATACTAGGAAGCCAGAGGAGAGAGCACTGGTCTGGAGTCAGGAAGATGACTTCAAATATGACCTCAGATATTTACTAATTCTGATTCTTGGCAAGTCATTCAATCCTCCTTTGCCTCAGTTTCCTTATCTGTAAAAAAGGAAAAATAATAGCACTTTCTTCCTTGGATTGTTGTGAGTCTCAAATAAAATAATAATTGCAAACTGCTTAGCACTGTGCTTAGTGCATAAAAGGTGCTAAATATATATATATATATATATATATATATATATATATATATATATATATCAGCTCTTCTTTTCCTTCCCCTCCTCCTCTTATTTCTCCTTCTGCATTTAAGTTTAGGAATGAAGTCCCTGGTTTAAAAGATATGGAAATTTTAGTCACTTTGTATAATTTCAAATTTCTTTTCAAAATGATAGTACCATTTCACAGCTCTACCAACAATATTATTAATGTGTCTATTCTTCCATAGCCTCTCCAACATTGACTGTTGCATTTTGGTCATTTTTGCTAATTTGCAGGGTGTGAGCTAAAATCTCAGGGTTGTTTCGATTTGCATTTCTCTTATTATTAAAGCTGTGGAACTTTTTTTTTTTTTATGTGGTTGTTACTGCTTTGCATTTTTTCTTTAGAAAACTAGTTATATCCATTGACCCATTTATCTATTGGACATTCATAGAATTCTTATAAAAATCAAATGCAATAATGTGTTAGTCATTTGTAAAATTTAAGCAATAATTTGTTGTGCCACAGTTCTCTTTTATTGTCCTGACTCAGTTTCCCTAATTGTCCTGACTCAGTTTCCCTAATTATCCTGACTCAATTTCCCTACTTGTTCTACCTCAGTTTCCCTAATTGGTCCTACCTCAGTTTCCTTAATTGTTTTGCCTCAATCCCCTTAGTTGTAATCCCCCACCCCACTCTGGTTCATGAAGACTGATATAACTCAGGGCTATTTGCTCTAAGGTTATAAATTGTCAATGTGTAAACTCAAAAAGAGGGAATCTAGACTTCATGTCTCTAGTCAGGCGCTTTCTTAACTCCCACTTGCTAGAATATATGGTCCTATCCCTCAACCTGTTAGAGCCCAGTTGATGGTTTCTGCCTGGAGATTGTGCTCACCGGAGTTTGGACTCCACCCCCCTGCCTTTGTTTAGCTATTGTGTATAAATATGTCATTGAGAACTCACATTGGTTGCTGGATGCTGGCTGGATGCTGGATTCTTGGAGACGAGTCTCATTCAGCCCTGGGACCAAACCATAGATCCATTTGGTCCCAATAAATCTCTCCCTTCCAAATAAAATATTAAATCTTGCCTCAGTTTCTCCAGCATTACATAATTAACTATTGTTTTGTTTTCAGTTTTTAAAAGATCTGTAATTTATTCCTTTATCAGTGTAGATTGTAATCCCTCTGTACTTTAAAAACTTGTTGTGGTTAAGAAAAAAATAATCTGTCTACCTAGTAACTAAACTTGTTAAAATTAAGTTGGCTGGCTCCTAGATAATATGCATAGAATTCATGATTGTGTTCACACTTGAGGGCTTTCTAGTTGGTAGAAGAGTTTTCAAGATCTGTATTCTACTAGCATATAATTTTAGAGAACTTCTGTGTTATAATATTATTGTTGTTTGTCTTTTATTTTGGAAGAGGACCAGTGACACAATAGAGTAATATGTTTATTGATGTGTGAATTGGATTTAAGTAAAACAGAATTGCACAGTTGTCAGCTTACTCTTTATTTCATAGTCATCAAAAACCAGTGACAGGACAAAAGTCACAAAAGAACATTGGATTTATACTTTAGTGGAGAATTTTTGTTTTTCAATGTGCTATCAGCTAGATGTAACTTTTTTTTTTTAAATCCGCAAAGTATGGAAAGATGCTTCCCAATTCCCCAAGGACTCCTGCAATAAATCAATATAGCCCAAGTCTTCTTTATGTCAGAACTTAGGGGAGTTATTAACAAGAAAGACAAGTATATCATTTCTAGTATGTATAAAGAACTGGAATAATTTCATAATGACCTTTGTTGAATGTTGAAGGTTTGTTTTCCTACCATGGCTTATTGACTGTTCTTTGTGTTTGAAGTTCTAGCTTCTCCCTTTTGGAAAAGAAGTTTAAAGATATCCAAGAATGCTTTTACACTCTCCAAGTTATGAGGAAGAATTACTGAGGAATTAAGTTACTCAAACTTAAGAGTTTAATATTGAGTAAGAGCTTCAACATGAAAACAAAGGATTGAAGAGGCAGAAGGAACATAGCAGCTTGGAGGTGAGAGAAATGTGATTTAAAGGAGAAAAAGGAATTAGAACAGTGAACACTTGGGACTAAGTGTAGCCACCCCCTTTTTTTCTTTTTTTTTCAGGCCTTCTTCCTCATCTCTGGTACTGCTGGTTGGCTGGTAAAAACTACTACTTTTGCTCTTGGGCAGAGAGCAATCCCGAGGGACTAAGAGTTTTCCAGTACTACCAAGAAAAAGCCCTATCTGGTATGCTTCATATTTATCAAAAATTAATCAGTTAGAGTTAATTGCATTTTAAAAATGACTATTTCCTAAGGGTGGTCTGAATACTTGCTCCAAAACATTCCCTTAAACAACAGGCATATGGTCCCCTTTTATATAATGCTCCTGAAGATGGTGGGTTCAGACAGAGAACCAATGTGCCTAAATGGCCAACTCAAAGGTCTTGGCTTTTGAAAGTTCTTTTCTCCCATTGTAGAGTGTTCATAAATTTGCCCTATGGTATAAGTTTCTGCTTGGCTCCAAAAATTGGTACCTTTTCTGAATTCCAAAATCAAGGGCTCATGTTGCATGACAATTCCTTTCCTTATTGTGTATATTTTGTCCTTGCTACACTGCTGCTGGAGAACAGTGCTACTAGCTCTGATGGACACCATTAATATTACAAATGTGAACTAGAGATATCTTGACCTTTTGAAGTGCACAAAACCATCACCTAGTCAGTGCAGGAGTGGGGAAGAAGGGTGGGAAGAGGGAGTCTAACATTCCCTCTAGCTTGACCTTCCTCTTCCTTTTTCTCCCCTCAGTTATAAGGATTCTACCTCTTTAGGGTACTTTTAAAAGTTTAACTGGTTTCATGCTTGGATTTCACCTCTGACATTCATAGAACCAAATATCTAATTTTTTCTACTTATTCTAATACACTTTCCATTTTGTCATCATTTCAGTCTACAAAAGGTAGTTGAACAAAAGAATCGAAGGAAATTATATTGTGGATCTGATTTTTCACCAAAAAGGAAAAACTGGTTGTTAAAAAGAAAAGAACTCTCCCACCTTAGAATTAGTAATAGAGAAGAAGAAAAATGGAAATAATTTGACCTGTACCATAAATTCTTGGAGAGCAAATTTTGAAGAGTTCAGAGAAAGACAAATAGGATTGTAGTCTTAAAATTCTACAGGGGAAGTAAGTTCAAGAAATATAGTTTTTGAGACACAGAGAAACAGTTCCAGTGAGAAAGAAAAAAATTTGTCTAAAGAAACTGATGTAAATCAATAAAGAACTCATCAATAAACTATTATTTTTACTAGATGTGAATATAAAATTAAGGGAAATTAATAAAGAATCAGTACAAAACTGTAAGATGGTCCTGTATAAATAGTGTAAGGAGTTTTATGTTCAGAAAATTGAGACCAGAAAGCAAAGCTAGGGATAACAAAAAGGAGATTGTTAGTTATTTTGGGATAAGGAGAGATCAATGAAGAAATAGGATTAATGCTCAGGTTGAGGCAATGGTGATCAGTAAATGAGAGAACTGAGAACTGGTTAACTTGTCTCCTTGACTAGTTTCTCTTTTAAAAAAGAATGACCATTGAATTAGGAAGGACAGAACAAAGACATGGCTTAAAGGGAGCTGAAATCTGACATAAGCTGATGTGCATGAAGAGTCTTTATCAGTGACTTCTAGAAGATCATGATTTACTGAAATGGTAGTAAAAAGTCCTGGACATAGCCAAATAACTTGATTTTCAAAAAGAAAATCCTCTACTAGGTCAAAATAGAATGGGTTTGACTTTGATTACGGCTAGAATCGAATAATGTATCATTAAAGGGATAGTAAGCAAAGATATAGAAATAAAAGCAATGATCACAGAATCAAGATAAAAAAAAATGAGTATGCCAGACTAACCTTATTTCTTTTTTTGATTAGGTTTACTAAGGTGTTAGATTTTAGCAAAGTATTTGACAGTCTCTCATTCTATGTTTGTGAAAAAATAGAAATAGATGGACCTGAGAAAATGTTCTCTATTCACAAATCTTTTTAGCAGTGTGGATTATGTTTTTAACCACTTAAAACAAAATACATAAAATTAAAAGAAAACTATATTGAAAAAGTTTTTCTTCTCTCTCTCTCTCTCGTTCCTCTTCTCTCTCTCTCTTCCCTTCTCTCTCTCTCCCTCTCTCTTTCTCTCTCTTTCCTTCTCTCTCTCTCTCTCTTCCCTTCTCTCTCTCTCTTCCCTTCTCTCTCTCTCTTCCCTTCTCTCTCTCTCCTTTCTCTCTCTCTCTCTCTCTCTCTCTCTCTCTCTCTCTCTCTCTCTCTCTTCTTCTCTCCCTCTGTCTCTATCTCTCTTTTTCTTCCTTTCTCTCTTCTTGCCTCCCTCCCTCCTCTCTCACTTTTGCTATTTCTGTCTCTTAGGTGTGTATGTATGTATTCTCTCTGACTGTCTACTTGTCTGTCTCTCTGTGTCTTTCTCGATCTCTGTCTCTTTTTTTCTCTCTCACTATTGCTATTTCTATCTCTTATGCATGCATGTATGTATATATGTATGTATTCTCTGTCTCTGTTCCTCTGTGTCCCTGTCTGTCTTTATTATTTTTGTTTGTCTTGATCTCTCTCCCAACAATTTCATGGTACTAGGTTAAAACCTCCTGGCCTATATGATAGAGTAGTCAAATAGATTCAGAACTGGTTGAATAACTGTGTGAAAACAGTAAGAATTAGTAGTTGGAGGCCAAGTTGGATGTTTCTCAAAGAATAATCCAAGTATCTGTGGTTTACTTTTGGGTCTCTCAGTGACTTGGATAAAGTCACAGATGACATACTTACTAAATTTTCAGATGACAGGAAAATGTGAGCAATAGCTAGTTCATTGAGTGAAAAAGGCAGGATGTAAAAACGTCTTGATACACTATACATTGAGTTGAATCTAATAAAATCAAATTGAACAAAAATGAAGTCTTACACCTGTGTTGCAAGCATAATGGATTCTTACACAATAAAAGATAAAGTTTTACACTTGCTTTACAAGCATAATATGGAGAAAACATATCTAAATTGTAGTTCACTTGAAAAACTTTTCTTAATGCATTGATAACTTAACAGATATCTGTTATGAAAATGAAATATGAATATGAAAATTCCCCAAAAGCTTTTACATTCTTGACTGAATTCAGAGAGATATCCTGTACAAGGAAGTATCTCTGGACTCTACCAAGTTTGGTCAGACAGCATTTTCTCTTCACATGAGGAAATCATATTTTATGAAAGACATTGTTAAGATTACATATGTCCAGGATAGTGAAATGTTTTAAGATGATGCCATCTATGAAAAAACTGAAGCAGTGAGGGAGGTTGCACCTGAAAATAAAAGACATGTAGATGAAGACTCTTAAATGGAGGAGGCAATAGATTTGTTTTACTTAGTTTTGTAGGGTAGAGAACTTGGAGCAAAGGGTGGAATTTGGAAAGATGGGAATTTAGACTTGATGAAAGGAAGAAGTTTCTGCCCATTAATGCTATCTAAATACAAAGAGTGCCTCACAACACTTATCTCATGTGAGCTCTCCATCAGTGGAGTTTTCAAGCCAAGACCTAATGACTATTTCCTAGGTAAATCACAGAAGGATTTTTTGTTCAATTCTGTGTAGGATAGATGGCTTCTATGGACACTTGCAAATAGGAACTCTTGATATTGTTAAGATTTTTTAAATGTGGTAAATGTTATTTAGAAAATGCCTTTGTTTAATTCATGAAAATGATTCCATGAGAAAACAAGCTAGAACAAACTTCAGGAATAATTAATGTGTTTAAGTTTTGAAATTACTATTATATGTCATATATGATGCAATCAAAACTGTGCTGAGACTCAGGAGACCTGGGCTCTAGATTTGGCTCTGCTACGAATTAGTTGTGTGTCCTTCAACACAGCATTTAGCTTCTTTAGTCATTATTTTGCTCACATGTAGAATTAGGGGATTGGACTAAAGACCTTTTTACCTATAAAATTCTGCTATTCTATTAATAGTCAGATATTTTCAACTGCCTACAGGACATCTCCCCTTGGATATCTCACTGTCACTTGATATTCAGAATGTCAAAAACTGAACCTTCATCATTTATCTCTTTCTTACCCTAAGTTCTTTTCCTAAGTATTACTGCAGTCATCAGTCTCTGAGACTAAACATTTGGCATAGTTTTTGACTCTTCCTGCTCTTCTATATCTTATTTTCAAGTTATCTTCAATTTCTATTGCTTCTCCTTTTGAAAATGTTTTTCAGATTCTCTTCTTTCCCAAACTTACCTATCTGGTACCATACCTCAATTACTACAAGAGCTTTCTATTTGTTCTCTCTTCTTCTAGTCTTTCCTCACCCTCTCCAAACCCATAGCTATGCTATTCAAACTCTGCCAGACGAGTCTCTTTCTGAAATTTCAGTTTTGTTACATCAATCAACTCCTCAAGAATTTATAGATCCTCCCTATTTCCCATTCCTTTACAACTTTGGTCAGAGTGATCTTCTCTTTGTTTCCTTAAGATATCATGTATATTTTTAAACCATCGCCTGTCATTTTTGTCATAAAAGCCCTCTATCCCTTATTAATCAACCAACCAATAAATCAATTGTATAAAGTGACTACTATATGCAAAGCATTGTGGATACAAAAACAGGCAAAAGATAATACCTGCAATTGAGGATCTTAGATTCTAATATTAACCATCTTTGAAATCTTACTTCCTCTTTAAAGTTTTTTCCAATCATTATGACTCAGGCTTATTTTGAACTTTTCTGAATTCCTTTTTCCTTGTTAAAATTAGATGTCTAAGAACGCATTTTGGTTCAAAAATTTATTATTGTGTTTCAGTTACATCCAACTCTTTGTGATACCATTTTAAAAGATTTTCTTGGCAGAAATACTGGAATGATTTGTTATTTCCTTCTCATTTTTATACATGAGGAAACTGAGGCAAACAGGATTAAATGACTTATCCAGGGTAACACAGCTAGCAAGTGACTGAGGCTAGATTTGAACTGCAATTTACTACCAAAATAAGAGGCTTACTCTGGGTAATATGATATTTTTGTGTAAAACACTACCACTTATACTTTATGGGAATTATTTTTTGTGCCCTAAAGAGCATATTTCTTTCCATCCTTATGCATCCCAAACTCAAATTACTTTGCTTTTAGGGGCGATTACCATTCCTGATTATAGATACTTTTCTTGGTCCTATCTTTGGCATCATGGTCTAAACATGGTATCAGGGACAGGGAATAACTTACTGAAAATTCATGTATCTCTCTTTTTTTACCCTATATGAGAAATTGCCTGATTAAAACAGTTCTATTTTTTCATACCCTTACTCTCTAATCTTTTAACTGCAAACTTCTAATTGGATTCTCCCTTTTGGGCTATACTTTTAAAGATAATGAAACTCTTTCCTTTAGATTCAAGTCCCCCTCTATTAGTGTGTCAGATTACACCAATGGTAAAATTTTACAATCCTACTAATTTTTCATCCTGTGACTCATAGCAAACCCAGAATATGACATTCTTCTCACTACTGTCACTTGAAAAATCCATAATAGACCCACCAGAAAAATCTCCCTAAATCTCTATCCAATCACTAGCTCACACAGTTGTCACTCAACTCCCACATGCAAGTTGATTGTCCGTGGGCAATTTGCAGGATCTCAATCCACAAACAAGGGGCCTCTGTTCCAGTTTTTCCTTGTCAGTCCCCTCTGACATTCTGGTTAGGTGGACTCACTGGCCACTTATGGCATACCAAGGGCCAAGTTCCAAGTGGTTCCAGTGGTAAGATGGCTGGAACAGAGGCAATATGTTCTGAAGAAAATGAATCTATAAGAAAAATCATACTCTCCTAAGAGCTATGATAAACAATAGGGTTCTCATCAGTTTTTAACATATTATTGACTTAGTTGTGTACCTGAATAAATTGTTTCTGAACCAGAAGACAGAACACATTATCTCTCAGAAATGGACATAATGGAGACAGACTTGTCTATTCCTAGTACAATCACTAGCTCTCTTTGTCTTGAATGAGGAATGGAGAAAATTATAACCTTAGATCTTTTTTCTTTTTAAACTTTCCCACATCCCTAAAGCAAGGAGGTTATCTATACTTTTTCACTAAAAGTTATAAGTTACTTAGTTCTTAAGCCTCTCAAAGATTTCCTATATCTAAATGGAATAATAGCACATGTAAACTTGTGGTCTTCACTTTTTTGGTGTATATCACAGATCCTTTTGATAGTCTAAGTGAAGCCTATAGACTCATGCTTTTAAATGCATAAAATAAAATACAAGGCATTACAAAGGAAATTTACAAGAAAAGGAATTATATTGAAAAATGGTAATCAAAATATTTTAAAAACATAAATTTATGTACCCCTGGTTTAACGCTTAAGGTATCATTTAACTGAGAACCACCTTATTATAAGATTATAAAAAGTTATTTTCTCTTCCTAAGTCTCAGTTTTTCCACATTTGTGGAATGAAAGGGTTGGGTTATATCTTCTCTCAGTTTCTTTCCAACCTCAATCCTATGACATATGTCTGAAATTGTCTGTTTGTCTGTCAGAAAGTACAGATAACTTATTTTGAAAATAAATAAGGTAATTCTCTTAAAACAAGCAAACAAACAAAAAAGTGAATCAACCTTACCTTGGTTTGAAAAAAGTCTACTGCTTACTGGATAACATTAATTTTTGGTTCTATTATTATTTGTAATTTAAATAGTGCAATTTCATCATTGATGTTTGTCCTATACCAGAAGGAAAATTTACTCCATTTTTATGCTTCTTCAGAACTCTAGTTCTTATTAAGAATTTGGACAAGAGTTGTACTCAAATAAATCCTCCTCTTCACTTGAACTTCTGAGAAGTTCTCTGAATTCCCAGGGGCTGGCACCTAGCATTTCCTAAACGGGATTTGTGTCAACACTATTTGGGGTTTGTTGTTAAAGAAATAACCAAAACATTGTCAAGAAAAGCAGCAGCTCTCAGGGACTCCCATAAAACAGAATTGCTTGAAGTTATAAAATAGGCACCCCCCCCCCAAATAATAGACTCCTTCCCACAGCTTCAGAGTGAGTGAGTACACTTGGTAATGAGAAAGCTTAAATGGTGTGAGTTTGAAATAGAGCAGTAGCTAGCTTGACTGTCTGTCATTCATCAAAGTTCAAGAGAATATGGGAAGAAGTCAGACAAAGGGGAATCTATTTAAAGAAACCTAGATACCCACTGCCTAACCCAGGGGACTGTCTCCCAAATGAGTGTAAATATGAAAGGAAAGCATTGCAAACAGATGACCAGTAAGGTCATTTTAATGCCACGATCACAGTCAGCTTCACTGAAAAGAAAATCCCCATAGCCTACCAGAAGTTCAAGATTAAGGATACTGCTGGGAGAGCCCTTGGTTCTTGCTTCTGAGAGTTGACATCCATTTTAGCCAAAGATCCAATTAAATAACAGTCTTTAAGACTTTTAGAAACATCAACACATCATGGCTGTTGGGAGGGCTTCCATCTAGGGAACAATACAAAGTTTGGTAAACTTCTGTTCTTGAAAGGGACATGAGTTATCCTATTTGTCAAGAAAGCCTGTTAATTTTTTTGTTGCTGCAGTTCTTCACCTTCTCCCCAATTTGTACCCTCATGAGGGATTATGCTCTGACTTCTTTATACTCCTGTGGTATAGGTAACCCTTTAAGGGAATAGATACACAGGATGACAGTTTTAGGAACTTAAAAATCTCTGATTATTGATAGAGAACAAAAAAATCATGGCAATTGAAACTGAGCAAAAACCCAGAGCAAGTTATTTTCAGCACTGTTCATTTCTAATAGTACTAACATATATATCGATAAACACATGTACACACATAGTATAGTCAACTCTGACTTTAGAGAAGCTAGTTTATACACACACACATACACACACACACACATATATCAATATAGAGGAAGAAAGGGAGGGAGAATGAGAAGAAAGGAGAGAGGAAGAGGAGAAGGAAGAGAAGGAGAGGAAAGAGGACATTAAATATTGTCTTTGGTAATATATTTTGGCAAGCAAAAAAAAAATTCTTACTCTGTCCTTACATGTTAAAGAATGTTGTGAGGTTGATATTTTATTTCAAATAGTCATGATTAACCATGATCATACACACATACACATATACACACATATAGATACACGTACATAAATGTAAAATATATAAATTATATAGATACCATATATATAATATAGATACACGTACATAAATGTAAAATATATAAATTATATAGATACCATATATATAATATATATACACACATACACACACTATAAAAGATTAAATTTAGTCTTAATGCTTACACCCAAGGAACTAGATTTGATCTTTCACAGATCTTGTGCTTTCTTTCTATCTCTCTGTATTGTTGTTCCATGTGTTTCTAAGTCTTTCTGTGTGTCTCTTTGTCTTGTCTCCCTATCTCAACCAAGCTGAAAGTTTCAGGTGATCCCAAGGTAGATTGACTTGACTTTTGACCTGCTCTGTTTCAGACCTGGACAGGTTCATCCCTCTTGGTGGCCTACTATTGGCTCTGGATTTAGTGTGAATACCTGTTTATCTTTAGAACATTGTAAATCTAAACAATTGAATTTATCCATCAGTTTTGCCCTCTCTAGTAGCAGAGATTAGAGGTATTTTCTATATCCCCTTCCTTCCCCTACCTTCAACTCTGATGTTATTTTACAGTTTGGCCCAAGATACTTGCATCCTTTTTTCTGTTAATGAATACTCCAGATTCTTCTGTAGGTGTAAAGTAACAGAATGTCAGAAAATATAACTGTGAGAGTTCTCTATTTTATTTCTTGACTCCCACTTTGGAACCTGTGGGACAAACAGAAATTGTACTTTTAGTTCTCTTTGTCATTTATAGTTTTAAGCTGAAATTTCTCTGCTGTTTCAAGAGCTAAGTGACCACTTTGATGTGATTATTCTTAAGTGCAATATGTATGTGTCTGATGGGGATGACTGTCATTTCTGTGCATAAACCTCCACAGCTGTCTGAGACAGCCTCTATCTAGATTTGTCGCTGAAAGAGCCTGAGCTCATGGTTCCAAGATGTCAAAACATCTGGTCAATTCAGTAAAAAGTCAATTCATAGCAGTAGTCAATAAACAAACATCTGGACAATTGGCAGAATCAACTGAAATGATGAGCCTTTGAAGTTGTCAGCTCCTAATTACCAGATAAGAAAAAAGTCTGGTTCAAGCAAGTAGGTGGGAGAAGGGTGAACCAGTGTTCTTACTTAATTCTTGTGAAAAAGTTCATATATTCTTCCTACAACAATTTATGAAACATATATCACCAATCAAATCAAATCAAGTTACTCATGAGGTCAATACCATGATCATAGTAAATAATGACTATTTGAAATAGAATATTCACCATTCTAAATTCTTTGACATATAGAGAAAGAATAAGGCTTTGTTTTTGCTTTCCAAAATATATTTCCAAAGACAATTTTAGGTCTTCTTTCCTCTCCTTTTCCTTCTTCTCTTTTGTCTTCTCCTCTTCTTCTTTCCTCCTATCCCCCCTACCTTTCTTCCTCTATATTGACAGATACATATGCTAACATGACAAATAAACTAGTTAATAAAAGCAGGAATGCAAATAATAAAGTGGAACAACCTAATGACTTAGCCTATTTTGCTGATCTTTTGTCCTGGCTCAAATTAATTTACATAGCAAACCAAAAAGCAGCTTTTCAGACCTGAAGGAAAATGTGGTGGTTTAGACTTATAAAGCTCCTGAGAGACTTTCCTGTCAGAACCCTTGAAACAGGTTTTGGGGGCTCATGGTCTCTATAAGAAATCAAATGAATTATAAGCACTAGACAATATTAACCTAGGAGCATTCTGCCTGCTCTTGCCTAGTAGTATCCCATTAGCTGGATATAGTGGTTCATAATCTTGGCAATAACTAAAAGAGTTTCAACATGATTTTACTGAGGACAGGATTTCAAGTAACTATAGCAGTTGAGAGCTGATACCCAGGAGATGGTAGCAGAGAGCTCAGTGACCCTTGTCCAAGGAAGAAATCCATTAGCATAGCATCCAAAATCGCTTATTAGATCAGCAGAGTTGAGATGACATACCCAGCAGAGAGGGTAGCCTGATGATATCTCCAGAGGTAATCATCAATCTCGCAGCAATAGAAACGTGAATTTTCTTGACAGCATATGCTCTTTTTTCATATGCCCTTTATGTGTGCCCCCCTAGACACATGGTCTTAGTATGTACCTTTTTATATATGATCCTTGGTCACATCCATTCCTTACCTATGTGCCTTCTATTTATGTGTTTATAGGTTCAAATGTGTCATATTCTCTATATTTCCTATGCTCCTAGTGGTGATATAATCTGTGAGAGAACAGTTCTCTCCCTAGGTAGTTATGGAGGAAAATCTTATCTCTGTCTGCTATGTTGTATGATTACACATCTTGTTAAATGAATGTGTTATCTACCTGGCTGTAAAGATAAAGAAATTGGTTGGTGCTTATAAAAATTGATTTTTAGTGGGTGTATACCCAAAGTGCTTCAAACACGGAATAGTTTTGCTAGGGGATCTATGTTTTGAGAGGATGGTATCAAAGGGCTGTGAATATATTTAACTTGAGAATCTAGCTTCAATCATATTTAACTTTGAGATGGATGGATGTTTTAGGAAAGTGAGAGGGTTCTATCAATGACTTCCTCCTGACATGAAGAGATGAGTATGCTGTGTAGAGCTACAAGTCTCTGCCTTATTTGTCAAGTAATCGGGAACTCCCATATCTGACATAACCCTGACAAGTCTGACTAGCATACAAATTTGCAAAGTTTAAATTATGAATAGGGAAAAGCAAAAAAGACTTTGGAATTACTAGAAAAATAGAAACAATAATACTTGTGAATGAATATCTTTTCCCACCTCAAAACTCCTAAAAGCCTTTGTAGTAGCCACAGTCAATAATAGCCCATAATTGATAAGGATGCTCTATCAAAATTCTTACGGTCTTTCTTTCAATGGTATAGCAGTCATCTCATCATTCAGTCTGTGCTTCCCCTTAGCTTCCATGAAATTTTATTTGGAGTTCCTGCCTACTTTTGCCAACTCGGCCTCTGGGACTTGTTTCAGCTTCCCATCATTGTCTCCCATTGATATCTGCCAGCTGCTATGTCTCAGGTCTGCTGCCCTGTTAATGATACTTCCCCTTTGGTATGAGAAGGTGGAACCAGGATAATCTCAAATCAATAAATCCAAAAAGCATTTATTAATCATCTATGACGTTTCAGGTACCAAACTTAAGGGTAGGGTTAAAAAGAAAAACTAAAATAGTTGATTCTTTGTGATAGAGGCTTAAGAACTGGCTCTTTCCCAACATCTAATTCTGATCTTGGATGCATAGGAATTTAGGGTTATCTTAAATTTTGGGTCTCCAGATGCACTGATGTTTGTCAACTGTTTGCCTTACAGTGGTACATCTAAGTTTCAACACTTTTCCACTTTCCTCACAGGTGGCATTTGATCCACTATTCTTCCCTACTAGCATATACCGCTACTTACTGCAACTTCTTTCATCTTCTCTCCTGGATCCCATTCCCTGGGGAAAAAACTAGGGAATGGCTGATTGAATTGTTCTATGTGATTATGATGGAATATTATTATTTTATAAGAAATGATAAGCAGGATGCTATCAGAAAAAACCTGAAATGTCCTCCATGATCTCAAGAAAAGCAAAATGTACCATGTGAAAAGGAATAACAAAGTTGTAGGATGATCAGCTATGAAAGACTTTGTTATTCTCAGCAATACAATGATGAAAGATTACTTTGAAGGACTTATAAGGAAAAAATGCTATCCATACTCAGAGAAAGAACTGATTATAAATGGATACAGATTGAAGCATGTTTTTCAACTTTTTTTGAGGATTTTTTATGAGTGAGAGACCTATGTTTTCTTTTGTAACATGACTTCAATATTTTGCATAATTTCAAATGTGACTTCTCAATTGAAGAGATATAGGGAGGAAGGGAGAGAATCCAGAACTCAAAGTTTTAAAAACAAATGTAAATATTTGTTTTATGTGCAACTGGAGAATTAATTAAAATATGAAAAAAATCCTTTTTGAGTTTTTCCATGGCCAGAGACCAATTCCAATTTTTCTTGCAGGTTTTAGATGTAGAACCTTTGACTTTGTTATCTTCTTCCGAGTGTGTTTTGAATCTTCTTTGTCACCATAGTAACTTACTATGGTAATATATTTCCTTTTTTGCTAATTTTTCCAGCATATTTCTCGGATGTTAACTGTTAAAGTAGAACTATACTTCCAAGGTGAAGGGGACACTATCCTAAGTTTCAGGGGTTTTGTGTAACTGTTTTCAGAGATACTTCTAGAGATCTGCAAGCTTTCAATTCTTTCAAAGTGGTTTGATTTTTAAGGGGAAGTGTATTTATTTCTTTTCTGGTCCAAAATTTGGTCGGTGAATGATCATAAATATTTTTTTCTGCCTTGGAACTTTGAAGAGGGTTATTTGTGGGCCAAGGTTAAGCTGGTGCTTCCTGCTTTGGATAGTGCTCCACTCTCATTCAAGTGTGACAGATTTTTTTCTGCCGTCTTCTAAGTTGTGTTTAGCTGAAAATTATTTCATCCTGTCTTTTAGTGGATTCTGCTGATTTAGGAGTTGTTTTATGGCATTATCTGGAGGTGTTAGAAGGATTCCGGGGAGAGCTCAGGTAAGTGATTTGCTGCCTTTTCTAAACTATCTTGGCTCCACCTTTTCCTCCCAGGACGATTGTGAAGATGAAATTAATTAATATTTGTCAAATGTTTTGTAAATTTAAAAGTTCTATATAAATGCTTTTAAACTTTATAAACTTTGGTTTCTTAGGTACTCCGAAGTACAAAAAAATTCTAATCTCAGTCCATTTCCCCTGCAATATTGTAGAAATAAAATACTAGCATTAGAAGGGTCTTCAAGGGTGGATGTTCTTCAGGGGTGGATGTTGTCTAATCCTAACCCAAAGCATGAGTTCTTGCTATCCTGTGATCTAAGGACATTTTTATGTCACTACAAAACTCACATCTACAGATCTAGATGTCTCTATTAAAAACAAAAGTGTTAGGGAAAAATATTATTGAGTTCAAGGTGACAATATCCTTGGAAAATCCCTTACAGCTTCAAGGGAACAAAGGCAAGTCATGCTTAAAATAACTTAGATATTGAATTGTTCTCCACCACTGCATTGGATAGATCCTCTATGGATGATTTATGACAAGACATGGACAAGAATTGAACAGGATGAGATGTGCATAAGTGGAGGAAGAACCTGAATCAGAGAGATTGCAGATCTCCTAAAGAAATGAAGGATTGCAGACAGAACTTTAAATGTAGAGGATAATAAAGTTAATTTGTCTCTCAGGACTGGCATAATAGCATTTTGCTATCAATCAGTTAATCAACACACATTTATTATGCATTTATGATGTATCAGGTGCTGTACTATGTGCTGATTATATCCTTTCCTGACCCCCACTCCTGCAAATGGCAAATGCAGTCTCTTCCTTCAAGATATTTACATTCTAATGGAAAAAGCAATGTGTACATGGAGATATAACATATGTCTATATCTATCTATAACAGAAGATATTTCTGTTTTTACTTTCTCTGAAATTCCTATTATTACTCCATACTTAGTTGGACAACAATGGAATGGGTCATTATGTCAAGATCATTTAGAAATGGCCATTCATATGACTTAATTTATTAAATTAATTGATGGCCCATAAGAATGAAGAGTTTTAGTGAAAGGAAATCCCAAAGAGGTTTGGGAAAGGTCCTGTGACGAATTTCCCCCATTTCATCTTGCTTAAGTAGAAGAAACAGAATGCCAAAGCAATCAGCCATGCTTTTCTCAGATCCATTGCTCTGGAGAAGACTATCTATAGTGAATAAATGACCCATTTTCAAAAGACATTTTCAGGACATGTTTCTGATTGTGCTTTATTTAGAAAAATACAAATTCACTTTATATCTGCATCTTATTCATACTTTTCTTTATATTTAATATTCATTATTTCATTTGACCTTTAAAATGCCCTCTATGAGGCATTAAAGCAAGTAATGCCCCATTGGACAGATATAGAAACTGACTCCCAGAAAGATGAAGGGCTTAGGTGTTGTGCCAAGGTTGAAAAAAAACTCTTTGTCTGAGCCCTGGTAATTTTTATTATTTAAGTATTGCAATTTTCAACCCATATCATGAAAGCTTTTACAATTAAAAATTCAAATATTTTTTACCAGTGACATCATTATTACTTTTACTTTCTGCCTATCTCCCAAGAGAGTCATAATTGTATTAGGCATCACCAATTACATTTGAAGAGAAAAAGGAGATAAAATGAACTGCTTAGTACACACTAAATCTAAATTTTCTACTTTTCAGGGAATGGTCAGCTTGAGTGTACCTATAAAGCATAGTCTAAAAGATTTTTTTTTTTTTAAATGAGAAATCCTCAGTTACACATTGCTATAGTGCCTTTAAGTACAGTTTTTGGAAACTGAGAGGCTGCCTCTGAAGCAGGAAACTGTGGGATTTATCATTGCCATATCTAATATTCGCTTAGTCCTTTTTGATTTCAAAAATTTTTGCTATGTTTTTTGTTATACATTTTTGATATATTCTACCCCATATAAGCCTTACAACAACTGCATGAGGTTTTTACTGTAGGTTTTTCTGTGGATAAGGAAAATGAGAACAAGAGAATTAAGTTACTTGTTCAGGGTCACATTGATAATAAATGCTAGAGAAAGGATTTGAATCCAGGTGCAGAAATCAATCCAATATACTGTTTACTACTCTAAATTACTATGCTAAAACTTTGGTCCCTGTTTGCTGCTGCTTTATCCCTGTGTGAATTTGAGGAAGTTACTTAATACCTCAAGTTATTTTCTCATTTACAAAATGAAGGTTGGACTAGAAGATCACTAAGCTCCATTTCAAACTCTATCAGCCTCAAGAAGCTCTGGTCCTTTACCTTGCTATGAGGCAGATGATTAGTGACTGGCTACTTTCCAAAAAGAAAAAAAAAACTAATGAATAAATCATCAAGTTTGAGTATTCTTATAATATTACTGAGATACAAAGAATTTTCAAAAATCATCTTCATTAATTTTATTTCAAAACAAAATGGTTTTAATTGGTTGAATGGAGTACAAATAAATTGATGTTAAACTTTAACAAGTATCATCTGTTTTTATTAAAGTGATTCAATCATGACCATTCTCCTCCAAATAGGTATTTTATTAGGGAAACTCATTTGAACATGCAAGATAAATGAACTGTATTGAAAATTCCATTTTTTCTTCCTCCTAATTCAGCACCCTGATCTTAATTGACTCCTCCATATCTGTTCCCATAGAAACCTATAATGTAATCAATAAGATTCCAGCAGTAGTTATATACAAATAAAGGTATTCTGCACATGTACAAAAACAATTTAATTTAAGTCAGGTTACAAAATAGGATACACAATTAGGTTAGAGGTAAATTTATTCAAACTTCAAAAAAGGAAAAATGCAGGCAAATGTTTATCTGAGTGGGTAAACATGCCCAGGGTTCTTGCTTTTCTTTTTCCAAGACCAGAACAAATTCAAAATCCTATCCAATATTTCTGCAACTCTGATTGCCCATTTCCTTGAACTTTTGTACCTAAGTCCAGATTTTTGTTAATTAAAAGCAAAAAACCACCACCAACAAAAATGCTTAGGATAGTATTTTTGCCAGCTAGTGACCTCTGAATCCAGATGATGTTTTCCATATCATTTAAATCTTAGTTCAAAAGAAATCTCTGATTTGTAGGAAATATCTACTCAGCTAATTTGACCAATGGATTACAAATGTTAGATCATAGCACTTAGCATTATGGTTATTACTTCTGGGACTACTCTGTTAGGGTTTTGTCTTGACTTAGAATTATTTCTCTTAAATTAGCAAGGGAAAGAATTGTGAATGCTTGACTAGTGAGAGGGAAGAAGAGTTTAGGAATCAGGAGACCTGGGTATAAATGTAGGCTCAGTCACTAACAAGTTATATGACTTTGAGTAGATCCTTTAGCGTCTTAGTTCTCTTATCTTTAAAAGGACTTTAAAAGATTTTGGTAATCTTTACTATCTCTTCCACATTTAGCATTCAAGACTCTGAAGGACATACAAAAGGTTAACACACACAGTCAATTCTATTCAGCCCAAATCAATCAGTCCATTAGCAGTGATGGGAAAAGCAATTATTACTTGTTGCTTTTTTGTTTGTTTGTTTTTCTTGGCTTGTGACCTAAATGTATTAGTAGAAAGAAAATAGGCTGGCCATATGATAAAAAAACAAGGAATAATTTGTATACCACTTCAGAATCAAGTCATCCCTAAATACCCTGTGCCTAAGTAGAAGCAGGTATGGATGGGAGTGGCTCACTATAGATTAAGAAACTATCAATAACTATTTTAATGACCTAGAAAAAATAACAACAAAAATCATATGGAAAAACAAAAGGTCAAGAATTTCAAGGGAATTAATGAAAAAAAAATCAAATGAAGGTGGCTTAGCTGTACCAGATCTAAAACTATATTATAGAGCAGCAGTTACCTTAAAACCATTTGGTATTGGCTAAGGAATAGATTAGTTGATCAGTGGAATAGGTTAGGGTCAAGGGATAAAACAGTCAACAAATATAGCAACCTAGTCTTTGACAAACCCAAAGACCCCAGCTTTTGGGATAAGAACTTACTGTTTGATAAAAATTGCTGGGAAAATTGGAAACTAATATGGCAGAAACTAGGCATGGATCCACACTTAACACCGTACACCAAGATAAGGTCAAAATGGGTTCATGACCTAGGCATAAAGAATAAAATTATTAATAAATTAGAGGAACACAGGATAGTTTACCTCTCAGACCTGTGGAAGGGGAAGGACTTTATGACCAAAGCAGAACTAGAGATCATTATTGATCACAAAATAGAAAATTTCTATTATACCAAACTGAAAAGTTTTTGTACAAACAAAACTAATGCAGACAAGATTAGAAGGGAAGCAATAAACTGGGAAAATATTTTTACAGTCAAAGGTTCTGATAAAGGCCTCATTTCCAAAATATAGAGAATTAACTCTAATTTATAAAAAATCAAGCCATTCTCCAATTGAAAAATGGTCAAAGGATATGAACAGACAATTCTCAGATGAAGAAATTGAAACTATTTCTAGTCATATGAAAAGATGCTCCAAGTCATTATTAATCAGAGAAATGCAAATTAAGACAACTCTAAGATACCACTACACACCTGTCAGATTGGCTAAGATGACAGGAAAAAATAATGATGATTGTTGGAGGGGATGTGGGAAAACTGGGACATTGATGCATTGTTGGTGGAGTTGTGAACGAATCCAACCATTTTGGAGAGTAGTTTGGAACTATGCTCAAAAAGTTATCAAACTGTGCATACCCTTTGATCCAGCAGTGTTACTACTGGGATTATATCCCAAAGAGATTATAAAGAAGGGAAAGGGACCTGTATGTGCACCAATGTTTGTGGCAGCCCTTTTTATAGTGGCCAGAAACTGGAAACTGAATGCATGTCCATCAATTGGAGAATGGCTGAATAAATTGTGGTATATGAATATTATGGAATATTATTGTTCTGTAAGAAATGACCAACAGGATGATTTCAGAAAGGCCTGGAGAGACTTACACGAACTGATGCTGAGTGAAATGAGCAGGACCAGGAGATCATTATATACTTCAACAACAATACTAGATGATGACCAGTTCTGATGGATCAGGCCATCCTCAGCAACGAGATCAACCAAATCATTTCTAATGGAGCAGTAATGAACTGAACTAGCTATGCCCAGAAAAAGAACTCTGGGAGATGACTAAAAACCATTACATTGAATTCCCAATCCCTATATTTATGCCCACCTGCATTTTTGATTTCCTTCACAAGCTAATTGTACAATATTTCAGAGTCTGATTCTTTTTATACAGCAAAATAATGTTTTGGTCATGTATACTTATTGTGTATCTAATTTATATTTTAATGTATTTAACATCTACTGGTCATCCTGCCATCTAGGGGAGGGGGTGGGGGGTAAGAGGTAAAAAATTGGAACAAGAGGTTTGGCAATTGTTAACATTGTAAAGTTATCCATGCATATAACCTGTAAATAAAAGGCTATTAAATTAAAAAAAAAAAAAAAAGAAAGAAAGAAAGAAACTATCAATAGGTCCCTATCTACACCTTTTAAGGGAAATTTCAAATTAGTAAGATCACAAATTTGTTCAAATATCCAGTTCAGTTATTTTGCAGTTATGTCCAACTCTTTGTGACTCTATTTGGAGTTTCCTTAGCAAAGATGCTGGAATGCTTTGTCATTTTCTTCTTTTGCTCATTTTACAGATGAGGAAACTGATAAAAACAGGGATAAGTGTTTTTCCAGAGTCACATAACTATAAATGTTCCAAGGCCAGATTTGAATTCAGGAAGAAGAACATTCCTGACTCCAGGCCTATTCAAATATTGGCAAGAATCAAATTACTAATTGATTAACTGAATTGCTTATTTTCCAATTAGCTTCTTTTTATTCCCTAAATTAACATTCTGTTGTCTTGTCATGAAATGGAAGTGACCCAGGGCTCTTAAAGACTGTCTTAGCAGGTAGAAATTTTAGAAGTTCTAAACAAGTTGGAAATATTTTGAGTTATAGATGTGGCAGAAGAGTGTATCTGTCATACAATTATCAGTGCAGATATCTTTGGGAAATCTTAAAGCTAAAAAGCTAACTGCAGTGTTGATTTTTTTCTACTTGATAGTATTTTATTCTTTCCAATTACATGTAAAAATAGTTTTCAACATTTAATTTATAAGATTTTTATTTCACCCCCATCTTGGCATTCTCTGTCCCCTCCCCAATATGACAAGCCATCTGGTATAAGATATATATATGTAAATATACATATATAATATGATTATATATTTATAATCATATTAAACATATTTCTACAGTAGTCATGTTGTGAAAGAAGAAACAAAACAAAAGGGAAAAACCACTAAGAAAATTTTAAAAAGTGAAAATAGTATGTTTTGATCTGCATTCAGATTCCCTAACTCTTTACCTGTGTGAGAAATCCTGAAAACTTGGGTTTCCAGTGTTGCAAGCTTTGAGGTGGTGTGGGATAGGGAGTAACCCTGACCAAGAGGTTTTCAGAATGTGAGAGGTTAAAGAAGATTAGGATTCGCAGAACAATTAAGTGATCAACAGAGCAAACAAGAAATTGGGGAGCTAGGAAGGCACAGATGGATTCAGCCAATCAGAAAAAGTCTTGTGGTTTTGAGAAAATCACAAACTTAAGATAATAGTCCACCCATCCCAAAATAGTTAGGGTCAATGACCTGACTTAACCAAATCACTACTGCCTGTTTAATAGGCTAATTGAATATTAAACAATATACCCCAGTGGTGGAGTTTTCCATCATTTTTGAACATGAGATGTATGATGGGGGGGGGGGGAAGGGGAGGCATGTTTTATATATATTAAGGGAAAACATGTAGTGGGAGTATCAGAAAGACTGTAACCTGGATAAGAAGGACCAATCTGTTCTCTGAATGGAGGAGCTGTGTCACCCAAGCAAGTAAAAAGGTTCCCCCATTTCTGTCCGGTGGGCTCTCTCTTCGCCAAAAGGAATGGGGCCCACTTCTGGCCGGAAACATTAAGACAATTCCTTAAGATTCTTCTTTAAATAAATTTTCCTTGATATCTGATTTTCAGTGTCAAGAGTGTTATTTCTAAAACCTGGATGTGGATAACATCTTCTCTTATGAGCCTTTGTTCAATCATTGCATTGCTGAAAAAAAGTAAAATCTATCATAACTGATGTATAGTGTTGTTACTATATATAATGTTTTTCTAGTTCTTCACACTTTTAGCCTTTCTTATAATACAATACCATTACATTCATATACCATATTTTGTTCAGCTATTCCTCAAATAATGAGCATCCACTCAATATGTTTTACCCATTCATTCTTTAAAATTGAGATTATTTTCAATTACTTTTTAGTCTGTCTTTCCTTGGCCTTTTCTTCATGTAATTTTTATTGTATTATGATATGAAAAGGATGCATTTAATATTTCTGCATTTTATTGTGAAGTTTTTATGTCCTAATATGTAGTCAATTTTATTAACCTCCTTAATTTCTTTTCTTGTTTATTTTGTAGTTAGATTTCTTTTCTTGTTTATTTTGTAATTAGATTTATCTAGTTTCAAGAGGTTGAAGTCCTCCACTAATATAATTTTTCTGCCTATTTCTTCCTATAATGTACTTAACTTCTCCTTAAAGAATTTGGAAGTTATCCTATTTGGTGTACATATGTTTAATATTGGTATTACTTCATTGTCTATGGTATTTTCTAGCAAAGATATAATTTCTATCATTATTTCTTTTAATTAGATCTATTTTTATTTTTCTTTTGTCTCAGAGAAGGATTATTACTCTTTTGTTTGTTGTTTGTTTGTTTGTTTCAACTGAAGCACAATATATTCAGCCATAATTTTTGCCTTTGCTTCAAATGTATTTCTTACAAATGACATATTGTAGGATTCTGTTTTTTAATCCACTCTGCTATCTGCTTCCATTTTGTGGGAGAATTCATCCCTTTCACATTCACAATCATGATTACCAAGTATACATTGTCCTCCTTTCTATTTTCTTCCATTTTTCCCTTTTCTGACCATCCTCACCAGTATTTTCCTTTTGACAACTGGCCCCTTCAATCTGCTCTTCCTTCTATCACCCTTCTCCTTTTTCTTTCTACTTCTACTTCTCTATAAGGTAAGATAGATTTCTGTATGCAACTAAGTGTGTATATTATTCTGTGAGCCAAATGAGATTAAGATTCAAACAATGCTTCCTCTTTCTTCTTTCTTTCTACTGTAATAGGTCTTTTGTGTCTCTTCATGTGATATAATTTACTTAATTTTACCTCCCCTTTATTCTTCTCCCAGTACAATCTTTTCCCATACCTTAACTTCTTTTTATATCATCATATGAAGTACCTACATCCTATGTTTATAAATACCCCTTCTAACTGCTCTAATAAAGATACAGTTTTCAAAAATTATAAGCATCATCTTCCTATGTACAGATATAAACAGTTTAACCCTTGAGTAACATGTGTTTTTTTTCCTATTTGCATTTTTATGTTTCTCTTGAATTTTGCATTGAAAGCTTTAATTTTCTCTTTAGTTCTGGTCTTTTCATCTGAAATAATTGAAAGTCTCTTACTTCTTTGAATATTCATCTCTTGCCCTGAAAAATTATGCTCAATTTTTCTGTGTAGTTGATTCTTGATTATAATTTGAGCTTCTTTATATTCTGAATTATCATATTCCAGGACCTCTGGTGCTTTATAGAAGCTGCTAAATCTTATATAATTCTGACTGGGGCTCCTTGATACTTGAATTGTTTCTTTCTGGCTGCTTCCAGTAGTTTATCTTTGATCCAGTAATTCTGGAATTTGGCTACATTTTCTTGGAGTTTTCATTTTAGGATCTATTTCAGGGTATGAACACTGGATTCTTTCAACAATGATTTTACCCAGTGGGTCTAGGATATCAGGACAGTTTTTCTTGATAACTTCCTGAAAGATGCAGTCTGGTGTCTTTTTGTTTTCATGGCTTCAGGTAATCCAGGAATTTTAACATTATTTCTCCTGGAGCTATTTTCCGGATCAGTTGTTTTTCCAGTGAGTAGTTTTGTATTTTCTTCAAGGTTTTTCTTGGTTTTGATTTTGATTTTGTTTGACTAATTCTTGATGTTTTATAGTGTTATAAGCTTCCATTTGCCTAATACTAATTTTTAAGATATGATTTTTCTCCAGTTAGCTTTTGTATCTCATTTTCTATTTGGCTAATTTTACTCTTAAAAGAGTTGTTTTCTTTGGTGATTATAATAATTTTTTTTTGCATTTCATCAATTGTATTTTTAAGGAATAGTTTTATTCAGTTTATCTTAATTTTTCTTTTTACCAAGCAATTGACTCTTTTGCATACCTTTCGTTTCTTTCCCCAGTTTTTCTTAAAATCCCTTTTGAAGGTGCTCTAAATCACTATTCTCAGAGAAATACAAATTAAGACAACTCTGAGATAGCACTACACCTGTCAGATTGGGAAGATGACAAGAAAAGATAATGACAAATGTTGGAGAGGATATGGGAAAACTGGGACGTTGATGCATTGTTGGTGGAATTGTGAATGGATCCAGCCATTCTGGAGAGAAATTTGGAACTATCTCCAAAGAGCTATCAAACTGTGCATATCCTTTGATCCAGCAGTGTTTCTACTGGGCTTCTGTCCCAGAGATCATAAAGGATGGAAAGAGACTCACATATGCAAAAATGTTTGTGGCAGCCCTTTTTGTAGTGACAAGAAACTGGAAAGTGATTGGATGACCATCAATTAGAGAATGGATGAATAAGTTATAGTATATGAATGTTATGGGATATTATTGTTCTGTAAGAAACCATAAGCAGCATGATTTCAGAGAGGCCTGGAGAGATTTACATGAACTGATGCTGAGTGAAATGAACAGAACCAGGAGATCACTGTACCCGGCAACAACAAGACTATATGATGATCAATTTTGATAGACTTGGCTCTCATCAACAATGAGATGATTCAGGCCAGTTCCAGTAGTGTGATGAAGAAAGCCATCTGCACCCAGAGAATGGACAGTGGATCACAACATAACATTTTCACTCTTTTTGTTATTGTTTGCTTGCACTTTGTTTTCTTTCTCATTTTCCCCCTTTTTGATCTGATTTTTCTTGTGCAGCATGATATTTGCAGAAATGTGTATAGAAGAATTGCACATGTTTACCATCACTTGCCATCTAGGGGAGGGGTTAGAGGGAAGAGAGTAAAAAAAATTAGAACACAAGGTTTTATAAGGGAAAATGTTGAAAATTATCCATGCATATATATTTGAAAATAAAAAAGTTTTAATTTAAAAAAATTAAAAAGAGGGAAGGCACTAGAATTAAAGAGTATTTGAGATAGGCTTCCTGTAGAAAGTGGAAAATGATAAGAATCAATTACTAAGCTAATCAATTAATCAATAGTCATTATCAATTACCTACTATGTACCTATATGTATCATCATGAAATGTCAGCTATTACTATAGAAAATATATCTAATCTGAAAATCAGGAGATGGGTCTTACTAGATCCATCTTATTACTTATGTGAGGGCTTCCAAAAGGTAAACTTATCTCACTGTCTTAAATTCCTCTTCTTATGTGAGGATAAGAGGACCTGGCTAGTGTGACACAGCAAATAGAGCACTTCACTAAGAATTAGGGAGGAGGTAGCAGAGTGAGGAATCTAGGTAATGTAAAGGTCTGTAATCAGGAAGACTGATCTTCCTAAATTCAAATCTGGCCTCAGACACTATCTGTGTGACTGGACAAGTTACTTAACCCTGATTATCTCAGTTTCTTCAACTTTAAATGAACTGGAGAAGGAAAGGGCAAACTAGTTAAGTATCTCTGCCCAAAAAATCCTAAATGGAGTTATGAAAAATCAGAAAAGACTGAAAAAAAATGACTAAATAACAACAAAAACAGATGTGAGATGTCATAGGAGCAGGTTTGACAAGTCTATATTTCTCTGTTACCATAAACCTCCTCCTCATCATCATCATCTAAACTGGGCCCATATGAAACAGGTAGATATTCATGGATTTATCCAAGATGGCCATAGATTTAAAAGGTCATCTATAGATGTCACCTACATGAACCCAAGAATTCTCTTTGGAGTTGTCCCAAATATGTTTTCATTGAGACTACAGAAAAGATGAGTTGCCATCCCAAAACCTTTAATTTAGAAAGGAGTTATATGTTCCACCTCTATGTCAGCTAACAGCAAACATGAAAGAATACTAGCAAGATTGACTTGTCCCTAAACCGTCTCTCAGGTTGAAAGAAGGAACTGGGAGGAAAAGGGGATTGATTACTAATTAAACTATAAAGATAAAAATTATTAGGCTATAATGCTAGTACAGGTACTTTGTACTTTGCAACTAGCCTTTTGCAATAGACTACTGGTGAGTTTGTCTGCCACAAATCTATACTCCAATTTAGGATCAAAACCAAAATACTTTGTTTGGCATTCAAACCATTTCATAATCTAATCCCTTCTACCATCCTTCTCATAATCTAATCCCTTCTACCATCCTTCTTACATTTTACTACCCAGAACACACTTTTCAATTCAGAGTATTTGGATTTCTGACTCTTCCAAGTATAAAATATTCTCTCAGCTCTGGGCATTTTCTCTCACTGACCTCTCTATCTGGAATGTTTTTTCTTCTGAGCTTTGCCTACTGTCTTCCCTGGTTTCTCTCAAGTGCCAACTAAAATTCCATCTTTTATAGAAGGTCTTGCATTTTTGTTGGATAGAGCATTTTCCCACCAACTCTCCAGATCTCAGCGTTCGAAGCCAGTCAGAAGGAGAAGGACTGAGGGGATGGAGTTTGCCATTTTATTATATTCGTAGAATTCTGGGACAGCAATTAAAATCATCATTATAAAAGATATGAACCAGCCAGAAGAAATCTGTCTGCTCCTAAGTTTAGAGAAAGAACCCCTTCATGATACCTTTACAAGGGTATATTTAAGTTCTCCTTCTTAATTATAAGAATATGTAACATTCTTATAATAACTATAATTATATTGTATATAATTATGATATATTATATGCATAACATATTATATATTATTATAATTCCTTTCCTGCTATTAAAAATATGTTTCAGTCTCCCAAATTCTTCCTTTCCATCAAATATTGTCCCATGTATCTCTTCTGCTTCCTAACCAAAATCCTAGAGAAAGTTTTCTAAATTAATTGCTTACATTTCCTGTTTGCTTGCTTATCACTCACTTTCCTCCTTTTTTGCCTCTTCATTCTTCTTTGAAAAATTTAAACACATACACATAATGACATGTAAAAACAATTTTTAACATTTATTTTGAATTTCAATTTTTCTCCCTTCCTTGAGAAAAAAAGATATAGATTATTTATATGTAATTATATAAAACATTTTCATTGTATACATGTGAATCTAAAGATAAAAACAAGCAAGAAAAAGGTATACTTTGATTTGCCTTCAGATTCTCTCAATTCTTTCTCTAGAGGAGGACAGCATTTTTCATCAAAACGCCTTTGAAATTGTCTTGAATCACAGTATTTCTGGGAATAGCTAATTCATTCACATTGATCTTATGACATTTCTGTCACCATGAATGATATTCTCTTGGTTCTGTTCATTTCTCTTTGTTGCAGTTCATAGGAATCTTCCCAGGTTTTTCTGAGAGCATCCTGATCATCATTTTCTTATAGCACAATAATATTCCATCACCATCATATGTCACAACTTGTTCAGTTATTCCTCAGTTGATGGCCATTCCTTCAATTTCCAATTCTTCGTTGCCAGAAAAAGAACTAATATAAAATTTTTATTTATTTATTTTTTGTCTTTTTCCTTTTAAAAAAATCTCTTTGGGATACAGACCTAGGAGAGGTATTGCTGGATCAAAAAGTATGTACAATTTTGTCACCTTTTGTTTAATTTTTATCCAATTGTGAGAACAAAGTACAAACAACAACAATGTTTAAATTTCCATTTTAATGATATATTTATTTAAGTATCCTATTTCTTTTTCTATTTATCAGGGGAACTTATTTTTTGTAATGATTCATTCATTTCATTTAGATTGTTAGAATTATTGGCATATGATGAGCTAAAAAATTCCTAAGAATTGCTTTAATTTCCTCTTCGTTGATGGTGACTTCATCTTTTTCATTTTTGACATTAGTAGTTTAGTTTTACTCTTTCAAAAAAATCAAAATTAACCAATTATTTAGCTATTTTGTTGTGTCCCATCATCATTTCTATAAAAACAGCTGCTAGTTTTGCTTATTGGTTTAATAGTTTTCTTAATTTCAGGTTTGTTATTCTCTCCTTAGTTTTTCAAGATTTCCAATTTGGTATTTAATATTGTTTTTGTATTTGTTCTTTTTTTCTATATTTTTCCTAGTTGCATGTTCAATTTATTGATCTATTCTTTTTCTGTCTTATTGAAGCAAACCTTTAGAGATATAAATGTTCTCCTAAGTACTTCTTTGTTTGTATTCCATAAACTTTCATTTGTTGTCTCATTGTCATTCTCTTTAATTATTTATTATTTATAGGATTTGTTCTTTTACCCACACATTCTTTAGAATGATTATTTTTCAATGGATTTTAAATATATGTTTCCATGGTCCTTTATTAAGTATATTTTCATTGTATTATGAACTGAAAAGGATGCATTTAATATTTTTGCTTTTCTACATTTAGTTGTGAGGTTTTTATACCCTACCACATGGTCATTTTTTATTTCAGGTTTCATGTACCACTGAGCAAAAGGTACATTCTTTACTATAGCTAGTCAATTTTTTTATAGATGTCTATCATATATACCTTTTCTAAAAATCTGTTCCCCATTTTAACATTTTCTTTTTGGTTTATTTATTTTTGGTCACATTTATTTAGTCGTAAGAGGAAACAATTGACATCGTCCACCACTATAGTTTTACTCTGTATTTTCTCTTTTTACTCATTTAACTTTTCTTTTAAGAATTTGCATGCCATTCCATTTGGTACTAATAAAGCTTCATTGTCTGTGGTACCTTTTTAGCAAAATGTAGTTTTTCTTCTAATCTTTTAAAATTAGATCTATTTTTGTTTATTTCTAATCAGAGATCATGATTTTTTTATGAGCCAGAACTCTTGTACTTAAAACAGGGATTCTTACAAGGTGTTAAGTCAGTGGAATTGATGAGACAATGGTTATCTAGTTTAGCATGATGACTAATAATAGTTCTCTAGTTTAATACATGTACTTAGTACTTAATATGGTTCTACAAGATTCACATCTATGATAATGGAGTATATTAACAGCCAGCAAGGACTGGAGGAGATTCATTCCATCTTCAGTAGGCTCTTGGTGGTTGTCCTGGAAGACCAAGAGAACTTGGAGCCAGAGCCAGAGAAGACAAGCAGACTGGAGGACAGAGCTCAAGCTCTCAGAGTCAAGGAGATTGAGAGAGAGAGAGAGAGATTCATTTCCATCTTCATCAGCCTTGTGGTGGCTGGCCTGTCCTCCTGCATTTTCTCCACTGAAACCAAGTTCCCTCTGAAGGCCACAAGAAAGCTAGCTGAGCATCAAGTGAAGGAGACAATAAAGACTTTTAGACTTCAACACCTGGCTATTTTTATGGTTTTTATTCTACTGAAAAGAAGGTTGCCCCAAAGACCTCCAGACAACCATCAAGAACACTACAATAGTTGCTATTCCTGCGTTAAAAAAATATATTAGCTGAAGCATAATAGATTTTGTTCCAGTTTCTTACCTTTATTTTATTTTTTTTCTTTGTTATAAGTGTGTTTGTTGTAAACATATTTTCAGATTCGAGTTTTTAATCTACTATAGTAACAACTTCCATTTTATGAGTAAATTCTGTACTTTAAAAATATTTTCCTCAATTACATGTAATAACAACATTTATTTTTAGTTTATATCATATTAAGCAAAAAGAAAAAATAAACAGAAGAAAAAGGGGAAAAAAGTGAATATAGAATGTGTTGTTTTATATTCAGTCTTCATAGTTCTCTCTCTAGGTGTGGATAGTATATTCCATCTAAAGTTTATTGAGATTTCCTTGGATCATTGAAGCACTGAGAAGACCCAAGTCTGTCATAGTTGATCATTGCACAATCTTGCTATTACTGTGTACAATGTATTTTTGGTTCTGCTTGTTTCACTCAGCATCAGTTTGTGTAAATCTTTCCAGGCCTTTCTAAAAATCAGTCTTTTCATCATTTTTTAATAGAGCAATAATATTCCATTGCTTTCATATACCATAACTTATTCAACCATTTCCTAATTGATGGACATCTACTCATTTTTCCAGTTCTTTGCCATTATAAAAAGAGCTGCTACAAACATTTTTGGACATGTGGGTTCTTTCCCCATTTTTATGATTTCTTTGGGATACAAACCCAGTAGTGGCAGCTACTGGATCAAAGGGCATATAAAGTTTATAGTCATTTGGACAAAGTTCCAAATTGCTCTCTAGAATGATTGGATTTTTCCACATCCTCATCAATAATGCATTAGTGTACCTGGTTTTCCCATGCCCTGTGCAACATTTATCAATCATCTTTTCCTGTCATCTTAAGCCATTCTGAGAGATGTGAAGTGGTACCTCAGAGTTGTTTTAATTTGCATTTCTCTGATCATATGACTGCAGATGGCTTTAATTTCTTCATCTGAAAATTGTTTGTTCTTATCCTTTGATTACTTATCTATTGGGGAAGGTAAATTTATTCAATTTACATTCACAGTTATGATTACTGTATTTCCCTCCATCATATTTCCCCTCATCCTTCTCTTTTTTTTCATTTTTACCCTGTTCCTCCTCAAAAGCGTTTTGCTTCTGTCTATCACCTCCCCCAATTTTTCTTCCATTCTATCACTCCTCCTTCTATAAACTTGTCCCTTATTATTTACTTTTAGGATAAGGTAGATTTTTATGCCCAACTGATGATATGTTATTTCCTCTTTCAGTTAATTGTGATAAGAATAAGGTTTCAACATTGCCAATCACCTCATTCACTCCATTGTAAAAGTTTTTCCTTTCATTCCTCTTTATTTATTTTTCTTTTTGCTGAGGCATTTGGGGTTTAGTGACTTGCCCAGGGTCACATAGCCATTTTTCATATTTATCTTGGTATGCTGCTTTTGAGTATTGTATTTTAAAGTTAAATTTTCTATTCACTGTTCTTTTCATTAGTATTATATTGAAAATTCTCTGTCTATGTCTTTCTCTCTCATCTATTTCTGTCTCTGTGTCTCTGTCTTTGTGTGTGTGTCTGGGTGTCTATAATCCTAGTTTCTTTGCTTTCTGGAATATTATGTTTCAAAAATCTTCCAATTGTTTAATGTGTTATTTTGATTGTGGCTCCATAACACCTGACTTGTTTCTTTCTGATGGCTTGCAGTATTTTCTTCCCCTTGGAGCTTTGGAATTTGACTATACTATTCCTGTAATTTTTGTTTTGCAGTCTAATTCAGGAAGTCATATGTAGATTTTTTCAAATTTTTTTTATGTTCCGATTTTAATATTTTGGGGTAATTTTTTGCATAATTTCTTGAAAGATAATAACTAGGCTCTTTCTTTTATCTTGGCTTTTAGGTAAGCTCAATAATTCTTAAGTTGTCTCTCCTGGTTTTGATTTTCCAGGTCAATTGTTTTTTTAATGAGATATTTCACTTCTTTTTTCCCATTTTTAATTTTCTTTTGTTTTTTTTGTCTCATGACCCATTATAATTTTTAAGGAATTATTTTGCTCAATAAATTTTCATACCTCTTTTTCCATTTGATCTATTCCATATTTAAGAAGTTCTCTTCTTCAGTAAATTTTGTATGTTTTTTTTTTCCATTTGGCCAATTCTGTTTTTAAGGTGTTATTTTCTTCAGTATTTTTGTGCCTCCTTTATCAAGTTGTTGATTTTTTTTTCATAATTGTCTTGCATCACATTTAAAAATTTTTCTCTACTTCCCTTATTTGATTTTTAAAAATTTTTGAGCTTCTTTATGAATTCTTTTTTAAGTCTGTGAACAGTTCACATTTTTCTTTGAAGCATTGTACATTGAAGTTAAGCTTAGTTTCTGGGTTTCATGGGACACCATCCCGAGCTTCAGTTTTTTTTGTGATGTTTTCAGAGTTAATTCTAGGATTCTGTAAAATTTTAGTTCTTCCAAAGTGGTATCATTTAAGGTAAAGTATAGTCACTGTTTTCTTGGCCTTTGTTTTGCTCTGTGAGTGATCACAAACACTCTTCTCTTCACTGGAACTGTGACTAGGATCTCTTTCTTCATGTGGCTGCAAGTACTTTTATTTCTTATGACCCTGGCATTGTGAATCAGACTCCTGCCATTCTTTGGTCTCAAGTGTCAATGCTTCTTTTCATCTTGTACCTGAAACTAGAGTTTCTGTTCCCTCATTAGCCACAACAAATACTTTTCCTCATTCTGTAACTTTGACCAGGGTTGCTGCTTCTCTGTAGCTACAAGAACTAGAGATCTATTTCTCCTCCTTGCTTTGGAGGAGACCAAGAACAGTCTATGGGCAATATAAGAAAGTCCTGCTCACATTGCCAGCAAAGATTCCTCTATAATCTCATTCTGAGATCTCCTTTCTGTCTGTAGACTGAGAGTTCATGAAGCTGCTATAGCCCATACAGTCATCCCCAAGACTTAGTATTGGTTTATCAGAGCTTATCACTGCTTAGCTTGTATTGCACTGTGCTCCTGCTCTAACCAACATCCTGAGGAGACAGACCTTTCCTGCCAATCTTTTAAGTTGTATTGGACTATAAAATTGTTTTACCCCAACCTTTTGTTGGTTTTGCTGCTCCAAATTTCAATTTGAAGCATTATTTTAAAGTTGTTTGATGGGTTATTTGGGAGAATTTAGGTGATTTACTACCTTTATTCTGCCATCTTAGCTCTGCTTTCTTGTAGCTCCCTTCAATCTGATTTCCATATCACTGATCCAAAGAAATTACTCTTTCAAGGTTACTAATCATCTCTTATTTGCTAATGTCAATGATATTTCTTAGATTTTAGTCAGAAAGAAGAGTTTGAATCTTATTTCTACAATTTTCTAGCTCTTTGATGGTGGACAAGTCAATATTTATAGTATCTACTTGACAAGTGAAATGTGATACTTAAATGGAAGTAAATATAATGTGTATAAAGTACTTTGCAAACCTTTATATATTATATAAATGTCAATAGTTATTCACTGTCCTCTGTTACTACTTCTAGCACATTATATTATTAAACATCTCTCAAGCTTTCTCTGAGGTAAATTATTACAATGCCTTTAACTTTCCCTTCTGGTTTTTATTTTCTAGACTTTTTAATTATCTTTGTGTCTCTCCTTTAAGTCCTCTCAAAGCGGGTTTCCTTTTAAATAATGGATATTAGAAAGGATATAACCAGTGCTGAGCCTACAAAAGTAAAATTTAATTATAAACACATGTCATGAGATCTCCAAACTGTTTTGTTGTAGTGGAATGTTATTATAATCAGCAAACTGCTAGAAAATGCATTTTGTTTTGAGACCTGGGAGAAGAAATATAGCCAAAACATTAGATTTCTAAAGGGAATTAGTGAATGAAAATAATTCAATTTAATTCAACAAAGATCTAATAAATGCTTTCTATGTTCAAGCAATTATAGTAGGCATTAAGGATATTTAGATAAAAGAAAAGTAGTCTATCTCAATAAACCAAGAAATATTTTAAAAGCACCTACTGTGTGCTCTGCATGATGAAACACACCGTGAGAAAAACAGCAAGAAATACTCAGAGAGACAAATAGACATTTGTCAGACATTCCTCATTTTCAAAGTCATTACATTTTACCTAGGGAAACAATATTAGTCTATAAAATGTACATATCAGGCACACATGCATATGTGAATATATATATATATATATATATATATATATATAATGCATACAAGTTAAATTGTGAGAAGGCACTAAGCTAGGGGAGTAGGAAAGAACTTATGTAGAAGGTAAAAATTGAAGGAATTTGGAGATTTTAAGAAGAAGAATAAGCTGCAAAGAAAAGAGAGCAAAGTATGTCATATTTGAACAATAACAAGATTAGTTTGATCAGACCATAGAGTGTATGAAAGTTAGTAATATATAATATCTTGGGAAGGTAAATTGGAGTCATCTTGTAAAGGGATACATATGTTAAATAAAGGCCAAATGTATTTGGTCTTAAAGGTAATAGGGAATCAGAGGAAGTGAATGAAGAGGAGAATGATGTGGTCACATTTGTGCTTTAGGTTTTAAATTTTACTGAGGAATAAAACATATACAATTAAGTGACTATTTTCTTGGGATGTCAGAGTATTAAGGAAAGACTAGCACCTTGGATATGAGGACTACTGGCGCCCTTTTTTTTTGGAGTTGCTTGTCCATATTTGGTAACTCTCAGTTGTGGCTCCAGGAAGCTATGACATACATGGCAGCCAGACCCCAGTAAAAATGTTTTTTGTATATATATATATATATATATATATATATATATATATATATCAGATTGATGGTTATCAACGAAACCATTGGTGGTCTCTCCAGCTTCAGTATAACCAACAAATTCATTGGTGGTCTCCCCAGATTGAGGGTAATCAACAAACCCACCGGTGGCCTCCCTAGATTGAGGATAATCAACAAATCCATTGGTGGTCTGCTCAGATTGAGGGTAATCAACAAATCCACCGGTGGCCTCCCCAGATTGGGAGTAATCAACAAACCCACCGGTGGCCTCCCCAGATTGGGGGTAATCAACAAACCCACTGGTGACCTCCTTGGATTGGGGGTAATCAATAAACCCACTGGTGGTCTCCCCGGATTGAGTGTAATCAACAAACCCCTTGGTGGCCTCCCCAGATTGGGGGTAATCAAAAAACTCCTTGGTGGCCTCCCCAGATTGAGGATAATCAACAAACCCCTTGGTGGCCTCTCCAGATTGAGGGTAATCAACAAAACCACTGGTGGCCTCCCCAGATTGGGGGTAATCAACAAACCCACCAGTGGCCTTCACGCACTGGGGGGGGGGGTTATCTCCATGTGGAGCCTTTCCCAGATGAATAGATGGGTGTGAACAATTTGTTCCAATAGTCCATGAAGATAGCCGAAGAAGGTGCTGTGGAGCACTTAGTTTGGTTAGACATTGATGACATCCAGAATATCCTCTGTATTCTGAAGTATCTTAACTTATGTCTTGTCACAGGATTTTGATGGACTCTGGAGGAGAGAGTGAGGTTGACAATTTTTGTTACTCTGCGTTATTGAAATCTAGTTTGTGCATGCATCAAAAGACATCACCCATACTATTTTGTCATTTTTGTCTACCTTAAAGTCTGGTATAATGGGCAAGTGATGGAGCAGCAGGTGTAGATAGATATGTTAGGAGTTGCTGGTCAATAATCTTGCAGACATCCCAGGAAATAGCATTGTATTCTCACTGCATTGAAGTAGCAATAGAAGCAGAATAGAAGCAACAGTCTCCTGTGGTCTGAGGAAACTTTTTAAAGGACCTCACTTCATGTTAATGCCCAGCATAGTAGAAAATGGCACAGGACCACCCACCACCCAGTATCGTGGGCCAACATCAAAGAAGAAGCTGTGCCTAATGTATTCTATGGGTCTAATGGAATTGTGAAATGATCCAATTATTCTGGAGAGCAATTTGAAACTATGTCCAAAGGATTATTAAATTGTGTATACTCTTTGATCCAGCAGTGCCATTATTGGGTCCATATCCCAAGGAGATCATAAAAGAAAGATTATAAAAAGACTCACATGTGCAAAAGCATTTGTAGCAGCTCTTTATGTGGTGGTAAGAAAGTGGAAATTGAGTGGATTCTTGCCAGTTGGGGAATGTCTGAATAAGTTATAGTATATGAATGTAACTGAACATTATTGTTCTATAAGAAATGATGAACAGGCTGATTTCAGAAAAGCCTGGAAAAACTTACATGAACTGATACTGAGTAAAGTGAGCAGAACCAAGAAAAAATTGTACACTGTAACAACAATGTTACATAAGGATCAACTGTGATGGACTTGGCTCTTCTCAGAGCTTGGACTTTCCAGAGACTGGAATTGTCTACAGTCACTAGAGCACTTGTTCTAGTGCTTTGGGACTTTGGGAAGGAAAATGTCATCCATATCCAGAGAAAGAACTATGAAAACTTAATGTAGATTAGAGAATAATATTTTTGCCTTTGTTATTGTTTGTTTGCTTTATCTTTCTAAAGTTTTTCTTTTCCTTTTGGTCTCATTTTTCTTATACAAATATGGAAATATGTTTAAAAGAATTGTACATGTTTAACCTATATCAGATTGCTTGCTGGTTTTTTTTGAGGGGAGTAATTGAAAGAGGGAGAAAAAATTGGAACACAAAATCTTACAAAAATGAATGCTGGAAACTAAAAAATAAATAAAATTAAAATTAAAACAGCAACAACAAAAGAAGGAGCAGTGCTATATAAATAAAGTAGAATTGCAGTGACTCTGAAGAAATGGGAGCTCTCCAATTCTAGAAACAACCTCCTTTCCAAATGTCCAGATTATTTGTGACTCATCTCATAACCAAGCTCATATGGATCTGATCAGTCATTCAGATGCACTATACATTGACCCTAACATGACGATGTTATTTTGGACTTCTTTTAGTATGAATCACAACCCCCACCATCAATCATCATCCAGATAACAAAATACAGTGGTGTCTCAGCACCCATCTACTTTGAAACTTGCTGAATTTAGTTTTGATGCATTTCAAGAAAAAAATACTTCAGAACTTGACACTTTCTTGATATTTCTCACACTTGGTTGTTGTTTTGATTGAGCAGAAAGGATGTGAGGTTGGTCAGGCATATTGCCCAGGCTCACTGCCACTGCGATTGCCTTCAGCTGTTGGCAGCTCCTCCCTAACAAAGGTAGGAGTAAGCAGGATTGTCATGTTAGAGCCCATGATGCTCAAGTTGTATGAGCAGTGGTGGAGCAGCTCTTGCTGGATGATGTGGCTGCAGTTTATATTCTTCTGGCTCCCAAAAAATAGTACTAGAAGGGGCATGAAGCAGCCAGTGTTCTCAGCAGGAGGAGAAGCAGCAGGAGCAGGAGCAGTGGTAGTGGCAGGTGATATTTTAACCAGGATGCAGGCCAGAGATAATTTGTACTGCCCAGGATTGTTGCAGAGTTGTTAGAGAATCATAGAAGTGAACTCACAGGTCATCTAGTCCAATGTGTACCTGAAATTTGCCTTCTGATCCCTGCTTTCAGCCTTCAAGGGAGTTGAAACATAATCTCCCAAAACTATCTTCTGGAGGATAGATTCAATCTTTTATAAGATTTTTATTATATGAAGGAAAAATTCTGCCTTTGTGACTTTTACTGATTTCTTTTTATTCTCTCTCCTGGAACCCAGCAACACATATATTATATGCAAATACATGTTCCCTGAGTCTTCTTTTCTCTAAATTAAACACCCTAGTTACTTCAAGTGTCTATAATATAGCTACATACTATAGTTGGAATTTATATATTCAATTATAGAATGTTTAGTACAGTCACTATTTTGAATGCCTTCCTTTGAGCTTGATCTACCTTGTCATTATCATTATTTTAAAATATAGCATCCAGATCATAACATTATGTGTCCAGATGTGATCTGATCAGAGCAGAGTCCAACACGAATGCTATCTTCTTATTCCTTGAAACTAACCCCCACAAAGAAGTCCCAAAGCACCTTTTTGACTGCCACATTATATGATTGACATATGGCCACTTTGTTCCTATAATTTCTAGGTCTTTTCAAATACATTGCTCTTTAGATCTCCTTCTCCAATCTTGTATTTGTAAATTTAAAAAATTTTTAAAATTAATTAATTAATTTTTAACATAGATTGCTTTATGAATCATGTTGGGAGAGGGAAGTCAGAACAAAATGGAAAAGCAATAGGAAATATTAAAAAAAAAACAGGAAAAAGAAGTGAATATAGCATGTGTTGATTTACATTCATTTTCCTTAGTTCTTTTTCCAGAAGCAGATGGCATTTTCTGTCCAAAGACTAATGGAATTTCTTTAGATTACTGAACAATTAAGAAGAACCGGGTCTTTCATAGTTGATCCTTGCACAATCTTGCTTTTATTGTGTACAATGTATTTCTGGTTCTGCTTGTTTTGCTCAGCATCAGTTCATGTAAATCTTTCCAGGCCTTTCTAAAGTCAGCTTGTTCATCATTTTTATAGAACAATAATATACCATTATTTTCATATACCATAACTTGTTCAGCCATTCCCAATTGATGGACATCTACTTATTTTCCAGTAAAGAACTGCCACAAACATTTTTGCCCATGTGGGTCCTTTTCCCTTCTTTATGATTTCCTTGGGGTACAGACCCAGTAATGGCTCTGTGGGGACAAGAAGTTCATTTTTACCACAAATATAACTTCATAGTTCTCCTCATGGGTTTTCATTTTATTAGATTTAGCTTGATGCTTGGGATGTTATATTTTCTGCCTTTAACATCTAATATTGAATTAGGAAGAATAGAATTCAAGACTTGACTCACACATTCCATGTGACCCTGGTCAAATTATTTAATTTCTAAGAAACGCTTATTCTTTCCCTGACTAGTCATCTCTATTTCTCTCCCTACCTCACATTTTCCCTCCCTCTCTCTCTCCTATATTTCTCCTTTATTTCTTCTTCCTCTCTCTCTCTTTTTTCTTCCCTTCTTTTGTCTTCCCCTTTTCCCTCCTACTCCTCAGTAGCTATAGAAATGGAACTGTGATTTTATTGGCAAAAGGACCTTCAGGTGAAGAAAACAACTTTGTTAAGGCAGATGGACACCTGATCTTTAGCTTATAGTGTTTCTCCTAGAGTTGCCCATGACACTGAAAGATTTAAATGACTTTCCCAGCGTCACAGCACATATATATACATACATTCACATACACATATAAACACACATATCAGAAGTAGACCTTGGACGAAGATCTTCTTGGATTTTAAGTCACTCCCTGAATGCTTTCCATGGCCATCATATGCACATATGGAATGCAGAGAGCCAGTATTAATAAGACATGTTAAGATCCTGCCTATGTCACTTACTTGGTGCTTGAGTGACTCTTATTAAATCATTTATTCTTTCTTAGCCTCAATTTTCTCTTATATAAAATTGAAATAATAACAGAACCTCCCTCACAGAATTTTAGTGAAGATCAGATGAGATAATTCATTTCAAGCACTTTATAAACCTTAAAATGTTATTTAAATGTTGTCATTGTCCTTCTCATCCTCATCCTTATCATGAAGTATCACTTTTTAAATCACGAGTTTACAAATCCAACAGAACATAGTGTCAGGATCACATATAAGAAGCTGTTTGACTCCTCAGAAAAGAGGTTTTACATTAATAGCAGACTGTTAATGGTGGCAATTAGTGCTGGACTTGAAAAAAAAAAGACATTTAAAATCTGTTTCTTTTCATTTCTCAGTCTTCTATGACTGATTTTTTATGAACTTGATTACAGCCCTGCCTTGTAGGCATAATCAAGAGTGATTTTGTTTATTAAAAAGTAGTAAAGGTATAAATAAATAGAATTAAAATGGCTCCCATCTAGAAATTGTACTCACAGGTCTATCAGATATTGACTCTGTATATTACACCAGCTCGCTGCAGGTGCTCTCTTGCCTTGAGTAATGATATGGAATGTGTACCTAGTGTTCTAATTAAAACCCATGGCCATTCATCTATCTAATTGCAACAATGCCCTCCAGGATACTTCCATCCCAAATGTAGCATTCTACTCTTGCCTGAGTGAGTGGCTCTAAAAGCAACTGGCGCTTTGCCAAGTCCAAAAGTGAAAAATTTACTGACTGTGATATCATGCCAGAAACAGCATTACAGGATGAAAAATTGAAGAGGTCAGACAAAGGAAGGAGATTTTTCTGTCAAGTTTCTAGGGATAGAACTTAGACGATTTGGGCATTAGTCATCATCATATCTAATTTCTCCTACAAATTAATAGAAATCATCTGCTAATAAACAAAGATTTTCTAAAACATTTCATAACCTCTGAGCTCCCAAGCTGAGAGAAAGATGAGCCTTGACAAGACTAAATCTAGCAGCTGGGTAAGCCTTGTGAGAGAGCAGAGAAAGGAGCAGATTTCATCCAAGAATATATATGTGGCTAACAAAATATACCTTGGAGATCTCAGGAGCAACAATGCAAAAGACCTCAAGTCCAATTTAACCTCACCTGTGCCCAAAAGGTTGAAATTTAGGACTAAATTTCCCTATGATGTATAAGAAATCTGGGATAAATATGTTAGGTACCCTTCACAGAAATGAATGAATGAAAAAGCATTTAGGAGGCACTTAATACCTGCTGAATTCTGTGCTAAACATTAGGCATACAAATATAAGCACATAAAACAGACGCTCCTCAAGGAGATTTAATACTTTTCCATTTTTAATAAGATGGTTTTAAATAAGATTTAAATTTTTTAAGGGGCTAGATGCCTATGAGACATCTACATAATAGGCTGAATAACACAGAAATGCTATTCATTTGCTGTTTAGGGGATCTCACTCTCCCCTACCTATTTGACCATTCCTTTCTGGTTTTCTTTGCTGAAAACTTATCAAAATTATACCCTTTAACTGTGGCTGTCCTATAGCATTCTGTCCTGGGCCTTCGCTTTCTTTGTTATTTCATTTGGTTATCTCAATCAGCTCCCATTGATTGAATTACCATTTTTATCCTGTTGATTTTCATATCGACATAATCCTGCCCCAATTTTCCTCCCAACTTTCAATTTCACTTTTCTAACTACTTGTCTCTTAGACTTGAACTGAATTTAGAATAGACATCTTAAAATAAAGAGCCCCTTATCTCTCCCCCATCTCTTACCTTCCCCGTTCTTATAGAGGAACCCCCCCCCCCCCCCCCCACCCAGTCCCTCAGATTCATAACCTAGGAATGGTCCTGAATTTCTTGCTATCTCCCACCTAAGACCTGTTGATTTCACTTTTACACCTGTCATTTACTCTCTTTTTCACTCCTCTGACATTGCAACCACTCTGGTGAAGTTCCTCAACATTCCAGCCCCAGATTATTACAATAGCCTGCTGCTGGATACCTCAAGTCTCTCTCCACTCCAATTCATTCTTCATTTAAACACTAAAGTCATTTCCCCAAAGCACAGGTCTGCCCATGTTACCCGCCTACTCAATAAACTTTAATGGCTCCCTATTGCTTCCATGATCAAATACAAAATACTCTGAAATTCAAAGCCTTTCATAAACTATCCTCCTCCCACCTTTCCTATCTTTTTTTCCTTTGAGGCAATTGGGGTTATTGCCCAGGGTCACACAGCTGGAAAGTGTTAAATTGCTGAGGCTCTCCCTGTCTTATACATTTGGATCTGATGATACTGACAACTGGGCATTCTGCAAATAAGACACTCCATCTCTTGGCTCTGGGAATTTTTTCTGGCTGTCTTCCATGCCCAGAATAGTCTCCTTCCTCATCTTCACCTATTGATTTCCCTGGCTTTTTTAAAGACCTAAGTCAAATATCTCTTTCTATAGGAAACCTTCAATCTCTCTTAATTCTAATACTTTCCCTCTATTAATTATTTCCTACTTATCCTATATATAGCTTGTTTGTTTATATTTGTTGACTCCTGCTTTAGACTGTGAGCTCCTGGCATTGGAAATTAGTTTTAGTTTCTCTTTGTATCCCCATTGTTTAGCATAGTGTCTATTATCTAGTAAGTACTTAATAAATGTTTATTGATTGATTGACATATTATATAAATGATAGTTATCATTATTAAGATAACAATAATAAACTTATTCTTCTGTTTTTGTGAGGTAAGTAGTTTGAAAATCTGAAAATTCTATGTAATTGTAAGTTGTTATTTTTAAAAGAATCAAAGATGATTCTCTTCCAAAGGCTTTGTCAATTTGGGAGGTTTAAGAAATATTTATATTCCATTGAATTGGTCCGCTTTTTGAAAAATCTAGTAAAACAGTGAAACATTAGTCACTGACATTTAACTCCATGGTTTTAACCCCAGATGCTTGACTTCCAAACTTTTGTTTTACATATAAATCCTTTTCCTTTTTTTGAGTCATATGGCACATTATAGGCTCTAAATCCATTTGTTGCTGAATTATTCATGCTCTGTTTGCACATCCCTCCATGCCAGACTCACTTTTCAGATTTTGTTATTGTTAATTTTAAGGATACTTGTTGTCATGACTAGGTTTGTGTGTCTGTAGACAACATAGGGAGGCAAAGAAAGCAGGTGAGGTTGTTGAATAAATGAAGGAAGCAATGATTAAGTACTTACTATGTGCAAAGTGCTAGAGATACAAATACAAAACTAAGACATTCTCCTCTCAAGTTTACATTCTAAACAGTAAAGTACAACCTATGAAAGTGTTGTTCACTTCAGCTATAAGTTATAAGAATAGGTTCCATTGTCTTGAAAGTAAAAATATCAAAGTGGATACTTCTTCTTAAATGTCATTTCCACGGTTAAAATTATCAATTTCTGATATTGAACTATTTGAAAATGCCAAGGACTTGGTGAGAAGTTTTTTCTTTTCTAGATTTGCAATAGATATGACTATATCACCAACAGTTACATCCAGGGTGCACCTACACAGGATTTGCTTCCCAGGAATTATTTGTATTCCAAAGGTACTTAAATTTCAGCTCCTAGGGTATCTCCATTTTGGTCAGAGGGGACATGATGGTCAACCTGATTTAATTTGCTTGGAACATGCTAGATTTTATTTCTCCTTCAGGATACCTTGTAGCTTAAAAAAATTTTTTTTTCTGGGTATACATGTATATTAACTTTTAAAATACATACTTATTCATCATGTTGGGAGAGAAAAATCAGATCAAAAAAGAAAAACCATAAGAAAGAAGTTGTCTCTTGGCAATCTTTTTAATTGTTCTCAGTTCTGCTGTTTATGGTCAAAAAGAACATGACTACTCTCTCTTTAACATGGAAGCATTTGATAGATATTGCGAGCCCTAAAACTTCCTCATCTATATGCTACAAATGTCAATTACTTTAAATTACAATCATATAACATAATCCCATGATTCTTCAGTAGTTTAATTGCTTTCCTCTGAAAATTCTCCATGTTATCAGTATTTTATCTTTCTGAAATGTGGGCCCTAAGAACAGATATAATGCCTTAGATGTGGTTTGATCAGAGCAAATTATAGCAAGAATATCATCTCCGTGTCTTAGCTATTGTGTCTTTCTTAATAATGCCTTTTGTGTTATCTTTTCTTCTTTTTCTTTTGAGCTACCACTTTTTTCTGATAGCTATCTAGGCTGTTGTTACTTAAAACCCCTGGATATTTTTCAGGAATAAAGCTGTATCAGTTATATCTCCGCCATTTTTATTTATAGTGCTCATCTTTTGAACCCAGTGTAAAAAATTGCATTTAACCCCAATCAACTTCATTTTATTAGAATTAATCCAATCTTATATGTTTGTCAAGACCTTTTAACATCCTACTTCTGTCACCCAGTGACTTAGATTTTCTTCTCAGATTTGTGTCATCTGCAAATTTGATAAGCATGCCATCTATGTCTTTATTCAAATCACTAATAAAAATGTTGCCCTTTAAAGATGATTGACAGCATTTTCTGTTTTACTCTCATTAGTTATGATGGATTTATTTTCTAGGCACTGGGGCAAGGGCATAGCTTTTTTGTTATCTCCTGACCTTATTGAAAATAATAGGACCATTTATGTAAAAAAGAATTTCAGAGAAAGGACCTAGAAAATGTTGACATCTATCTTTCAGTGTCTGAGGGATGGAGTACAAGAAGATGGCTGTTAGATTAAAAATTTGCCACCTTCAGACTTCTCTTGAGTATTTTCATCAAAATTGTTTTCTGTAGGAATATTTTGGCTTTCAGTGTCCTTGCATTTCCCTTGGCTAGAGATATAGAGGTGAAATAACCCCATGGTTACTTTAAGCATTCAAGTACAATGAGAATTAGGGGACAAACTGAAAGGAGTTTTTTCTCTTTCAAACCTCTCATCTTGAATGTCTCATTCTTGCAAGGAAAATTCACTGGATTCTAGTGATTGTGGCAAGACTGATTCTGTGTACTGCTTTGTATTTTTTAAAAGATCTTTTTCATTTCGTATTTGTATTCTCACAGTACACAAAATAGTATTGATACATTTTGAGTATTTAGTTTTTTTTTTTTTTTCAACTCAACAAGCATTTATTTCTCATGGTAATAGTAGGTATAATCATTGTTAACTTTTGTTTCATTCTTGCTCCTCATTTCTATGATGGACTTGATTCTTTTGGACACTTTAGCTTTTTCCTGTATTTATAGATGTTGGTATCCCTACTATCCCAGAAAGTTATCTTCATCCAGATTTTGAGACTTTGTTATTTCTATTCAACTTTTAATTTAATAAAATCTAATATACATTTTCTTCTTAAGAATAGTCTGTGTATCTGAGAGACTGAACCTATGAATATTTGAATTTGAAGAATATTACCAAAGGGCTATTATATGGAACACAGTATGTCACATGCTGAGGATACAAACATAGCTTACTCTCAAGGGAGGAAAGACATATATAAAACTAGCTATTATAAAAGGGAGAATAGGATAAGTATAAAGATGGATATGGCAAGGAGAAATTTCAGGAAAGAGAAAGTAATGGCCAAAGAGGAAAAAAGCCACATTTATATAGTGCCTACTATGGGCAAGGCATTGTGCTAAGTTCTTTACAAATATTTCATTTGATTCTCAAAATAACCTTGTGAAGTAAGTGCTATTATTATCCCCATTTTACAGTTGAGAAGGCTGAGGAAGACAAAAATTAAGTGACTTGCCCAAAATTACACAGCTATAAATAGCTGAGGCAAAGTCTTCCTGTCTCCAGGATTATAATTATTTGTTTTATCCACTTCATCATCAGTTGCCTATAGGAAGAAATTATTTTTACTTGGAGAAAGGAAGTGGGAAGGAGTCAAAAAGGTTTTGTGGGGGAAATAGTGCCACAGTTAAACCTAAAAGGAAGGGAACGGCTGAACAAGTTTGGTACAAGGAGGTATTATTGTTTTATTAAAAAAAATGATGAACCAGCTGCCTTTAGAAAGTCTTGGAAAGATTTACATGAACTGATGCTGAGCGAAACAAAGAGAACCTGAATAGATTATGCACAATAACATCAGGAATGTATAAAAATCAAATATGAAAGACTAGGTTCTTCTCAATGCTTCATTGATCCAAAGCAATTTAATGAATTTTGGACAAAAAATGCCATCTGCATCCAGATAAAGAATTAAGGAGACTGTATGTAAATCAACACATGCTATGTTTACTTTTTTCTATTTTTTTTTTTGTATCGCCCATGGTTTTCCCCTTTTGCTCTGATTTTTCTCTCCCAATCTCTCTGATTATAAAGCTATGTGTATTAAAACAAATAAATTTACTAGAAAAAAAAGATTGAAGGGTAGTAATCACTTAAAAAAAACAAAAACAAACCTAAAGAGCGGAATTTTCATAGAGATGTATGTTGAAGTATGGAAGAATCACATATAACTGCTTTTGATTTTGTTGATTCCATTAGTTGGAAATTTTGCTGGTCAACCCTGTAAGGATTATTCTAAAAAATTAAGCAAAACAACAATAATAACAGTATACATGTTTTTTTCCATATGCCTTACACACTAGCCCAGGGTAGTTTTTTTTTGAGCCTGATAGAGCCTGAATATTAATATGTCTGATATTTTGAATTAATCTGATTGGATTTTCCCAGTGGATTGGGGGTAAATTCATAGAGATCTTATCTGTCTGGGTATTATTGGACCCAGATCATATTCTCTAGTTTCTCACTTGGCAGCTTGGAACACTTTGACTTTGTGGACCTTGAATTTTTAGGCACTCAAATTGAGAATTAATCATTTTTCAATTTCTCAAGATAATTTATGAAGTTCTATGATTCAGACCAATCCTGAACCTTGAGAAGAAGAAAAATGGATAGGTATAAAAGGATATTGAGTGAAGTTACACTTCAATTAGAAATTATGTAAGAGAAGTAGTTAAACTGTCTATAACTTTTGACTCATTGATTTTATCAAGATATGCCTAAGAGGTTGAAGACAGGAAGAAAAAATGTCAAATACATAACAGTATGCCCATGACAATACTTAAACATGAAATTTTTTTATTACACCTTTTTATTTTCAAAACAGATAAATGGATAATTTTTCAACATTGACCCTTATAAAACCATGTGTTCCAAATTTCCCCTTGCTTGCCCCATCCCCTTTTCTAGATGGCAAGTAATCCAATTTTTGTTAAACATCATAAAAATATATGTTAAATGCAATATATGCATATATATTTAGACAATAATCCTGCTGCACCAGAAAAATCAAATCAAAAAGGAAAAAAAAAGGAGAAAGAAAATAAAATGCAAGCAAACAACAACAGAAAGAGTGAAAATGCCATGTTGTGATACACACGCAGTTCCCACAGTCCTCTCTCTGGGTGTAGATGACTCTTCATTACAAGATCATTGGAATTGGCCTGAATCATCTCATTGTTGAAAAGAACCATGTCCATCAGAATTGATCATCGTATAATCTTGTTGTAGCTCTGTATAATGATCTCCTGGTTCTACTCATTTCACTCAGCATCAATTCATGTAAGTCACTCAAGGCCTCTCTGAAACCATCCTGTTGATCATTTCTTAAAGAACAATAATATTCCATAACATTCATGTACCATAACTTATTCAGCCATTCTCTAATTGATGGGCATCCACTCAATTTTCAGTTTCTTGCCCCTATAAAAAGGGTTGCCACAAATATTTTGTACATGTGAAACCTTTTCTCTCCTTTAAGATCTCTTTGGGATACAAGCCCAGTAGAAAAAGTGCTGGATCAAAGGCTGTGAACAGTTTGATAATCTTTTGGGCATAGATCCAAATTGCTCTCCAGAATGATTAGATCAGTTCACAACTCTACCAACAATGCATTAGTGTCCCAGTTGTCCCCCATTATTATATTACTCATTATTATTTTTTCCTGTCATTTTAGTCAATCTGAAAGGTGTATAGTGGTATATCAGAATTGTCTTAATTTGCATTTTTCTGATCAATAGTGATTTAGAAAACCTTTTCATATGACTAGAAATGGTTTCAATTTCTTCATCTGAAAATTGTTTGTTCATATCCTTTGAACATTTATCAATTGGAGATTGGCTTGAATTTTTATAAATTTGAATCAATTCTCTATATATTTTAGAAATGAGGCCTTTATCAGAACCTTTGAATGTAGAAATGTTTTCCCATTTTATTGCTTCCCTTCTGCAATGGTTTTGTTTGTATTTTTTACTGAGCATCCCCTCCCTCAAACAAACCTCCCCTTTTGCAGCATTTCTCTTTTTCTTATATCTTTCCCTTTCTACTTCTGTTCTTCCTTTTATTAGACTCCTCCCTTCCTTTCCCCCTTCCTCTCCTACTTCCCTATAGGGTGAGACAAGCTTCTCTGTGAAGCTAAATGTGTCTGATATGCTCTCTTTGAGCCAAATTTAATGAGCATAAAATTTGCACAATACTTGTCCTCTTCCCCTCTTTCCCTCAATTGCAATATGTCTTTTTTTGCCTCTTCATGAGATGTAATTTGCCTCATTTTTAATTCCATTTTCCTCTTCTTCCAGTGGAATCACCTTTCCTCTATTTTTTTATATAATCGCAATAAAATCATATTATACCTGCACCTTCTAAGTATACCCATAACAGAGATACAGATCTCAAGAGTTAAATATATCATCTTCCATATAGAGATGTAAACTTTTTTCCTTTACTTTTTACATTTTTATGATTCTCTTAAGTTATGTATTTGCAGATCAAATTTTCTATTCAGCTCTTTTCTTTTCATAAGAAATAGATGAAATTCACCTGTTTCACTGAATTTCCATCTTTTTGCTTGAGAGAGAATGGTAAGTTTTGCTGGATAGTTGATTAATTTGCTGCAATCCAAGTTCCTTTGCTACCTGGAATATCAGAATCCCATGCCCATCCATCCTTTAAGGTAGAACCTGGTAGGTCCTAGGTGATACCGATTGTGGCCCCTTGATATTTTAATTGTTTCCTTTTGGTTGCTTACAATATTTTCTCCTTGATTTAATAATTCTGACATTTAGTTATGATGTTCCTTGGAGTTTTCATTTGGAAATCTTAGGAGGCGATTGGTGAATTCTTTCAGTGTCTGTTTTACCCTTTGGTTCTAGAATATTAGGGTAGTTTTCCTTGATGATTTGCTGAAAGATGATGTCTAGATCCTTTTTTTTTTAATCAAGGTTTTCAAGAAGTCCAATAATTCCTTTAATTGTCTCTCCTAGAACTATTTTTCTGGTTAGTTATTTTTCCAATGAGGTATCTTACATTTTCTTCTATTTTTTATTTTTCTGGTTTATGTTTCTGGTTTCTGGTTTATGTCTCATTGAGTCATTCACTTCCATTTGTTCAATTCTAATTTTTAGTAAATTATTTTCTTCAGTTAGCTTTTTATCTCTCTCTTTTTTTTGGCCAATTAAACTTTTGTAAGAAATGTTTTGTTGATTGCATTTTTCCATTTCACAAATTTTGTTTTTCAATGAATTGGTCTCATTTTCATATCTGTTTTGTAAGGAGTTATATGCTTTTTCCATTTCATCAAGTCTATTTTTAAAGAAGTTTTCTTCAGATAATTTCTGGTTTTCCTTTTCCATGCCCTCTTGTAAAGATTTCATTTCTTTCTCCATTTTTCTTCTCTCTTTTAAGATTCTTTTTGAATTCTTCCAAGGGAACCTTGTGAAATGGGGTCCAACTCATATCAATCTTTGGGGCTTCAACTGGAGCTGATTTGCTTTTAAGATCCTCAGGGTTTAGGGTCTGTTCTTCTCTTTCTCAATAAAAGCTGTCTATGATCAGAATTCTTTTTTCCTTTTTGCTAATTTTTTTTTTTTAAGATTGAGCTCTGCTCTTAAGTCAAAGGGACAACAGCCATTTTAGTTTCCCCTGAAACTGGTGCTGAGAAATGACTTTCAGGCCTGAGTAAGTGTGGGCAGGTCCCTTGTTCTTTCAGAGCTCAATGGCTCACACTAAGAAAATGTACACAAAATATACACAAAGCCAAAAACATTGTAAATAAATGTAAACAAAAAGCCAAAAAATGTAAATAAAAGGAAATACAAAAGGAAAGTAACTGAAACAAACAGAGAATTGAAGAGATAATAAGACAGATCTCTTTTGATAGAAGGCAATGGGATGATTTTGCTTAACTATCTTCTTTTTCATAAGAAAGATTAAAATCTGGAAGAAATATTTGGAACATGACACAAAAAAGTTAAAACATTTTTATTTTTATTTATTTTTAATTTTTTTATTATAATAACTTTTTATTGACAGAACCCATGCTAGGGTAATTTTTTACAACATTATCCCTTGCACTCACTTCTGTTCCGATTTTTCCCTTCTCCCTTCACCCCCTCCCCTAGATGGCAAGCAATCCTATATATGTTGAATATGTCATAGATACAATAGATATATATAGCTAGATACAATATATGTGTGAAGAACCAAACAGTTTTCTTGTTGCATAGGGAGAATTGGATTCAGAAGGTAAAAATAATCTGGGAAGAAAAACAAAAATGCAAACAGTTTACATTCATTTCCCAGTGTTCTTTCTTTGGGTGTAGCTGCTTCTGTCCATCATTGATCAGTTGAAACTGAATTAGGTCTCTTTGTCAAAGAAATCCACTTCCATCAGAATACATCTTCATACAATATCGTTGTTGACATATATAATGATCTCCTGGTTCTGCTCATTTCACTCAGCATCAGTTCATGAAAGTCTCTCCAAGCCTCTCTGTATTCATCCTGCTGGTCATTTCTTACAGAACAATAATATTCCATAACATTCATATACCACAATTTACCCAACCATTCTCCAATTGATGGGCATCCATTCATTTTCCAGTAAAACATATTTTTAAAAAACAAATAATGTGAACATTACTAGGTGTATAAAGGGAGCAACTGTTTCCTAGTAGAATTAATGATCATAAAGAAGAGGAAATGCAAGCATGGTTTGACATTCGTTCTAGATTTTGGAAAAGTATATTTCAAAGATTTCAGCAGAAAGACAGTTTTTAGATGAAAATTCTACAGAGTATATCAGCCTAGAAGAGAAGGGAAACTCAAGAATAAAATTCTAAAGACACAAAGGCAAACAATTGTAAGGAAGAAGGAAATAAAAAGAATTGTCTCATGAGATGAATGAGTATGAACAGGGAATTCCGAAACCACCTTAGATTTAAGGAAAAAAAAATATTCTGTGAAGACATCTACATGGCACTAAGTGGATAGAGTAATCAGCTTAAAGTCAGGAAGTCTCATCTTCCTAAATTCAAATCTGACCTCAGACAAGTACTAGCTGTGTGACCCCAGGCAATTTGCTAAACCCTGTTTGGCTCAGTTCCTCATTTGTAAAATGAAGTGGAGAAAGAAATGGACAAATCACTCTAGTATTTTTGCCAAGAAAAACCCAAATGGAGTTATGAATTTAGGTATGTGACTCAACAATAACAGTAACAACAGAAACAATAACAACTCTCCTGAATAAGAGGAAGAAAAGGCACAGGTAACAGATAATAAATGTGAAAGTGAGAGATGGTACTATCATCATAGTGTTATCAGTGTTATCTGCAACTAAAGTAAAGCTTGTAAGAAAAGCTAATTTCAAAAGAAAGGGTTAAAAACGATAGAAGAAAGAGTAGTATTAAGAAAAGGAAAGGGATCATTATTTGAAATAGATGAGATGATCAAAGTAAAAAACAAGAAAAAACAATTCTTTTAAAAAATATTGATTTTTTTTTGTTTTTACATCATTGACATTTCCCCATGTATTCCTCTTTCTTTCTTCCCAGAAAACCATAACATACAGCAAAGAATTTTTTAAAGAACCAAAAGGGAAAGGGGAAAAAGGAAGAGAAAGAAAAAATAAGCAAAACCAGTTAATATATTAAATATATCTGGAAAATATCCAAAATATTACACACATATGAATCTCCCACCTCTATATTGTAGTGGGAAGAAATACGTTCTTTCTCTTCTTTGGGGATATGCTTCTTCTTTGTAATTGTGCAACATTCAATTTTGTATAATCTATCCATTTGCATTATTATAGTCCTGGTTTACTTATTTATTTAATTTTTTTGGCTTTGCTTTACTTGGTATCAGTTTGTGTATGTTTTCCAATATTTTTCTGAAATTCACCATATTTGTAGTTTCTTATATATTAGAACTTGTATATTTTATTACATTCATGTACCATGGTTTGTTCAGATATTCCCCAACTAATAAGCATGTTCTTCCCCCTCCCTCCCCAGTTCCTTGCTACCATAAAGATAACTACTATAAATATTTTAGGTGTAAGTCTAGCAAATCAGTTATCATATTGATAATTTAGTCATTTTATTTTCATAACGGCAAACTTTTTCCAAATGATTATTCTGATTCACAGATCCACCAGCAACACAATGTGTACTAATCTTTCCACAAGTCCTCTAATACTTTTTCCATCTTTTATCATTATTATCAAATTAATGCATGTGAGTTGAAACATCAGAGTTGTTTTGATTGTATTTAATTTGATTTGCAGACATCTGGAACACTGATCCTAGAGCCCCAAAGATCTGAATTCAAATCCACTTGTTATTTTTGGACAAGTCATTTAATTTCTATTTGTTTCAACTTCCTCTTCTATAAAGTGGGAATAAAATCAGCACTGATATTTTACGGTTATTATGAGTGTTATATATTTGTAGAAGGCATCACAATGTATGCCATATGATAGGCACTTGGTGCCTTTTTCCCTTTCCTTTCTTCTTTTCTTCCTTCCTTCCTTCCTTTCTTCCTTCCTTCCTTTCTTATTGTTTTTTAACAGTTCAGTATTCTTTTGAAAATTATTTATGTTCATTCATCACTTCTTTATTCAGAAAGGACTTTTGGAGATAAGATATATAGTTATATCCAAATATACATATAGTATATATGCGTATTAGTTGTCTATATATTTTGAATATCAAACTACTAAATGAAGAATTTGCTACAAAATTTCCCCCTTCTTTAGCCACTTTCCTTTTTATCCTAGATGCATTGATTTTGCTTTGTGTATAAACTTTTCAATTTTACATATATATTTTTCCTAATAATTTCTATCTTTATTTAGTTAAGAATATATCTCCTACCCATGTCTGTAGAAGTTATATGATCTCTTTCTCCTCTAATTCATTTTTATGGTTTGATATTTAGGTTACATATCCATTGTGAATTTATTATGGAGTATGATATAAGATATTAATGCAAACCTAATTTCATTAGTTCTTTTCCATTCTTAATTTGCTTCTAGTTTCTCTGTCAAAGATAATAACCTTTTAATATGAAGAGTTAGAACAAAATGGTGACTAGGGGACACTCAAGAATGAGAAGATAGTAAGAGGTCCTCTAGCTGTCCTGTCATCTGGCCTGGGTGTACTACCTAATTAGATACCGATAAAAATAATTGATGTGAACATTTACTGTCACAAAAATTTAAAAGATAATGGGATAAGGGGAAAATATTGCCAGATAGAGAAATAAAAATGTCTTAATCTTACAAAGAAAAAGAATACTCAGAGTAGTGAACATTGAGTTTGATTTTTATTCCTCTCGTAAAATTCAAGATTGGATACATAGAAATATGGTTAGTGAACCTCTAGAAAAGAAAATCATGATTGTAAAGAATAGGTTATGCAACCCAAAATTAGTTTTTATAAGAAAGTTCCCATGCATTCGCACATACACACACACACACACACACACACACCCTGTATATACCTTTTTTTTTTTTTTTTTTTTTTTTTAAGATAGCAAAGAACTGAAAACAAAGCATATGCTCTTCAATTGGGAAATGGATAAATGACAGTATACTAATGCAATGGAATATTGCTGTGGTATAAAAGTGGCAAAATATGGTGAATACAAAGAAGTGTGGAAAGACACAAACTGATGTAAAGGAGCAAAGAAGAGCTAGGAAAACTATATAAATAATCATTACAATGTAAAGGAAAGAACAATCACAAAATCATTAAAATATTGTTTCAAAATTACAAAGAACAAACATGGCCTAGAAGAAGAGATATGAAAAGACATTTCCTTCCATTTTCTATGGAGCTGGGAGATTTATGAGTATGAAAGATTTTCCAGATTTTTAAAAATGTGTTGATATATGTTGCTGATTTCTTTCTTTCTTTTTTTTCTCCCTTTAAAAACTTCTTTTTTCATATGGAATAGCTTTCTGGGATGGGAGAGGAAAAGGGATACAGAGAGAATATAGGTGAAATAAAAAAATAAAAGTTACAAATTAAAATTTTAAATGGGTGTCATGATGATTCTAATCTCCAAAAGTCCTTTCTGAATAAAGGACAGAATAAAGTCTATAAAGAAGTGGTGAATTATTTATCAGAATTATTGTATGAAGTGAATGCTGCAGATATAGGTTGCCTGTATTTTAGAATGTATTCTGCCTCTGACACTGCCCATGTGATTTTGGATATGTGACTTAACTTTCACACATGAATAATTTCTTAATCTGCAAAATAAGATGTTGACAGAGCTTTAATCTATTTAATAAAGCATCTTGTACAATATTTGTGTAAAAGAGAAAACGGATTAGATCACACCAAAACTAAATCAATTGTGTTAGAATTGAGTGAATGGGTAAATTCACAGAGTAGTTGATTGATGATTCAGTACCATCTTGGCTGGTGGTTTGTGATACAATGTCCTAGGGATTTGTGCTTGGTTCTATGCTTTTAACTTTTTATTGAAATCAGAGTCTTGGATAAATATATAAATGGAAAGCTTATCAAATTTAGAGAGGGTAAAAATCTCAGAGGGTTGCCTAAGATACTGGATGACAGAGTAAAGAATCTTGTTGACAAGAACCTTGTAGAGCATTGGATTCAATTAAATTAAATGAAGTTAAATAGCGTGCAGTCTTTCACTTGAGTGGGAAAAAAAAACAATATTGCTAAAACACATTGTTTTTACGATTAAGCAGTAGTTTCTTTCTAAAGATTTGGATATTTTAAATAGCTTCAGTATCAATATGTCAATATTCTGAAGTGACATCTAAGAAAGAAAGAGAGGAGGGTGGGGACAGAGATGGATGGATAGATGGAGCAATGGATAGATGGATGGATCTTGGACTGCTTTGAGAAACTTGGCTTCCAGAGAAAAGGAAGTTATATTTTCTTTATAATCTGCTCTCTTTGAGTCAAATATGGAATATTATTTTTGGATATTGGATGCCACATTTTGGGCAGAACTTTGATAAGAAAGAATGTCCAGAAAAAAAAAATCAATCTGAATGGTGAAAGGATTTTAGTCTATATTATATAAATTGATTGAAGAGTGGGATACATTTGGTCTGGAGAAGAGAAAATTTCAAGGTTGGGAGAAAGATGAAATAGCTATCTAAAATTAATTGAAGGAATGCCCATTGGAAGACACGTCTTACTTATTTTGTTTGTCCCCAGAAGGCAGGGCCAGAAACCATGGATGAAATTTATAGAGACACAACTGTAGATTTTGTATGAGAAATTTTTTTTTTAAATGAGAATGGAATCACCAGTGTAAGGAGTTTCCTCCTGATTAAAAATCTTCAAATAGAGGCTAGATGCTTGTCAAGTATGTTGTAATGAGAATTCCTTTTGTTTACTCTAGATATCTTCTGAGATCTCTTCCAGTGTTAAAATTTTATATTGATAAAAATCAAGACTCTCTTCTACAACAAGCACAATTTATGACCAGCCTTTACATGAAGAGTAATAGCTAACATAATATGTAACACAATATGTTATATTATACAATAACATATATTTATAATAATGTATTATATTTTATATAATATATGATTATAATAATAGCTAAAGACTGGGTCATCAATTGGACTTGTGGAGGAGATTCTATTTCACGATTTCAGTGAAAAATATAAACACTGTATAAATTTAGAAACACAATGTTTTTGATTCTTCTTCAACTGGTTATATACCCAAACCCTTGGGTAGTATTATAAAGGGTGTGTGGTTCATTTCACAATCTACCTCCATTTATCAGAATAGAAACTTTTTGACAGTTTCATATGGACTCTCATTGTTAGTAGCATGTAATTCACACAACAAGAACTATCTGGTTGTGTTTACTAATGAAATGTAATAGAAACACTGGGACTGTGTAATATACACATTTGTAGTTATCTCTGATCCAAGAACTCCTTGTGTGTTATAAAAGTACATTATTAACTAATAACATCTCCTAGTAGCCTTAGTCTACTAGTGTTGTCACACCCATTCCGAAAAATGAGCTAAGGGAAGCACAAGCTGGAAGCTCGCTAAAATCTTGAATATTATTATTATTATTTTGGGGGGATGATAAAACAAGGTCCAGAATATAAGAAGTTTGGTTTTCCAGGTTCTAATTAGCAAAGCTCATAATGCAGAGTGGGTGCAGAGTTCTTTGCTCCCTAGTTACCTAGTAATTAAAGCTTTTCTGAGAGCACATTGCTCTCTACTACATTTTTCCCAAGGGCCCTATACAGGTGCATGAAATTGTCAGGAGGACAACACATACATTTGCATTAGAATCTGAGTCATATTTGCATATCATTTACATACGCCTACATAGAATGTGCTATCTTAGGCAGTTTGAAAAAAAATTATTTACTACTATTAAATTGATAAGTGTTAATTTCTCTTCCTACAATCTTCCTCCTTTCCATATAATCTTTCACCCAGATATCCTCACATCAGAATATCAGGATAAAGGTCATTCAATATCCTTTCTTTTAATAAATAGGTAAGAAAGGATTTTCAAGGAAACTTCTATGGTTAGAAATTGCATGTTCCAATTCTGTTAACTAAAGGGAAATAAAATCAGCTTAATAGGCATCTTAGTTTTCCCAGAAGTTTTGCAACCAAACATATAACATTCATTTTCTGAAAATGTTTTTGGGGGGTTGAACAGGATTTATTGTGACAGAATAACACATACCAAGAAATGAAGAACTCAAAAGCAGAATAAGTTGGGTTCAGTTTAGCAACCTCAAGTATGAGGTTAAGATCTTACAGAGTTTGAATTATTTATTAAAGTCATCAAAGCTTTTTCAATGTGTATGGCACCTTACATCATACTTCTGATTTAGAATGATGGGAAAATATATTACTTTTTTGGTCTTAAATCAGAACAGATGATTAATTAGTACTGAACATTTGGGAGTAATTATAATCGAGAACTAGAAAGTTGGCTATCAAATGCAATTCACAGTTTAGGCATTAATTATTATTGGCTCAGTACAGTTATAAAAATTTATTTAAACAACACCTATTATACATATAATATTTATGTATATATGTATATAACATTTATGAGTAATGTGAAGGATATATAGATACCAAAAAAAGTTAGAAATCTCAATCAGTCAATAAATATTTATTAATGATCTACTATATTCTAGGCACCACTCTATGTACTGGTATAAAGAATGATAAAAGACAATTCTACTTTTAAGGAGTTCACAATCTAGAGGGAAAGGTGAGATACTAATAACTATGTAAAAACAAACAATATACAAGAGAGATTTATAATTTCATTATGGAATGATAAAATAAAAACCCTAATGAGCTGTTAAAATGTAACAAACCTTAAATCCAGAAGGGAGACTGGAGTTTGAGCACAGTTTACAAGGATCATAACAACATTTATTTCCTGAGAAGAAGCTTGCAAGTTGGAGCAGTGAGAGACAAAGTTCTCAGTTAACTTAAAGGGGAATGAGAAAAGAGTAAGATATTTATTGGGACATTAGGAAAGGGGTAGGGAGAAGAGGGGAGGGGGGAGGGAGGAGGGGGTACAGAGAGAACAACAACACAGAAAATCAGAAAGCAGGATGTTTGCTGCTTTTTAGATAAAAACAAGATGGTTGCTGTTCTTTAGCTGATTTAGAAATCAAGATATCTGCTGCTCTTTCTCAGCTGGTCAAGACTGGCTTCAGCAGTTTCAGACATATCTGAGTTCAGCTAATGTTTACTCTCAAAGGATCATTGGTATATCAAGCAGTCCTGGGCTTCAGAAGTAATCCTGATTGGCTAGTTGTTGTGCTACTCCATTGTCTAGTCCCCCTGTGAAAAAGGGATGCTCTAGCATATTTAATAAGTTAGTATAGTCATTCCAGCGCTCATGTCCACAGGAAATTGAACACAATATCATAGTATTTCAGAATTGGAAGGGCTCAGAAATGTCTACTAGTTCAACTGCCTCAAAGTATTTAAACAACTGAGGCCCAGAGAAGCAAAGCAGCTTTCTTGAGGCAATACATGAAAAGTGTATAAAGCCTATAAAGCAATCTGCAGGTAGAATGATAACTAATATAATTCAGGACACATTGTTTGTGCTGCTTCTTTGGCATTCACATATATTTCCTGATGACAGGAAGAAAAAAAAAGTCTATTGCTTTTATTGTTATTGATCTCATGTTGTTTAATTTTTCATTTATGTAATTCTTATATCTTTAATCACATTGTGAGTTCCTTTTGAGAAGGGAATGTTCTTTATATTTGTTTATATTCCCACAACACCCAACAAAGTGCTTTCATCCAGTGTATTAGATATTCCCTCTTAGCACTATATCATTTTCAAATTTGATATGCTTTCTATTTATATCTTTATCAAAATTATTGATAAAAATGTTTGAAAGTATATGGCTTGAAATATCCTTGGGGATTTTATAGAAGACTCTAAAATGGCATCAAGCTATTAATGACTTCTCTTAGTACAGTGCCCAGTAAATCCTTGTTGACTTAACTTGGCTCTTTCAATTAGATCTGATAATAGATGGATACTATTTGGTTGTCCACAATAATAGGGTTTTTCTCAAACAATGTTCTCAAATAAATCTTCAATATTTCCCTGATCCATTGCTATAGTAGCTATGCAAAGAGAGGGAAATTAGTTTATTCAGTCTGTGTTGTTCGTTAGGAAGTTCTATTGACTCTCTCTGATCACTGCTGCTTTTTAGATATTCACAAACCAGCCCTTCAAAAATGTAGTCTGAAATGTTTCTAGGAACGAGTCAGTACCATTGGTTCATAGTTTGTTGACTCTAATGTCTTCTCTATTTGGACATTTGGAACAAGATTTATCCTTTATTCCTGAAATAATGCTGCTACCTTTTACAAGCTTTTAAAGATTACTGACAATGGTTCAGATATTATAATCTCTAGATATTTTAGTACATGGAGATGCAGTTTACCTGAGCCACATAACTTGGACAAACAGAATATAGCTATTTGTTCTTGTTTTCTCTCACTCTTTTTCTTGTTGAATCATCATTCCTTTTCAACTCAACACACATTTATTTACTATGCATCCACTATGTGCCCTTAATGGAAGGAACTTGTGATTTCCTAAGTAAACTAGAGACAGAAATATCTGTTATGTAAAAGTTGTATCACAGGATGATTATCACCTATTTCAGAAGGCTGTGTTTAATAAACTTCTCAAGAGAATTTAAATTATAATGTAATATGCAGGCACTTCATCCAAAAAGCTATTGCATAATGTGTCACTGCTATCTAAATGAGACAATCTTCCTATATGTAGTGTTTCACAAACTGATTAGGCCTGAGAACACTTTTCAGCTACAAATGTATAGAGAAAAGCCATAAATTCTGGTTTGAATTTCTAGGGACCTCAGTTTCTTCATCTGTGAAATAAGTAGGTTAAACCAGATGATCTATGAGGTAATTGCCAGCTCTAGATTCTATGAGTCTATTAGAAAACAAGAGGATAAAACTGAGAAAGTAGAACATATGCTCAAAGAAATTTTAGAGCCAAACAGATGAAATTAAAAATGTTTTCATTTTCCTCCAAATGAAATAACTATTTAGCATTTTGACACATGCATAATTTTATATCTAATATTTAAAGTGGATACTTGCTAGGATCCGGATATAAAAAACATACATTGATGTAAACCTTATAAATTTAACAACTAAGAGATTTTTATTAGTTTGAATTTTGTCTTCATCCCATTGATCATCCCCCTCACCACTGTTATCTTCTCACAGTCATTTATTTTTAAGTTTTTTTTTTTTTTTGCCTCCATTTTAGTCTGGTGGTAAAGTCTTTTGAGATTTATTTATCTCCTAATAACTTCTTTCTCCTTTACATTTAACATTTTCCACTGCTCTTGTTGTCAAAGGAATGGCAATGTGAAAGATTTGGGTTCAAGTCTCATTTCCAACACATCCTGGCTTCATGAAACTGAATAGGTATTTAGCTATTTAATACCCATGCTACCTCTGAGGATTTAAATGCAGAGCAGTTTTGGTAGAAGAAATTCCCTTATAGGTAGACGTTTTTCTACTATATTAATAAAACCACATTTTGGCTCATCCTTTAAAAAAAAGCATGGTGTATTAATGTGAATGGTGGTTTTAGTGTAAGAGGACCTGGATTTGAAACATGATGGCTTCTTTTAGAGTGGCCTTTTTTTTAGTTTCCTTGGCTCTGAGATGAAAATATTGGATTAACTGATTTCTATGATCAACTTTCCACAGTTCTGAAATTAGAGAAAATTTCATGTGCTAAGAATCCAAATGCTGCCTTCTTCATGAATCCTTTCTTGAATAAAATAGTTCATACTTTTCTTTCTCTTCTCTGAATCCTGTGTAACAAATAGTTGGTAATATGCTATTTTGTATTCATACATGGTTTATTGTTGTTTAATGGTTTTAAATTAAAAATCAAATCAATTATATAGTTATATTCAAGAGTCTATGAGGAAGTATAAAAATTCAATAGCACCTTACTCTTAAGGGATTTTACTTGAAGGTTTTATGGTTTAGTGGAAAGAATGATGGACCTGGAGTCATTGCCTTGTGATGGAATCCTTTAATAGGGTTTTAGAAGTAAGAGTTCAAGTAAAATTTGGTGTAATGAATTATACTTACTTGATGCACAGTTACAGTCCTACAAATCTGTCAACATATGAAAAAGTAAATGCTTGTAATGGATCTAAATAACCAAGACAACAATGGAGGAGCTATCACAATATTTTTTGGCATAGTGGGAGTCAAGAAATCTTAGTCTGAAGTGTCAGCTCTGGTATTCACTACATATGTGTCCTTGCACAAATCATTGGACACAGATTTAGAGCTGATGGTACGTTGAAGTCATATAACAGTTAAGACAACTGAGGCTCCAGGTCAAATAGTTATTAAGTAGTAAAGGTATTGTCATGACAAGAGGAAAATGCTCCAGTAAAAATGCAAATATTCTTGAGTGAAATGACATTCTAAGCCTAAGACCCCTTGGAGCATAGAATTAGCATGGGTTGTAAAGGAAGAAAGTATTGGGCTAGGAAGGGTGCTTGGTAAAGGGCAAGTATGGGAAGATAACAGCAAATAAGAGCTTAGTTCATACTTTTACTTTAGGCTGATCCTGATAATTCACATGTCTTTTTTCTATCATTTTTCCTTTTTGCCGTATTCCTCCTTTCTCCCCATGCCTCCCCCCACCCAAATAAAGCAAAGCTTATTAAAGATATGATAATTTTTCCTTCTGATTCACTGGTTGATTTAGTAGTTCTCATTTTCACTCCTCGTCTGTCTTTCAAAGAAAGGACAAGGGCAAATCTGTTGATTATTTTTTTTCCTTGCAGAACATCCCTTTTGGGGGTACTCCACCTATTAATATACTTTTCTCCCTTCTCTCATTCTCTCTCTGCCCCTGCTCTAAAATCCTATAATTCCATAACTATCAGAATAATAGCTGTGGCAATCTTGTATCCCTTTCCCTCCTGCTGGCCACTATGTAAGCAATCTCTCTGTCTGCCTTTCCCCTGAAGGAACAGAAAATAACTGTGTCTTTTCCTTTATGGGTTAGTTTATCGTATAACAGCTGGGGAAGGCATTAGAAAAGCTTAGTGCACTCAGAGTTGTCTGCAAAGTCCCAGCAGTGAGAAAATAAGAGATTTTGCTGGGCACACCCTATTTCATAGTCACCTCTCTAGATTTCCTTAGAGGTCACTTTGTTGGTGGCCTGGAGCTGACCAGGGAAGAGCTGAACAGGTGATAACTCTTGTGTGAAACTTCTATAGACTTGACTTGGATCCTCAAATATACAGGTGTTGTATTTCCCTATTCCTACCTCTATGCCAGTTCACATTTAAGTTCTTTCTGTTTTCTTTACACATAATAATAGGGTCTCCTTCCCTACTCCCAATCACACACTATATTTCACCCCTGAACAGATCCGGAGCCTAAGCTTCAGACTGGGAAGATAGTACATTAGATGCCATCTTTGCATTGACAATCTAGCATAAATAGAGGGAGAAACCCTGGCCAAGGAACTAACCGAAGGATGAGACATAGGATTTTGAAACTAGAAGGAACCTTGGAAACAATTCAATCCTTTCTTTTTACAGATGAGGAAATGTCAATTATGCGAAGCTATGTACCTTAACAAAACTTAGGTCTTCAGTTCTAAATCCATTGCTCTTTGCAATATAACATGATGCTTAATTTCCAGTTTTGATTGGAACCCATTAGTATAAATCTCTCTGTTTCTTAGTATTTATGGAGGGAACATGGAGGTAGGTAGCACAGTTTGATTCAGGTGCAGTACATACATAGAGAGTAATGGGAGAGAAAACTGGAAAGAATCAGGTTCATAGTGGAGGGGGCTTGAATGTCATGTTGAACAGCCTTGATTTTACTTAATGGACAGTTGATAGGCCTGAAAATTTCTGAAGAGAAGATCACCATCAAAGCCTTGACTTCAGGTCACACAATAGCTTATAGTGCAGATTGGAGTATATTGAGGAGGAAAAAAACTGTATCCAGGGAAACCAGCTCAGAAACTGTGAGCAAACTAGATATGAAAAGGGTCCAACCTAGCATGATGGTAAGGAGAATAAGGCAGAAGAGGTAAATGCATTTATTCAGCTTCCATTTAATAAACATTTATTAAATATATATTCTATACAAAGCACTGCCCTGGCACCAAATAAGGTTAAAAAGTTTAGTTAAGGCATGGTCTTGAAGAGGGGATCCTGGAATTCTGAAGATCCTTGAAGAAAATTTTCAATTTTGCCTCAATGCCCCAAGTCTTTCTTTTTTCCCTCTTCAGTCTCACCTTCCTGTAGTTTAAGGTGGGGGGGAGGAAAAGACAAACATATTAACGTACATTGATATGTTACTGTTCATGGGAAGTGTGTTAGAAAGTTGGAAAATATTGTTAAGGAAGTTCTAAAGGGAGAGGTAATTAATAATTGGGTTAAATATGGAAGGTTTCATGGAACAATGCCATCTGAATTATGTTTAGAAGGAAAGGTAAAAATTCTACTGATAATGAGGAGGACCAGGCACAGGGAACCAAAATTCCAGGACAGCATCACCAAGAGCATAAAGAGGTGAGCGAATGACATATGAATAGATGAGTTTGATTGGCAGGTAGAATGCATGAAGGATATGAGATATGGCTGGAAAAGCAGGCTGGCACGAGGCTGTGGAAGGGTTGAAAGATAAGCAGAGAAGTTTAAACCTTGCTCATAATGTAATGGAAAACCCATGAGAACTTCTTATCAGAAGAGTGAGGTAGACAGAATGATACATAAAAATCTCCCACTACAAACTGCTGAACATCTGCCAGAATTTCCCAGGTGTCCATGACATTTGAAGTTGCATTTGGGTTATCTTTAAAGTACTGATGTTCAATTTCCTCAACTGTATAATGGGGACAATAGCATTCACTTTGCGGGGTTGTTGTGAGGATCAAATAAGATACTATTTGGAAAAAAAAAAGCATTTTGCACATAATAGACCTTATATAAAAACTTATTCTTTTCACATCCCCAGGAGTAACTGCCCTACTTTGTTTGTTGTTCAATTGTTTCAGTTGTGTCCAACTTTCTGTGATCCCATTTGGGGTTTTATTAGCAAAGATACTGGAGTGGTTTGTCATTTCCTTCTCCAGCTTATCCTACAGATGAGAAAAGTGAGGCAAACTGGATTAAGTGACCTGTCTAGAATCCTACAGCTAATATGCATCTAACACCAAATTTGAACTTTAGAAAATGAGTAATTCTGACTCCAGGCCTGGCACCATACCCATTGTGCCACCTAGCTTCCCTTTTCATATAATAGGTTATTTGATCTGATCCTCACAACTACTCTAGGAAGTAGGAAGGGTAGGAGATGTTCTTCCCATTTATAGATAAAGAAATGTAGATTGTCAGATATTCAATGACTTTCTATGTCCACCCAGCTAATTAAGGGCAAAATTCAAATTGGAAACTAGGTCTTTTAACTCCTACTCTTATATCAAATTGAATTCAATTCAATGAGCTTAACTCTCTGTTATTTGTAATGGGAAGGGTTATCTCTAGTCATTCCAATCTATGTCTTGTCACTGGACTTGACCTTGGAGCAGAGAGTGAAGCTGATGACTCTGTTGACCCTCCCTCACTTAAATAAAATTCACTTGTAAGTCAAACTATCACAATCCTGATGTCATTGATGCTCTTTGTGAATGACAACTTGTAAGACTTTGTACTAGTGATAATCAGACAAATGAGAATCCTTGCCCTTGATGAGTTTATATTCTATACAATGTGTATACCTAGAAGCAAATGAGTAATTTGAGGAGGAAGGCTTTTTTTTTTTTTTTTTTTTTTTTTGAGACAGGACATTATATTATCCCTAGATTCACTTTCATTTATTTTTTTTAAATAAAGATTTTTATTTTTCAAAACCTATGCATGTACAATTCTTCAACATTAGGTCTTGCAAAATCTTGTGTTCCAATATTTCCTCCCTTCCCCCACGTCCTCCCCTAGATGATAAGTAGTCCAATATAAGTTAAACATGATAGAAATACATCTTAAATGCAATATATGTATATATATTTATACAATTATTGTGCCGCACAAGAAAAAAAAAAGAGAAGCAAAATAAAATGCAAGCAAAGGACAAGAAGAAGAGTGAAAATGCTATGCTGTGAACCACATTCAGTGAGGAAGAAGGGATTAACAATTTAGGACTATGAAAAATTTTTCCATGGGAACTGGTTTGTGGCTGAGCCTTGAAGTAAATGAAACCTTCTAAGAGGTAGAACCCAGACAGGAAGACATTCCAGGGTGAGATAAGTATGATGTGTCTCACAGACAAACAAGATTTAGTGTTGAATTCAGAGAAAGGCCAATTTTGCTATGATACAGAGTACAGGAAGGGGAAGAATATGAAATATATCTGGAAAGGTGAGTGGGAGAAAGATTATACAGACAGCAAAAAAAAAATTGCATTTATCCTTGAGATAACAGAAAGTTGAAACTTCTTGTCCAGGTGAGTGACATATTCAGTTGTGCAGCTGAAGAAAGGATGGATTTCAGAAGGTAGGGAAGTGTGAAGAAAAATTAGAGAGTCATCTAGGTGGAAGGAAGTGAGGTCTAATTAAAAAGGCAGTTGTGTGAGGGGATGAAAGAAGGCAAGAAGAGAAAAGAAAGGTTAAATAGTTAGAATTATCCAGAATTTGCAGCTAAAAAAAAATGAGTTAGATCTATGTGTAAAGAAGAGTAGAGAATTGATGAGTCTCAGGTTTGAACTTGGTAATAGGATGAATAATAGTAATCTAAATAGAAAAGGGTGATGTAGAGATAGGCTATTTCCATGATATTATCACATGAAGATTGTGAGGAGAATCTCCTACCCCCAGCACTTACTTCCAGGTGCCCTTTCTGTGTTTTTTAGGCAAATCATTTCATAAGTGATTGGATCCCATATCCAGAACTAAAATGAAACTTGAGAGGCCAGTTAGAAGTCTAACTCTCTCCCATTTTTTCAAGTCACCCAATAATTAAATACCTACTATATGTCACATAATATACTAAGCACCAGGGATACAAAAGACACTTTCTGTTTTCAAGAAGTTCATTGTTTCCTGAAGCCTGGAGGACCTGAGTTTAAATCTGACCTCAGACACTTAACACTTCCTAGCTGTGTGACCCTGGTCAAATCACTTGACCCCAATTGCCTCAGCAAAAAAAAAAAAAAAAAAAAAAAAGCTTTTATTTTTATTTATATTATTTATTTTATAATTTTTATATTTATTTTATATATATATATTCTTTTTTCATTTTTTATTTTATTTTTTAAAAATAATTATAACTTTTTATTGACAGTACACATGCATGGGTAATTTTTTTACAACATTATCCCCTATACTCACTTCTGTTCTGATTTTTCCCTTTCCTCCACCTACCCCCTCCCCTAGATGGCAAGCAGTCTTATACATGCTAAATATGTTATGGTATATCCTAGATACAATATATGTGTGCAGAACTCAACAGTTCCCTTGTTGCACAGGAAGAATTGGATTCAGAAGATAAAAATAACCTGGGAAGAAAAACAAAAATGCAAACAGTTTACACTCATTTCCTGGTGTTCTTTCTCTGGGTGATTCTGTCCATCATTGATCAATTGGAACTGAATTAGATGTTATGGAATATTATTGTTCGGTAAGAAATAACCAGCAGGATGAATACAGAGAGGTTTGGAGAGACTTACATGAACTGATGCTAAGTGAAATGAACAGAACCAGGAGATCATTATGCATTTCAACAACAATACTGTATGAGGATGTATTCTGATGGAAATGAGAATTTCTAATTCAATTCCAATTGATGGGCATCTATTCATTTTCCAGTTTCTGATCACTACAAATAGGGCCACCACAAACATTTTGGCACATACAGGTCCCTTTCCCTTCTTAAGTATTTCTTTGGGATATAAGCCCAGTAGTAGCACTGCTGGATCAAAGGGTGTGCACAGTTTGATAACTTTTTGGGCATAATTCCAGATTGCTCTCCAGAATGGTTAGATTCGTTCACAATTCCACCAACAATGCATCAGTGTCCCAGTTTTCCCCGCATCCTCTCTAACATTCATCATTATTTTTTCCTGTCATCTTAGCCAATCTGACAGGTGTGTAGTGGTATCTCAGAGTTGTCTTAATTTGCATTTCTCTGATCAATAGTGATTTGGAGCACTCTTTCATATAAGTGGAAATAGTTTCAATTTCATCATCTGAAAATTGTCTGTTTGTATCCTTTGACCATTTATCAATTGGAGAAGGGCTTGATTTCTTTTAAATTAGAGTCAATTCTCTATATATTTTGGAAATGAAGCCTTTATCAGAAACTTTAACTGTAAAAATGTTTTCCCGGTTTGTTTTTTCCCCTTCTAATTTTATTTGCATTTGTTTTGTTTGTACAAAGGCTTTTTAATTTGATGTAATCAAAATTTTCTATTTTGTGATCAATAATGATCTCTAGTTCTTTGTTGGTCACAAATTCCTTCCTCCTCCACAAGTCTGAGAGGTAAACTTTTCTATGTTCCTCTAATTTATTTATGATCTTATTCTTTATGCCTAAATCATGGACCCATTTTGATCTTATCTTGGTATATGGTGTTAAGTGTGGGTTCTTTATTTTATACTTTTTACAATTTATAATATTTATTTTAGGGTAAATTGGGAAAAAATGACAAAGGGAAGGTTGTAGAATTAACAATAATGTGGAAAGGGCTTGAAAGAAGGCAAGAGGCAGAAATAGGGAGAGGAAAAAAATCATACATGGAAGAAATACTAAGGGAAAATTTCTGGAATTAGAAGGTAGGTTCTCAAAAGTAAAGAAGTCCAAGGTGTAGTGAGGTAAAGGAATTGCCTTTGGTCATGCTAGATAAGTGATGCTGTGTAAAAAGAAGGAATAAAGCCCCAGTAGGGGCATAAAACTCTGAAATGACTGAACAATGCGGGCATTTATGTGTCAAGGATGGAGTGTAACCCAGGTCTTCAAACCAGAACAACATTCTTCCTCTCTCCTAGATTACTCCCAAACCAGGAGGCAGTTCACATTCCTAGATTTCAGCTTCACTTTATGTGACCCTGTAAACATGCAACAGGACACAGTTTAGGATTAAGATGCTTTGTCCCTCATTTGGGTATACTCATATCTTACATGTTAGTTACTTGATCTGTTCCTTAGACAATACTTCATACCATATGGGGGCCAGAAAAGGAAACATATTGCAAAGCTTCCAAAATACTCTATCTATAAGTTATACTAACTATAGAGATATTTTGAGCAAAGTTTTAAAAATATCATAGATTTCAGAAATATCTCTGTCCTTCTACCATTTGTTTGAGATTTACGTATCAACAGAGACAAACGTTTTCAAAACAACATATACCATACAGATTTAAACATTTAATATGACATCTTAGTTTCATCTTTTTTTCATAGTTCTCATTGTTGAGGAGAGGTTACTGAAATTTCAAAGGCAGTGACTTAAAATTTTATTTAATATTTTTCCCCAATTACATTCAAAACAATTTTTTTTACATTTGTTTTTAGGATTTTTGAGTTCCTGGTCCTTTTCCTTATCCCCACCCACAATTAAGAAACCACATATGAAGTTATGTAAAACATTTCCATAACAGTCAAGTTGTGAAAGAAAACAGATTTTCCCACCATGAAAATTAAAACCTTCAAAAAATTAAATTAAAAATAGAGATAGAGAGAAACAGAGAATGCTTCAATCTATGTTCAGACTTGATCAATTCCTTCTCTGGGTACGGATAAAATTTTTCATTATAAATTTTTCAGAGTAGGTGTGGATGATTGTATTACTGAGAATAACAAAGTCATTTACAGATGGTCATCCCAGGATATTGCTATTACTTTGTATACAGTATATTTCACTTTGTTCATGAATGACTTCCTAGGCTATTTTTTTTCCTGAGAGCATCCTGCTCATCATTTTCCAGAGAACAATAATATTCCCTTTGAATTTTTTTACAATTAGTATTGCTAGGACCGGGAGATCATTATATACTTCAACAACAAATACTATATGATGACCAGTTCTGATGGACCAGGCCATCCTCAGCAACGAGATCAACCAAATCATTTCCAATGGAGCAGTAATGAACTGAACCAGCTATGCCCAGAAAAAGAATTCTGGGAGATGACTAAAAACCATTACATTGAATTCCCAATCCCTATATTTATGCACACCTGCATTTTTTATTTCCTTCACAAGCTAATTGTACAATATTTCAGAGTCTGATTCTTTTTGTACAGCAAAATAACGTTTTGGTCATGTATACTTATTGTGTATCTAATTTATATTTTAATATATTTAATATCTACTGATCATCCTGCCATCTAGGGGAGGGGGTGGGGGAGTAAGAGGTAAAAAATTGGAACAAGAGGTTTGGCAATTGTTAATGCTGTAAAGTTAACATGCATATATCTTGTAAATAAAAGGCTATTAAATAAATAAAAAAAACAATTAGTATTGCTAGTTATTTCCCCCTACATTTATTCTATTTATCTCCTTTTACCCTGTCCCTCCTCAAAAATGTTTTGCTACTAACCACTCCCTCCCCCAATATGCCTTCTCTTTTGTCACCCTTATCCTCTTTTCATTGTCCTATCTTCCTTCAGTGTAATGAATATGTGTGTTATTTCCTATTTGAGCCAATTCTGATGAGAGTAAGTTTCACTTAATCACACTCTCTTCCCACTTTTCCCCTCCACAGTAAAAGTTTTTCTTGCCTCTTTTTTTTTATGGCAGATAATTTTCCCATTCCATTTCTACCTTTTCTTTTCTCCCAGTACATTTCTCTCTCATTCCTTAATTTCATCATTTTTATAAAATAATATTATCCCTTTATAGTCAACTCTCACCTGTGCCCTCTGTCTATATATATTCCTTCTGACTAAAAGTTAGTGACTTTGCAATACAAGTTGCAGAATTTGGATGGCAGAATTGGATAAGCTCAAAAACCTTTAAGTATGGCCTCCATGATGGATAGATAGCCTGTATATCTATTCTCTGAGTAACTATGAACATTTATCACCAATCAATAAGCATTCAATACTATATTTATTATATATATTATTACATTTACTACTATATGCCAGACAGTGTGCTAAGTGTTACAGATACAGAGAAAGTCAAAACAACATATAATATTATGAATTAATCCCAAAGGTTGCCTTCCAGGTGTTTTAGCCATCAAAATTATTGAAGAATTTGTTCTGAGACTCATAGGGATTGTAATCTGTATTGAAGGAAGCAGAAAACATATAAATAAAATGACAAAACCTGAAAATACTAAAAAAAAATTATAATTAGTTTATATAAAAAAGCATTTATATAAAATGCTAGCTTATACCTACTTATTCCTTCACAAACTTATATCCTGTCAACACTCATAACAGTGGAATCAACAATGGATCCAAAACCAAAGATTCCCACAATTCTGGAGGACTATACCTAAATTTGGAAGTAGTTTATAACTTAGTAGCCATGTCTATTGGTGTGAAACTAAGAACCACTGATATAACTACTGAAATTTAGTCCCAATAAGCATGGCTTTAGATGCATTTAAACAAAATAATGCAAAATATAACGAGACCAATGGAGAGAATTATGTCTAAAGTATTGTGTCATCTACCAAATTATCATCACTTATTTTTCCGATTTGGGACTGTGACATTATTTTGTTGTTATTATTGTTGTCATAATCATTGTTAATGCAATTTTTTGGAGGTAATCAGAGTTAAGTAACTCGCCCAGAGTCACACAGCCAGTAAGCATCTGAGGCCATATATGAACTCAGGTCTGCCTGACTCTATGACTGGTAATGACTTGTATTTTTAAAAGAAATTTTTATTTGTAGCTTTTTCCTTTTTTTTTTCTTTTTTGCTGAGACAATTGGGATTAAGTCACTTGCCCAGGGTCACAACAGCTAGGAAGTATCTGAGGACAGATTTGAACTCAGGTCCTCCAGACTTCAGGACTGGTGCTAGCTTTTTCTTACATTACCTAGATTCTCCCTGTATCATTTCTTCCCTTCTTCAGTCATATCCTATAACAAAAAAAGTTTTAAAAAACCAATCAAACCAGAAAACATAAAATGAAGAAGAAATTAGTAAATACTACAATATATGCAATGCTCCTCCACAACTATAGACCCCTTACTACTGTAAAGGAATGAGGAGATATCTCTTTTGGGGCATTAATATTGTTCTTGATAATTTTGAAACATTTATTTTTATTTGTTTTGTAGTTGTTCTTTCTTTTTACATTGTTCTCATTGTGTATATACTTTCCCTTGCTCTGCTTACTTCACTTTGCATCTATCTATCTATCTATCTATCTATCTATTTCCATACTTCTCTGTTTTAGACATATTGTTTCCAATAGTAATATTCCATTATGTTAATTTACCACAATTTATTTAGCTATTCCCCCATTACTGAACAAGTGAATTTGTTTCTACTCCTTTGTTAACCAAAAAGTGCAGCTGTAAGCATTTGGGTGTTTTTGGTATCTTTATTTTTTCCAGTGATCTCACTGAGATATATACCTAGTAGGGAAATTTCTGAGTCAAAGGGTACAGACATTTTAGACAATTTATTTGCATAATTGCAAATTGCTTAGGGGATTTTCATTTTATTTTATTTTACTCCTTTTCCTATCTTCCTTTCCCTTACCCATAAATATTACCCACAAAATAACTCAATTATCTGATATAGCTCAGTCTAGGATGAAGAGATTTTAATCTGAGTCTGTTGTAACTTCAGCCTTATTTTTCTTAAGACTCTGTAGTCACAGAATCACAGGATTTCAGAATGAAATCAACTTTAGCAATTATAGAGGAAAAGGGCTTTATTAATGACCTATAAGAGACTCAAATTGGACTCAGTACAGAATTTAGGTCTCTTATAGGTCATTTCACATCCTTCATATCTGATGCTTTGTATTTGCATTTAGGTTAATATTGCCTAGGAACAAGTTTTTTTAAGCCTTTTTCTATACCCCCTTCTGATATAAGGCACAGATGAAGCATTCCTTCCTTGCTCCCCCCCCCAATTTTCTGTCTTGTTATGTATCCTTAGAGATACCCTGCAAGGTCATATCAGGAGGAATCAATCACATAATCAGTCTGGGGACAAATTTATTAGTACTCTTGCCCCACCATGAACTAGTTACTGAACCTTTGCTTAGAATGATGGATGATGTAAAATACATTACTTTTCTTCCATAGATGGAGTTCACATCCCATTAATTAGCAATAGTGACATTTGTTGATGTATATACTCCACTAGCTGCTCAGAAAAGCAATGTAATATAATAGAGAGTCAGGAAAACTTGGGTTCAAGTCCTTTCTATCTTTGACACCCCCACAAATTTGGGGTAATCAAAATCTTTCAATGCTCTACTTTCTAAGACTCTAACTTACTGAGAAGCTAATATATTGATAGAGCAAGTTTCCTCATCAGTAATTCTTTATCTCAATGAAACTTAAGTTCACTTTATATCTAAACCAAAGTGTTGATGGATCCTACCTCTCTTCATTGGTGTGGTGACCATTGTCGGTCCATGACCCACTGAAGCCAATAGCATTATAATTAGAAAAAATTGTAAATGCATCCAGTGAGTTGGAAGATGATTGGAGGAAGGATTCCCTGACCAGTTAGAGAAAACATGTCTTGCAATGTCAGGAGGTTCCTAGGTTGCCGAAGAAGAAGGATGCACACCTTAACAAGATTAGTACCACTGTTGCTGGAAGCAGTGCACTTGAGGATAAGTTAAGGTTTTGATTGCCGCCTTGAGACAGCAACTCAGTAGAGGAAGTAAAACCAGGAATAGTGCTTTCAGTACCTTTTAAATATTCTGCCTTAGGATAAATTCCTATAACCCCATTCTAGTTATAGCTCTGTTTTTTTTTTTTTTTAATAAGTAGCTTTAATTTTATTTTAAGTATCTTGTTTAACCCTTTTTAGTGCCCTCTATTTGAAATATAAATATTGAATAACTGGTTAATCCCTAATAAGGTAGATATTATTTAGTGCAATTCTCTTGTTTCAAATAATAAATTATTATTTAAATTTGGTCTCACAATGTTCAGTAATTTGGCTAAAGTTACTCAGGTAGTGTATAATGGAACCAGCATTCACACTTAGGTCTAAAAACTCCAAATCTAGTATTCATTTCTTTAGACAAATTTAGCCTCCTCACCATTCTTTATTTCTTATCCATACCTGTGTTTGCACAGACATACTCATATTGAAAATAGTGCTGTATTTTAAAAATCCTTTCCCCATGCCATATCTCTAAAATGGGGACTGTGAATGACAAAAATATTTTGAATCTTATATTATTTATGAAAAGGGCATAATAATTTTTTTTCTCTTGATAAATCATTAAAGCCTGGAAAGGTAGGTTTTTTGGCCTAATATTTTGTTCTTACCAAATAATGAAGTTCTATATTTGCCCTTAATATCAAATGTTCCTCACAATTACTGTTCATTATGTTCTTGGGTCTTTTTGAATCTGTTCTAGAGTCACTTGGTAAGCAGTTTCTACATAAACTGGGTCAGGCACATTCATTTCCAATTAGAGGTCAGAATTCTGGAATCTATTTCTTTAATTTCAACTAAAATAAGAGAAGTTTTTTTCTGTTCCACTGGAAAGCTCAAATATATAGCTAGCTGCATATTGTATCATTTTACCTCTACAGCAAGTTATTTATGAAGGATGATCAAGCTTTCCCCAAAGTTCCAGCATTAAGCTCCTTTAGTAGCTAGGTTAGGTAGCACCCCCTTCCTTCTGATGTAGTCATGTTTTCCTTTTATCCAAAGCAAAATATGAAGATCATTTTTGAAAACTCCTGTTTATAGATGTGTTAGTTTAAAATTCCTGAGCTCTTCAAAAATTAAAGACTGCCAATCACTTTTTAAAAAATGGCTATTGTTATAGAGAATAATGAGAGTGAAAGAACTAAGAATTGACCTGTATATGAGAGAAACTTGGAGAAAGTTGATGGGATGAAATTGGGTGCAAATACCCTGCCTTAAAAATTTAAATGCTCATAGAAATATTACTATTTTAAATTCAATTGTCACTAACCTTCCAGTTTTAAAATGTAATGTAATTCAGCAAGCATTTATTAAATTCTAATAAAAATGTCTTAGGCATTGCATTTGGGCATTGAAAATACAAAGACAAAGAATGAAATAACTCTTCTTTTTAAGCAGTTGACATATTAAGGAAGCAGGTATCACAGACAGAGATAACTCAATCCAAAGAAGATAAATTAATTTCATGAAGAAAAGATTGCTAGGGTGATAGCAGTTAGAAACGACCTTGTTTAGGAGGCAATAATTAAAGAAAATTTAAGATTAGAGAACATTCTAAAGTTTAGGGGATCAGGAATACCTTCTAATGTGAAGGACCTGAGTTAATTTAAGGAAACTGGATATTTTAGAGGTAGAGAAGCAAGACAAGTTCATTCCTAGTATTAGAGAGCCAGTGAAAGAGTATAGAGATGGGACATAGAATTAAATGGGGACAGTTTATGAGCATAGTTTTGAAGCAATTTTTATTTTACATATATGTATATATATATATATATATATATATATATATACTGAGTACAAAGGTTGCTATTTTCAAGTGAGTTGGTATTAATGGTATGAATACTTGAAAATAACACCCCATTTTTCTTTTTTTTAATTTATTTTATTTTTGATTTATAGAATAAAATAAGCACTTCCATGGCAGTATATAAAAAGATAATTGAACATAAAACTGCAAATCTGCTATGCACAACTTTCTATTTCTTTTAAATATACAACAAAGTTACTGTGTATATTTCTATTTTTTCTCACATTTCCTCTTTGTAGATATGGCCACCATTAAACACCAATAGGAATATATATGTAAAATTATTCCATACATACTTCTATTGCTATTCTTTGTCTAGGTGCAGATAGTATCTTTCTTCATATGTCCTTTATAGTTAATATCAGTATTTATGATGGTCAAAGTAATTTATTATTTTAAAGTCCTTCTTAAATAATATTGTTATTACTGTATATCAGGGCTTCTTAAAAATTTCCACTCCTTTTTCATCTAAGAAATTTTTACATAACCCTAGTTATATAAGTATATAAAATACATATATAAATCAAAAATTTACTGATAATAAATCATAACTTCATGACTACCATATTCAGTTATATGGCACCATATAGAATCATAACCCACAGTTTAAGAAGTTTTACTATATACAATGTTCTCTTGTTTTCTGCTCACTTCATTCTTCATTATTTTACCTAAGTCTTTACATGTTTTTCTAAAATCATTGAGCTCATTATTTCTTGTAGCATAGTGGTATTCTATCACTGTCATATACCACACTTGTCCAGCTTTTCCCCAATTGATAAATATTCCTGAGATTTCCAGTTCTTTGCCACCACAAAGACAACTACTATAAACATTTTAGAACATATAGGTTTTATTTTTTATTTAAAAATATTTGATCATTGGATCAGTTTATTATGTTTCTACTCAATTAGTTTGAGTTAATAAGATATTGTTTTACTTTTTAGATAATTATCCTAAATGTTGGATGGTAGATATTAGATCCCTGGTATAGAATCCTCTGAGCAAATATTTAGATGACTTGGTAAAGGCCCCTGTGTTATTTTTGTGAGAAATAAGATTCAGCTCTCCCACTTAGCTTCAATTCATTCATTAAATCATGGTACCCTGAAGAAAATGTGCAGAGATTAGTAAGGTAGAGATTACATGCATGCATGTATCAATGGATCAATCAGTCAGTCAATGAATGAACTTTGCAGAGAAAGAACTAGTAAATAGGGTAATGTATCAAAGACTTATCTTTATGTATAAATTTTCTTTGGCTGGATTTTTTTCTGGAAAGATTTCATTTTTTTCTTTGAAGATTAAATGCATCTCATTAGTTTAAGAGGACAAATTATCCTAATCCTTTCATGGGACAGTTTTCCTGATATATATAAAAATTTTACTTTAATCTTTGATTTCCAGAAATGCCTAATTTTGTTTTAAAAGAACAAGTGTATCCTATTTTCATAGTTTTCCCTGAAGAAACATTTTTAAGAATGTTCTTTTCAGAGAATATCATAAGTATAGCAATGCTTTCTCTATTTTAGTTAAATGTAAATATGAATGAAAAATTGCACCACTAGTTCTATGGTTCTGGTTTTACAAAGAGCAATAAAAAGGGAGAGAAAGAATAAATGTAGTTTAAAAAAAAATCTGAAACCTAGGGATGCAAATACTATATAGCATTGCATAAAACTTTTTTTAAAATAATGCTTCAGGAAATCACACTGAACAGAGTAAGTACAACAATGCTTTCAATAAGAGGTTGATACAAGGGAGAACTGGAGTGTGTACATCATATCAAAAGCTGAAGACCTAAAGTAATCACCAGAAATTCCATTAGAAAACCTGTTTTCAGTGACAAAAGCAAAGCAAAAAAAATGTTCCAGAATAAATTTTGTCTTGGAAGATTTATGGCAAGAAAATGAGTGGTTTTTCAATATCTGTAGGATGATTTAGAAAAGTTTGGGGGTTCAATATGTGTTACACATATTCATGCTTATATTCGTTAGATTTTTCTCCTCATTTTTCTAGATTGACTTTATTTTAGGGAAAAGCCTGTTTATTTCCTGTCATACAACCTAGAACATTATAGAGACTTTATTAATATTGGTTAAATTTCAACTTATTTGATGGTTGGCTGATTTAGTCATTAGTTGTTGGTAAATTCTTTGTACTAAAATGCCTTTTCAAGTTAGACATTGACAAGGGGTCAATCCTGAATATATCAAGGTAGAATAAAATTATTTGGTAGATACTTTTATCAATGATTCTGTTATTATCAGTAAGAAGCAAGGCTATATGAGTCAAAAGTGTTTTCCTTTGACCATCATAAAGCATGTCAGGCAAAAATGGCAAATGGAAGAACTATTTCCTTATTTAGAAGTTCCTCAGGTGCTTCTGTTCATAGATGAAGAGGTTTATATATTATACCCCAGAATACTACTAAGTAGCCTCATTAAAATCCATAACCACTAAAAAGAGATTAGCCTACTAATCTACATAGGAAAAAGCAAATGGATGAATCATATATCTATGCATGTATATATATATGTCTATATCATATATATAATATGATGATTAGAAGTTAACAAGAAAATCAATATAAATTCACAATGTTCGAAATTATATTTATGTAAACTATGGTAATTGTTTTCAATTCCATTGGAAATATGCAATGGGAAAGCACATTAACAATAAACTTGTATACAACAATTTTTTTTAAAGTCCATATCATATTGGCCATGCATCATTAAAAAAAGGAGATTGACTTGAATAACCCAAATATCCTCGATCTGTAATGGGATATATTAGAAAGGTAAATGACTTTTGTTGGAAACCTAAACTACTCCAAAAAACAAGACTTTCATCCCTGAATGTTTTTTCTTAATGCATGCAGTTTCTTTTGGTTAAATTGAACTTTCTTCTTTTAATGGTAAAAAAGTACTTTAGAAAAAAAGGTTATTATAATCTCAGTGTTATCTTTTCAGAAATATTTTCTAAAATCTAAATTCTATCTTCTAGCAAAAGTTTTCCCCCCTTTCCTTAGATACTATTTACTTTTTTAAAAAATTGAGAGGAATTTGGGAGATTTAACTCAAACAAGAATGCTTTATAGTACTTAGAATTGTTAGTGATCTATTGCTGATAAATCACATGCAATGAGTCATTAACCCTAAACATTCTGTTTCCTTTTATTCCAAATTGTATTACTTAAACTAATGTCACCATCTGTGCTATGAATCAAAATGGCCTGGCTTATAATAGTTTTTAAGGAGCCTTTCACTGTTCATTGAGTCATTAGTCATTTATGAGTTAAGAGCTGTCCAAACAGGAACAGTATTTACAAGGTTGAGGAGAATTTCAGAGATAGCAATTTGTTCTTTACTCCTTATTTTGCTCATTTTTTTGGGAGATGCCTCACATTTATATCTGATTATATATGAACTGCAGAAGCTTGACACCAAAGGATGAATCAAAGTCATTGGGTCAGTCAGCAATATCAGCCTTTGTAGTGAATACCTTGTGGTGGACACATTTTTTTTTTTTTTGTTAGGATCAGGCCTTTGCAGTTTGTGATTGTCCAAATGACAATAATAGTCCTAAGGTTCAAACAGAATCCTCCATTTCCAAAATTGAATTTTAGATGCTTATTTATTATAGCTTTTTATTTAGAAAACATATGCATGGGTAATTTTTCAACACTGATACTTACAAAACCTTCTGTTCCAAATTTTTTCCTCCTTCCCCCAATCCCCTTCCCTAGATGGCAGATATTCCAGTACATGTTAAAATATATGTTAAATCCAATATATGTATACAAATCCATGCAGCTATCTTGCTGCACAAGAAAAATCGCATCTAGAAAGGAAAAATAAAATTTGAGAAGGAAAACAAAAATGCAGGCAAACAACAGAAAGTGAAAATGTTATGTTGTAATCCACATTCAGTTCCCACTGTCCATTCTCTGATTGCAGATAGTTTTCTTCATCACAAAACCATTAACACTGGCCTGAATCATCTTATTGATGAGAGCCACATCCATCAGAGTTGAGCATGGTATAATCTTGTCGTTGCCATATACAATGATCTCCTGATTCTGCTTATTTCATTAAGCATCAGTTCATGTAAGTCTCTCCAGGTCTCTGAAATCATCCTGCTTATGGTTTCTTACAGAACAATAATATCCCATAACATTCATATACCACAACTCATTTAGCCATTCTCTAACTGATGGGCATTCACTCACTTTCCATTTTCTTGCCACTATAAAAATGGCTGCTACAAATATTTTTGCACATGTGGGTCCCTTTCCCTCCTTTAAGATCTTTTTGGGATATAAGCCCAGTAGTAACACTGCTGCATCAAAAGGTACACAAAAGGTACACAAAAGGTTTTAAATAGTTGCTACTTACTATTTTAAGGAAAAGTCCATTTATTTCTATATATGAGGTTTATATATGGGGTCTTTGGGATTGTCAAACACTACATTGCTATAGTTATTGACTATTTTGTCCTATGAACTTAACCGGATCAACTAGTCTATTTCTTAGCCAATACCAAATGGTTTTGGTGACTGCTGCTTTATAATCTAGTTTTAGATCTGTTATATCTAGGCCACCTTCACTTGATTTTTTTTTCATTAGTTCCCTTGAAACTCTTGACCTTTTGTTCTTCCAGATGAATTTTATTCTTATTTTTTCTAGGTCAGTAAAATACTTTCTTGGGAGTTTGATTGGTGTAGCACTAAATAATTAGATTAGTTTAGGTAGTATTGTCATCTTTATTATATGCGCTTGACCTATCCAAGAGCATTTAATATTTTTCCAATTATTTAGATCTGACTTTATTTGTATGGAAAGAGTTTTGTAGTTTTGCTTATATACTTCCTGACTTTCCCTTGGCAGATAGATTCCCAAATATTTTATACTATTGGCAGTTATTTTAAATGGAATTTCTCCTTGTATCTCTTGCTGTTGGATTTTGTTAGAGATACATAAAAATACTGGTGATTTATGTGGATTTATTTTGTATTCTGGAACTTTGCTAAAATTTGGGTTTGTTTCTAATTGCTTTTTAGTAGATTTTCTGGGGTTCTCTATATATCCCATCATATCATCTTCAAAGAATGGTAATTTGGTTTCCTCATTACCTACTCTAATTCCTTTGTCTTCCTCAACTCTTATTGCTGAAGCTAGCATTTCTAGTACAATATTGAATAGTAATGGTGATAGTGGACAACCTTGTTTGATACCTGATCTTAGTGGGAATGGTTCCAGTTTATCCCCATTACATATGATGCTTACTGATGGTTTTAAATAATTGCTACTTACTATTTTAAGGAAAAGTCCATTTATTTCTATATTTCTAGGGTTTTTAATAGGAATAGGTGTTGGATTTTTTTCAAATGTTTTTCTGCATGTATTGAGATAATCATATGGTTTTTGTCAATTTGGTTATTGATATACTCAGTTATGTTAATAGTTTTTCTAACATTGAACCAGCCCTGCATTCCTGGTACAAAGCCTACTTGGTCATGATGTATTATCCAGGGGATGATTTTCTGCAATCTCTTTGCTAATATTTATTTAAGATTTTTGCAAGAATATTCATTAGGGAGATTGGTCTATAATTTTCTTTTTCTGTTTTTGTCCTATCTGGTTTAGGTATTAGTAACATGTCTGTGTGATAAAGGGAATTTGGCAGGATTCCTTCATTCCCTATTTTTTCAAATATTTATATAATATTGGAGTTAATTGTTGTTTAAATGTTTGGTAGAATTCACATGTAAACCCATCTGGTCCTGGGGATTTTTTCTTAGGGAGTCGATTAATAGCGTGTGTAATGTTCTTTTCTAAAACATAATGTTCTCTGGGAGCAGGTTTCTTGAGGGGCTTCTGGAAGTAGCCTTCGTTTCAGTTCAGAGTGATCACCCCAAATGCAGTCAGGAGTTAAAGTCCAAATCCTTTATTGTCTCCTTCCAAGTATTGTCTCCTTCAGAGGCCTATTTCTCTCCTTGGTTCTGAAAGCTCTTGCCCCTAGTCCTTTGCCTCTACCAGCTTCAGCCTCTAGCTCCCTTCAACTGTCTCCAAATCCAAAGGTTTGTACTTGAGCCTTCAGGCAGCACAAAGGTGGAAAATGGAATCAATCTGTCTCCACCTCCGAGAGTGGGCTTGTCCTCTCTGACTTGTGAATCTCCTGGACTGAATCCTGGTTGAGGCTACTAGCTTATATATGCTCTCTTAAAGATGTGAATGTTGTAGAACTCTAATAAGTACTAAGTACATTAGTGAACTAGAGAACTGTTAAGTACCATGCTAAATTAGATAACTGAATTAACACCTTGTAAGAATCCTAACAAGCTTGTTCTATTTCTTTTTCTAAAATGGGACTATTTTAGCAATTTACTTCCTCCTCTGTTAATCTGGGCAATGTATATTTTTGTAGGTATTCCTTAGGTTATCAAACTTATTGGTATAAAATTGGGCAAAGTAACTCCTGATTATTACTCTAATTTTCCTCTTCATTGGTGAAAAGTTCTGCCTTTTCATTTTTAAGACTAACAATTTCATTTTCCTCTTTCCCTTTTCTAATCAAATTTACTAAAGTTTTATCTATTTTCTTGGTTTTATCATAAAACCAACTCAGTTTTATTAACTCAATAGTTTTTTAGTTTCAATTTTATTAATCTCACCTTTTATTTTTAGAATTTTAAGTTTGGTATTTGATTGGGGGGGGGTTTAATTTACTCTTTTTCTAGCTTTTTTAGTTGCAAACCCAATTTATTGATCTTCTCTTGCTCTATTTTATGCCAGTAAGTATCTAGAGATACTTATTACCACTTTGGCTGCATCCCACAAATTTTGTATATTGTCTCATTATTGCCATTCTCTTGGATGATATTATTAATTGTGCATATGATTTGCTGTTTTACCCATTCATTCTTTAGGATGAGATTGTTTAGTTTCCAATTATTTTTTGGTCTATTTTCCCCTGGTTTTTTATTGAAAGTAGTTTTTGTTGTTTCAGGACCTGAAAAATAATGCATTTACTATTTCTGCCTTTCTGCATTTGATTTTTTTATGTCCAATATATGGTCAATTTTTGTGTAGGTTCCATGAACTGCTGAGAAGAAAGTGTACTCCTTTCTATCTCCATTCAATTTTCTCCAAAAATCTATTATACCTAACTTTTCTAGTATTCTAATACTAGAAAAGTATTCTATTTACCTCTAACTTCTTTCTTATTTATTTTGTGATTTAATTTATCTAATTCTGAGAGAGCAAGGTTAAGATCTCCCACTATTATAGTTTTGCTGTCTATTTCTTCTTGCAATTCTCTTAACTTCCCCTTTAGAAATTTCCATGCTATACTACTTGGTATTTAGTATTTAGTATTTGTATTGATATTTATTTAGTATTGATATTGCTTCACTATTTATGGTACTCTTTAGCAAGACATAGTTTCCTTCCTTATCTCTTTTAATTAGATCAGTTTTTGCTTTTGCTTAATCTGAGATCAGGATGGCTACCCCTGATTTTTTTTTTTTTTTTTTTTACTTCACCTGAAGCATAATAGATTCTGCTCCAGTCTTTTACCTTTACTCTGCATTTATCATCCCGCTTTAAATATGTTTCCTGTAAACAACATATTATGGGATTCTTGCTTTTAATCCAGTCTGCTATCTGCTTAAGCTTTATAAGGGAGAGTTCACCCCATTCAAAACTACTCATTTATGATTAAAACTACTAATTCTGTATTTCCTGCCATCTTGTTATCCCCAAATTATGCTTTTCTCTGTCAATTAGCCCTCTCCCTTTAGAGTCTCTCCCCCTTTTCTATACCTTCCCCCTACTATTTCTGTTTTCCCTTCTATTTAGCTTACTCTATCCCTTTTTGTCTTTCCCCTCCCACTTTTCAATAAGGTGAGAGAATTTTATCTGTAAATCAAATATGTGTAATATTTTCTCTTTGAGCCAAATCTGAAAGTAAGATTTACACAATGTTCATTCCCCTCCTTTTTTCCCCTCAAATGTAAGTTTCCTTGGCCTCTTCATGAGATGTAATTTCTCTCATTTTACTTTCACTTTTCCCTTTTTTTCTGGTACAATTCCCTTTCCACCTCTAGTTCCTTTTTTTATAATAGTAAAATCAAATTATACATGCACTTTCTAAGTATATCCGTAATAGAAATACAGTTCTCACTAATTCTTTTTACCTTTTTATGCTTCTCTTGAGTCTTAAAGTCCTTTTGATCTTTTCATCAGAAATAAATGGGACTCACCTGTTTCATAGAATGCCCATCTTTTTTCCCTGGAAGAAAATGCTCAGTTTAGTAGGGTAGTTTATTCTTGACTGCATTCCAAGTTCCTTTGCCTTTCAAAATATCAGATTCCAGGCCCTTCAATCCTCTAAAGTGAAAGCTGCTAGATCCTGAATGATCCTTATTGTGGCTCTTCGTTATTTGAATTTTTTTTTTCTGAGTGCTTGTAATATTTTTTTTTCGGTGTGATAGTTCTGACATTTAACCATTATATTCTTTGGAGTTTTAATTTTGGGGTCTCTTTCAGGAGGTGTTTAGTGAATTCTTTCAATGGCCTTCTGATTCTATGATATGAGAGCAGTTCTCTTTAATTATTTCCTGAAAAATAGTGTCTAGGCTCTTTTTTTTTTTTTATCATGGTTTTCAGGGATATCCTTAGATTATCTTTCCTAGATCTGTTTCCTGGTCAGTTGTTTTCCCAAGTAGGTATTTTACATTTTTTTCAATTTTTTTTCTTTTTTTGGTTTTCCTTGACTGATTCTTGATATCTCATCAAGTCATTCATTTCCATTTGTTCAATTCTAATTTTTAATGAATTTATTTATTTATTTATTTATTTTTTTTACTCTTTTTGTATTTGTCCAATTGAATTTTTAAATGAGTTATTTTGTTCCATGGAATTTTTTTTCTATTTCACAAATTTTGTTTTTTTAAGGAGTTATTTTCTTTTTCCACTTCACAAATTCTCTTTTCATGGGAATTATTTACCTTTTCCAATTCAAAAATTCCATTTTTCTGGGAATTCTTTACCTTTTCCATTTCACTTTTCAGGTAGTTGTTTCCTTTTTTCACTTTATCATAGCTATCTTTTAATGAGTTATATGCCTTTTGCAAATCTCTTGCAATGTTTTCTCTTCCTTTCCCTATTTTTCTTCTAGCTCTCTTTTAATATCCTTTTAAAATTTCTTCTAGGGGAGCCTTGTGCAGTGTGGACCAGGTTATGTTACACTTTGGGGCTTGATTTGGAGACAATCTGCCTTTAGTCTCCTCAGGGTTTGAAATCTATTCTTCTCTTTCACATAGAAACCATCTATAGTTAGAGTTTTCTTTGACTTTTTATTCCTTTTTTTAAAAATTGGGATCTGCTTTTAGGGCAAGGAAGGTTCGCGCTGAGTCACTCTTGGTGCTGGGTGAGTGTGGCCAGGTCCCATGAGACCCCAGTGCTTTGGGGTTCACTCTTTAGATCTGTTGTGTTTGTGTTGTGTTGTTTTCTAACTTCTCTACTGATTTACTGGCTTGCAACCAAGGCAGAGTAGCCAACACTGCTGTAGATTCCTCCTCTTGGATTCTTTATAGCCCAGAGTCTGTACCACCTGTGGAGATTGCACTACCCTGCTCTGCATGGAGTGCACTGGCATCTTGCTCCTGGCCTCCCTCAGTGCCAGACCAAAACAGACTTTTTCTGGTGATCTTCAAAAATTATCTTCTGCTGTTAATTTGCTGCACTCCCTATATTTGTGAATTCTGCTGGTCTAGAACTAATTCAGAGGCTGATTTTTGTAATTAGGTGAGAGTCCAGGGAGAAGATCAGAAAGAAGCATATGTCTTTTCTGCCATATTGAATTCTAGATGCTTTTTGTTGAATGAATTCCAGTTTATAGAGAGAAGCAAGCAAGAAAGAGGAAATAAAGAACGTAGGGAGGAAAGAAGGAAGGAAAGGAGAGAGGAAGAAAAGAAGTAAGAAAAAAGGGGAAGGAAGAAAAGAATGAATCAGGGAAGGAAAGAATGAATAAAAGAAGGAAGGAAGGAAAGAAGAGAAGAGACAAGTATTTATTAAACACTGGATATGTGCCAAGCACTGCTGGCAATTCAAACCTAAGCCAAAAATAATTATAATCCATACCCTCAAAAAGCTTATATTCAAATATAAATAAGTGTGAAAAAATATTATACCTTGGATTTCAGCAGTCATAGTAAACAATAATTTGCAAATATATATTATGCTTCTCTTTAGTCATGTTTCTAGGGACAATTCTTTGTCTAGGTAAATTTTCTGAAATGATAGTAGTCAGTACACAAACTATTTTCTCACAAGGAAATGTGTTTTTACAATTCATATTTCATTGAAGAATGACCTTAGTAAACCCAATTTTATATATGATTAACCCTAATAAAAGTAGAAATTTCTACTTAACCAATTATTTTTGGAACAAAAGGGTAAACAAAAGTACCGCATATATACTTGAAATTTATTTTTTATAATGTAGACAATAATTTGAATTTGATCACTATTTGTAAAAGACATAGTATATTAAAATGAAAATATAGTTAGATAGGAAGGAACAGATCATCAGCACTAGAGGAAAGGACCTTGAAGTGGAAATTAATATAATTGAGTTATTATTGCTGGCTCTGCCCCTAATTAGGTATCTGACTTTAACAAATCATGCTACCTATTAGGATCTCATTTCAATGAATCATAGAATCTGAATTGTAATGCTTCTCATTATACAAATAGTTCAATCTCTACTTGAAGAAGAATCTTCTCTGCATCATACTTGGTAAAATGGTCATTTAGTCATTGCTTGAATTTCTCTAGCAGGAGGAATACTCACTGCTGCATATCTTATAATAACTTAATGTTAGGAAGTTTTCATTTACATTAAGACTAAATTTGCTTCGATATAATTTCCAAATTTTGAGCTATTGGTTCCCAAAAGATGCATTTAATCCCTCTCCCACAAATACTTAAAACTGTTCAAATACTTGAAGATTATTTTCACATTACACTTCAGTTTTCTCTTCTAAGTTAAGCCTCTTTCGGGGATTTCAGACATTTTAACATGGCATGAATTCAAGACTCTCCAGCTATGTTGATTTCTCTCTCATAGACACTCCTCAACTTAGTGATCTCTAGCTTAAGTTATGACAATGAAAATGAACAAAGTAATCCAGATATTCTCTGATTAGGGAAGAAAAGTGATGATCACCTCCTTACTATTGCATTTAATACTTTTCTTTCTGTAGCCCATGATTAAATTTATTTTCTTGGTTGCTACTTTATACTGTTGATTTATAATCAGCTAGAAGTCCCCAAAAACTCTCAGAGATATTTTTAGATGGATTTTTTTCATGTTTGCCTATCTATGTGGCTCAGTGTATAGAAGGCTGGGCCTAGAGACAAGGAAACAGGAATTCTCATATATTCTTTAATATTTAGTAGCTTTGTGACTTTAAATAGGTCTCTATTTCTGCCTCAACTTACTCTACTATAAAATGAGAACAATAATAGCACTTATATTACAGTGCTTTTATGAACATCAGATTTGTAAATTTAATAATATTTGTAAAGTACATAGCAGTAACTAGCACATCATTGTTGCTTGTTCCTTTCTCCCTTGCCATCTTTGTGAAACTGATCTTTTGAACCTAAATGCAAGACTTTATACTTTTCTCCATTGAATCTCACCTTATTGGTTTCCCATTGTTCTATTTTGTCAAGAACTTTTTAAAGTTTGACTCTGTCATTCAGTTTATGGTAGCTATCTCTCTTAGAAGTGGGTCACCTGCAAATTTCCTAAACTTTAACTATCAATACTTTTATTTAACGAGTGATAAATATGTTAAACACAGTAGGATCAATCAGAAATTGGCAGGACCACTTCATTTGAAAGCTCCTGCAAAGCTGATATGGTATTATAAAGGACTAGTTTGGGGTCTAATCCTTAAATCAGTTTCAAATACATCTAATTATATAATTATCCAATGTGTATTTCTCTGTGTTCCCCATAAAGATAACATGAGAAATTTTATAAAATATCTATATCTTCTATATCTGTAAAATAGTTGAGTTGATTTTTTATATCTCTTTCACTGAAATTCCAAGATTTGATGGGCAATTTAAATTTGTCCTCCAGTTTCAAAATGTTACATAAAATTCTCCATTGCAAAGTGATGATTGATACCAAATGAAAGTAATAAATTACTGAAATAACTGTGCAAATATGACTCTAAAGGAAAATATTGTAACTTTTTACTGCATTCAAGTTTTTACAAATATGGAAAAGTTGTTTAGTGATCTCTTCATGGAGTATATTACACTCTCCACACTATTATATGTGGTTGATTTCTTTGGAAAAGTGATAGGATTTTTAAGATGGTGTTAATATCTTTTTAAAATTTTTCCTTTTTTCCTTTACTTTTTACATATGGAGTAAACCAGTTAGAACTAAGGAAAGAAAATAAAATTTAGGCTACCAGTTTAAATGTAACTTGTTCTTTTTGAAAACAAAAGAACATTTGTTCTTTTGTTCATTTTTTAAAACTACTGCTTCATTTTTATCCGTAACTTGTACTACAGTTTTAAAATTAAATAGCAAAAGGAAAATCTATATCAGTGATTGTTTTTACCAAGCAAAAGCAAGCACAAAAAACATTTTGTAGTGAGTACCCTCTCCCCTGAGAAGACAAGCACCAAATGGCTGATTGTAGACTGTTTAAGTATATGTGTTCCTCCAGACTAAAGTAAAAGACCGGTTGTTTGAAGTCTCTTTCATATTATCCTACTCTTTCCCACATCATCATCAGTTTCCTGGTTCATAAATCTTTAAGTCTATGATGACTTTTCGTAAAAAGTCAAGATTGCTTTAAGGTCCAGAAGCTTTTAATTGATTGGTCTGCTTATTTAAATTTGGAGCATTATAAAGGTCTGTGATTATTGTTTGAATTTCTTCTCTTAAAGATAAGTTTTCAAAGCCAATATATTTAATAATACAATCCTTTTAAGAAAGATAAAGGATGAAAAAAAACTTTTCACCTTTTGCTCAGAAAGAAAAGGAAAAAAGGAAAGTAAAAGAGAGAACAGAAGAAAATGAAGAGAGAAGATAGAAAAGAAAATAAGAGATAAGAGAAGAGAAAAGATAAAAAAGAAAGAGAAAATAGAAAGGAAAAGAGAGAAATGGAAAAGAAAGAGAAGAAAGCCATGGTGGGGTGAGCAGGAGGAGGGAAAGTATGAGAATTGGAGAAAGGAAAGGAGGAAAAGAGATAAAGAGATAGAGAGAGAAAGAGAGAGAGAGAGAGAGAGAGAGAGATATGAAGAGACAGACACGCAGAGACAAAAGAACAGACTGACAGAGACAGAGAGAAAGACAGACAGACAGATGTAGGAATAGTCAGAGACAGAGGAGAGAGTAAAGGAAAAGAAAAGGGAAGAGAAAAAAGTTGGGAAGGACAAATAAAAATAAAAATATAGAGAGGGTGGGGCAAGCTATTATGTGCTTCCAAAATGGCTAGGGTTGGTTGATGAATTTTGTTCTGTTTCCATATTTCCCCAGTGAGATTTTCTAGGTATTTTTACAACCCTAGGAAGAGAGCCAATAGCAAATTACAGAAAAGTGAATTTAAGGACACTTTTATTCCCTTGGACATGTTGGAAGTAGAGTGGATAATCAAGAATTGTGTTTCTTCCTTAATCTGGAACTTGCTGCACATTTAATATTCTCTATTGCTATTCTATTGTGAAATTGCTCTCTTGTTTGAAATGTGTATATTTTTAAATTTGATGAGCTGAGCCTCTATTCAGATTTGTTATGTAAAAATGATTATGTAAAAGGCAAATTAGGGGAAAAAAACACTTCCCAGTTTGGAATGTGTACAGGGGTATCATTTGGCAGCTAGCACCTAGAGCACAGCAACACTGATAAAAACAACTTTCCAACCTTGCATCTCATGGTAGAAATAAATAGCAGAGAAATTGAGGGCTTGTTCATTACTTCTCAACAGGCTTTCTTTAAAATAAAATCAAATCATGTGGAACGGATCCAGTTGCTCAAGCATGAAGCTACAAAGGTATGTTTTGGTAGATTAAACAGTGATTTGTGTGTGTGTTTAAGTGACACATAAGAACATTGCAGGTTGTTAGTCAAGGTCTACAATTTGCAACTGATCAGGCTTAGTACATGTTCTCTGCTTTCTAAAATTATTAGTGATTTCCAGGAGACTTGTGTCGTTTTTGGGGGGAGGAGTAGTGAAGGGAGATTGCACATAGACCAATATTTCTTCTCTGATTTGCAAAAACCAATCTTCTGTGCCATCAATATTTCCTCTTTTATTTGGAAAACCAGTCCTGTGTTGTAGTTACTGATTATTCATTTGGATTCATTCAGGTAACATTTATTAAATACCTGTAATGTGCAAGGCATTAACAACCTAGGTTATGTGGCTGATAAAATTTAAAAAAAAAAATAAATAAAAATAAAAGACAACCCTTGCCTCTAGTTTACATTTCACTAACTCATATTTTCTCCTGAACATACAAGATAGGACAATATGTACAATATGGATACCTGAACAAAGTTAGAATAATAACATGTTCATGTGATGTTAGGATGGTATATTTTAATAAGGGCAGAATGAAAAAATTCCTAAAGACTTGACTTGAAATCTGAAAGAAGTATGCTTGAAACCTATCCCTGACAAATTGTGATTTGGTAACTCTAGGAAAGTCTCTTTCAATCATCCAGACAACTTTAAGACTAAGGAGCAGAGAAATTTTGATCAGCATTGATAGAAGTTTTCTCACTAAGAGTTTTCTATGTCAGTGACATCATAAATCTGGTCACTCTAAAATGTTTTTGAGATTATTTCCTTCCTAACAATTTTATTTTTTCTCCTCTTTAGGTGGAGATATATAATAATATAATCATTAGCATTCTTCAAGGAAAAGGGAAGTCTAGAAAGGATAAGTAATATCTAATTCTATGATGGAGTAGTTTTATTACAAAGATACCTTGTTCTTGTTCTCTAAATGCCAATTATTTGGGTCTCCTGACTTTACTCTATCTCAAAAGAATGGCATGATGACAATAAATGGACTATATGGAAAATGCATTCTGAAGAAGTTGATTTTAAGTGCTTGCTATTAATCTCTTTCTAGTAGCAATACAAGAGAATTTAAACAGGAATATTGAATTAAAGGATATAAATGAGGTGGAAAGAGAAATCAGCTCTTTATAGTGTCTTTACTGAAATGGGTAAATGTTGAATCCCAGATATATTGGATATTCTTTTAAACATTTCTTTGTAAAATAAAGCACTTTTTTTTATAACCATACCCTGGAGCTAAATCACTGAAATGCCAAGGTCTCATCATAGAGAAAATCTCATGAATCAAATAAGCACTTATTAAACACCTACCAAGTACTAGGTATTATTTTAAGCACTGGGTTATAAAAAAGTAACTCCTGCCCTCAAGAAGCTCACAAGCTAATGGTGGAGACAACAAGTAAATCAATATTTACAAATATGCTATGAGCAGGATAAATAAGAAGAAAGAAAAGTAAAGCAATAAATTATTAAGAGAGATTTCAGATCTCTTAATCTGGTCCCCAAATCTCTTCTGACTTGCTCTCATTACTGATACTCCACCAATGTTATCAACTAGTTGAGTTCACATCTTAAAATTAACATGTTCACAAAATAACTCATTATTTTTATCTCCCAAACTTCTCTCCTTCCCAAATCCCAAGGGCACTATTATTCCCTGGTCATCCCGTCTTGAAATGTCTTCCTTACCTTCTTACTCAAACACAGCCCACATATCCAATTTGTTGTCAAGGCTTATCGTATCTAACTACTAGAATACATTATATATATTCTTTTCTTTTCACTTACTGATTCAGGCTCTCATTACCTCATCACTAAATTATTTTTATAATCTAGTTGCTTCAGGTTTCTTCTAATTTTTCCATTCCCAATTTTTCCCATTCTCCACTAAACTGCCAAAATAAGATTCCTAAAATGTAAGTCCAATAATGTTACCCCATTGTTCAATAAAATTCAGTGACTAAACATCGCCTCTTGAATTAAATATAAATTTTTCTATTTGGCTTTTGAAGGCTTTCACATCCTAAATCCTTCATTCTGTGTGAATCAATGTTGTTTGCCTTTTAGCTGATTCTCTTACCTGACATTGTCTCTGTATCCTTTGTTTTTACTACTGTTTCTCATGTTTTTCTTCTTCTCTTCCCTCTCTTGGCTTTCTTAGTTTACTTAAAAACTCAGTTTATATCCCGCTTTCAGCAAAAAGCCTTTCCCAAGCTCTTGAATCATTAACACTATTCTTTTGAGATACTCTCCCATTTATGTTGTATACAATTTTTTATGTACATGGTTGTTTGCATATTGACTTTTCCATTTTAATATGTGCCCCTTGAGGAAATAAATCATGTTTGTGGCTTTCTTTGTGTCCACAGCACTTAGCACAGTTTCTGAAATAGAGGAAGTGCTTAGTAAATTCTTATTGTTGTTGTTATTGTTGATGATGATGATGATAGCGTTGTTGTTGATGACGATGATGATGATAGCTTATCCTTGTAGAAAGGATAGAAATATGCCTTCAGCTCTGAATTCTGTACACATTTTTTGAGTTACTGTCATCCTTCTCTATCTCTGTTCAATGTGTTCCTGCTCCCACCTTCCTTTTCCTACTACTGAACCTACTCACAGTTCCTTCATTCACACTTATGCTAAAGTTATGCAGTCTATTATTGATAATGACAGTTAGTATGACTTTATCAAGAACACACCATACCAGACTAGTTGAATTTTTTTGTCAACTACTAAATAGGAAATGCAGATACAGTTGGCCTAGATTTTATCAAAGCATTTGATAAATTCTCAAATGCTACTTTGGTAGACAAGGTAGGAGAGATGTGGAATAGATAAATAGCTTAGATAATTGTGGATTTGAAATTGATTGCATGGTTGAAACAACCTAAGGATAGTCATTAGTGAGTCAATGGTAAGATGTATAAATATCTCTAATGTAGTGCCACAGATACCCATACTTGGTCTTTTATTCTGTCACATTTTAATAAGTGACATGGATAATGGCATAGAAGACATATTTATCAAATTTTCGTATAACACTTTTTTGGTCTATTTAAAATTCCAATATGTAGAACAGTGATTCATAGATGATAGAGAAAAAATGTGGATTTGACTTGGCAAAGCTATACTAGCAAATTAATACATTGTGTGATAGAATCAAGATCCTGAAGGGACTCAACAGGCTGGAATAGGGTTGGTTAACTATAGCATGGAGGTCAAATCTGGCCCGATACCTCTTTTTGGTATGCTGGTGAACTAAGAATGTCTATTACAGTTTTCAACAAAGTTTTATTTTATTAAAAAATTTTAAAACCATGTTTACCTCATGGGGTTTACAAAAAAGAGGTGGCAGGATGAATTTGGCTCTTATCATGTAGTTTGCTAACCCTCAGATTACCTTATTGAGTGATATAAAAAAAAAAGATGAAATTTAAGAAGGATAAATGTAAATCCTTTATTTTGGGGTCTAAAAATCAGCTATACAAGCTCCTGATTTGGGAAGTCTGGAGTGATAGCAATTAACCTGAAAAATAAGGAGATTTTAGTGAACTAAAATGCATGGCAACTAATTAAGCTAATGTAAATTTGGCCACATAAAGAGAGGCCAATGAAAGCCAGAGTAAAAATGGTAAAATATCAGCATGATAGAATATCATAATTACTACATAATTAATAGGAAGTACAGATTAGCTCCTCCATCACATTTCTTTCAGAAACATCTAGATATTTATCTCTGAATTCTGATCTGTAAATCAAAGTAAAAATTATAGTCTCTTTTTTCCAAGTCTATGGAAGCTGAAGGGGATAGAGAGGGCTGAAAAAATAGATACTGAGTCTGTCCAGGCAGAACATTTTATAAAAATGCTCAGGGACTTAAAGGTTCATGAAAAAGAGCTAATACTGGATAATAAAACAGGAAGCACCAGGGCAGAAAGAGAATTTAGGAGATGCCCCAATGGTTCACAATGCAGGAATAGGTACCATCTGATAGTTCCACAATTCATTTCTTAGTTTAAGATCATAGAATCATAGAAGACTAAGGAGGAGACCTGTGTTATAGGGTAGCAGAGAAGATCGTGGGTTTTAGGTCTATATTGAATGAAAAACAACTAGCAAATAGTAACTGTGTGGCTCTATTTCCAGGAGAAGCTACAGTTGAATGACAAGAGAAAAAAATCTTAGATCAAAAGAAAGCCTGTATTCTTCCAATTGTTGGGTCCAGTAGCAGTCTCATTAAACTTAAATTAAGGACAATCTAACAGAACCAAATTAGGAACTTGCAAAGGCCCATAGAGCAGTAAATAGACTTTGCTCCAAATCATCATTTTAGGAGCACTGAAAACGTGTAGCTCCCTATCCTGATCTTTGAATATGGTAGAAAGATGTAAAAGGAAAGAAGCTCAAACTTGAGCTTCTTTCAAACTCCTCCATATGCTGAAATGTTTAAAGTCCAGCTCTAATATAAAGTCCAAAGTCAAGAAGTAGGCTGAGAGATGAGCAAACAGGAAAAAAATTTCCACAATATAGAGGTCTTAAGGTGACAAGAAAGCTCAAAACATACTTGAGAAAAAAAATGAGTCAACAATATCTTCAAACAAAGGTTCAAAGAAAAGTGCAGATAAGATACAAATCCAACTAGAATTCCTGGAGAAACAAGAGCAAAAATTTTTTAAAAGGAGCTAAAATGATTTAAAAAACTAAATAAAAGTGGTAGAACAAATTGTAAGAAAATGAGAACTAAAGAAAGAAAATGAGAAAAAAAAAGAATTAGCAACTTGGAATAAGAGGTAAAGCACCTTACCCAAGAAACTATCTTCCAGAAATTTAAAATTGATCACAGAATAACTAATATCTCCAAAAATACTATAAAATATTAAAATAAAGTCAAAAGATTGGAAAAATTAGAAAAAATGTGAAGTACCTCAAAGCAAAAAAACTGACATGGGGAACAGATCAGAGAGATATAATTTAATAATTATTAGCTCACCTGAAAGCCAAGACCAAAAAGAATGTTTTGAGAATATATTTTGAGAATTCATAAAATAAGGCTATGTAGATGTCTTAGAATCAGAGGGCAAAGTAGAAATTGAAAGAAGTTCCTTATCATACTCTGAAAGGAACCTCAAAATCAAAACTCTCAGAAATAGCATAAATCCAGATATCTCAGGACAAAGAAAAAAATCGTGTAAGTAGCCAGAAAGAAAGAATTCACATACTGAGAACCAGGAGCAAAAAGTATGGAATATGATATTCTAGAATACATAATCTCTAGGCTTACAATAAAGAATAACTAACTTGGCAAAACTGAGTTTAGTTCTATAGAGGCAAAATTTTCTCAGTAAAATAAAGGACTTCCACAAATTTCTGATTAAAGTTGGGTAACAAATCTGACATATAAACAGGAGTCAAGGAGAAGCATGAAAAGGCTAATTATGAACAAGAAACCATAAGAAACTAAATAAGGTAAAATGATATGCATTGGGAATATTATATATATTTTTGCATATATATATTATGATATTAATTATATATATATAATATTATAATATATATTATGCATATAATAAAATATGTTATCTAATTAATAATATGATACAAATATATTATTATACCATTTAACCTTATTTATAATTTATAATTTAAATATAAATATATTAATATTTTCTATTTCTATTTATTTATTGCATAAATATATTTTATATATTTGTATAATATAAGTACATTATTTATAAGAGGTAATAAATATATTCATATGTAAATACATCGTTATGAAAATAAATATATAAATTTATTATATATACAACATATTTTGTTATATGATTTATTATATTTTTATATATTATAGACACACAGAATTCTATCCTCATGAGAGGTCATTGTTGGAGTCTAATTAGACAGAAGTTCAATACCTAAATTGCAGAAAGAAAATGAAATAAGCAGAATCTCTAATGGATATTGATTTTAAAAATTAAATAAAATATCAGCAAGGTGACAAGTAGGAACATATTACAAATATAAGCTATTATCAGGCTGAATTTATATAAGAAATACAGGAGTAGAAAACTAAACATAGTCATATTGAGTAAAACAACAAAAATTATGATATTAATTAATACAGAAAAAAAGACTTTTTAACAAAATGATAAAATTCCTATTAAATCCACTAGAAAGCATAGGGAAAAATGAAGCTTTCTTTAATACAATAAGTAGTAACTCTCTATCCAAAACCAAGAATCAGCATTATCTCTAATGTGGATACCATTGAGGGCTGATAAGATGAAAGGTAAAGCAAGAATGTCCATTACCACTATTACTATTCAATATAATACTAAAAATACTAGCTATAGCAACAAGACAAGAAAAATTGATTAAAGGAATAAGCATAGGTGAGAAGAAACAAATATCTCATGTTTTATAGATAAGATGGTCAGCAAAACAAATTATATTCAACAATTCCAGCAAAGTTGCTAAATTTAAAATAAAGCAATACAAATCATTAAAATTTTTGTATATAACCAACAGAACCTACTAGGAAGTTCTAGGAGGACAATTTCTATTTAACATAACTACAGATAATATAAAATGATTGCAAGTCTATCTGGTTAAGACATTTATTTATAGGAATTGTGAAAATGCAATTATAAAACATTCTTTATACAAATACTTGCAAATCTAAAGGAATATTAATTGTGAATGAATAGAACCAATGAATATAATTAAAACATGATAATACCACATAATTAATTAACTTATCCAGTGCTATATCAATCAACTATCAAATGATTACTTTATAGAGTTAAAGAAAAAAATAACAAAATTCATCTGGTGGAACAAAAGGTCAAGAATATCAAAGGAATAAATGGAAGAAAGGGAAAAGGGAAAGGGTCTAGCATGACCAGATCTCAACTAATACTATGAAACCAATAATTTTTAAAACATTTTGGTAACAAATAAGAAATAGAAATACTGCCTAATAGAACCAATTAGGTACACAATAAACACAAGCTGAGAAGTACAGTAGTTAATGTTTGATAAATTCCAAAATCCCAGGTATAGGAGTAAGAACTCATTATTCAACAAAAAAAGTTGATAAAATCCAAAAAATATTCCTGCAGAAACTAGGTTTAGACTAAGAGCTTATTCCATTTATCAAAGCAAGCTCCAGATGGTTATGTAATGTAGATATAAAAGTAAAATCATAAACAACTTGGAGATGCATGGAAGAAATTACTTCTCCTATCTATAAATACTCAATAAAAGGTAGACAAATGCACAAGAGGCAAATGAACAATTTTTACTACCTAAAACTAAAATATTTTGCGCAAATTAAAATAATTCAGTTAAAATTAGAAATGCAGAAAATTTTTAAAAATTCTGTTTCAGGTTTTTTTCATCTCATTTCTTTGATATGACTCAATATCTAAGGGATAGATTCAATCTTTCAGAACAAGAGTTATTTTCCCATTAACAAATGGTCAAATGATGTGGTTAGACAGTTTTTAGAGGAAGAAAACCAATCTAGTAACAGTTATATATATATTTTTAAATGCTATAAATTACTAACATAGAAATGTAAATGAAAAGAATTCTGAAGTGTTGCTTCACACCCATCAGATGGACATTGTTGACCAAATAGAGAATATTATAGATGTTGGAAGGTATGTAAACACAGATACATAAATGCCCTATTTCTGGAATCATGAAATAGTCCAGCCATTCTGAAAAGAAATTTGGAGCTATGTTTCAAAAGCTATTAAACTGCATACTCCTTGACCTAGCAATACTGCTACCTAATCCATACACCAAAGAGAAAAAAAAATGAAAGAAGAAAAGAAATGATATGCATATTTTAAAAAGTAGCAGCTCTTTTTTTGTCAGCAAAGAACCAGAAAACGAGGAGGTACCCATCCATTGGGGAATAGTTGAACAAGTTGTAGTACATTGATATAATGGAACATTATTGTGCTATGAAATATGATCAAGGGATAGTTGCAGAGAAATCTGGCAAGACTGATTGGATAGAAGTGAGGAGAATGAGGACAATTGATACAACAACAATATTGTAAAAAGAAACAACTCTGAAAGGCTTAGGAACACTAATCTACAGCTCAATGAGCAATCATAGTTCAGAGATATTATAAGTGAAAATGCTAGCAAAGTTCCAGATAGAGTTGATATTTTAAAAAATGAATTTAAAAAACAGAGAGACCTTATATCCAGGAATAAAAAATATTATGTTTAGTTTAGGATTTTTGATTTGAAAAGGGTATTTGTAGTCTGAAGAACATTCAGAAGAAGACTAAAAATGGTGAATAATCTCAAGAGCATGACAATGGAAAATCAGTTTAAGAAACTTGGGGTATTTACCACATATAAGGTCAGACCTAGAGTCAGGGAACAGAGACACTAAGTCTTGGTAATGGCCTTCAAGTAACAAGAGTGTACCTAAGAAAGAAGTATCATATTTGTACTTTTTGTCCTTAACACTAGGATCAAGGATTAGGAGCAGATTTAGGAACAATGGATAGAAGTTATAAGGAAACAAATTTAAATTTGACTTATGAAACACTTTTAACAATTAGAACTTTCTATTGAAATGAGATTTCTCTGAAAGCGGTGATTTCCCTTCAAAGAAGGTTTTAAAGCACTGACTGGATGGCCATTTGTCAGGTGAATCATGTGTATTTGGACTCCACAGTTTTTGAGGTCCCTTCCAAATCTCTTATTTTGTAACTTATTTCTAGAAAAAAACCCGAAAGTTAAAACAGACAAATCTTTAATTCAGAAAAGTTCAGGTAACAGCAAGGGATCCTTCAGAGGCCTTCTGAAATGATAATAAGGAAAAATTGGAATGTATTGTGGAAAACAGGATGGAACTCAGAGAATGAGAGATGTGACTCTGAATCTCAGCTCTATTAGGAACAAGATGGGGAAATCTTACTGTTACTTATATTTTCTAACCTTAGGTTTCTTCATCTATAAAATGGATATAAAGGAATTGTTCTTCCTACCTTACAGGTCAAAGCCAATAATATTGTCATCCAAGTGCTTGGAAGAACATAGAATCCTATATGAATCATGAATCATCATTTTTACATGACAGTGCTATATTTGATGTTTGATGGCTAGTGAGAGGCAATCTGTAATGAAAGATAGTATTATTTTTTAATGCTAACAATAATAATAATGTCCATGCCAACCAGAAACCCAATTCAATAATGCCTCCTTAAACATATTACCTTATATGATTTGGATCACATGTAATTTCCTTCCTTTCTGTATTCAAAAATAATCTGTTTCAACACTACTATTCTTCTTACCATAGTAATAGGTACACCAGAAATAGAATAAGAGGAGCAAATGAGCAACAATGGGATTTGGAAGTTCACAAATGATTAGAGTTTGTGAATGATGGCATAAGCATAGGTATATATATATATATGTATATATGTATATACATATATATACATATATTTATTTATTTAAATATGTATATATATATTTAACTATGTATATACATATATGTGTGTATACATACATATATGTATATTTATAAAATGTGATTATAAAACAAAAACTGATGTCAGATCATGCATGCAATTCCTACCCCATACAGCTATGGCTTTTCCCAGATGTCTATTTACTTGCACACTTTTTTTTGCAGGGGAGGATTTTAGAAAGATGGCTCCACCTATCATGAAAAGTATCTATTCTGTTTTCATATTTAGCATGTACAGGTTTAGGACACATTTTTACTGTTATTGCAACCTTCAGTATTCCCAAGTCACTCTTCTTTTTTTTTGTTTTCCTCTAAAATATGAATGTAAAATACGTCTAGCTTTGGGTCAGATTGCTAAAGAATGTAGCAGGTGATTGTGGGACTGGAAAAAAAATTCTTCACACATCCCCTTCCCCAGATCGATCAACTCACAAAGAAAGTACTCTGTGAGCTGATTTTTGATTCTGCCGAACAGATAACCTTAATTTTTTAGTTTGTCGTTTCCAAAACATTCTTTTACATTGCAGCTTTCCAGCATTTCACTAGTCTAGCGACTGCTTAGCTGCAATGCTACATGTTTATGGCTCATATCAGACAGTGTCCGTCACATCGTATTACCTGATATGATGAGTTGAAAGAAAAGTAGCTGAGTTGAGAGTGAATCACACAGATGCCTATATTGCAAGATGAAAACCTTCCAACTGGAGGCATTTGAAAGAAGAAAAAAATATTTTAACAATGAGCTAGAGGGTTGTTAGCTTCTTGCTTTTACATACTTTGGTAATTTTTTAAAGAGTGTTCATTGAAAAAGGCATGAAGGATTTTATTTTGGTATTGATTTATTTTTCTCTGTTGCTCTAAACCCTTACAGGCTGTAAAATCTGAGAAAACAAATTGATTATTTTAGGGGTGATCATGCCAGATCTTTGGTTCTGTTCAAATTTAACTCATCCTTCCAACTCAAAAACCTGGCATGTTTTTACTATCCTTATGTCTTTTTACTATAAAACTAAATATTGACTTGAGAATGAAAACTAAAACTTCAGATAAAGTACTAAGGAAGATGTCTAAATACTTCCTTTTTTCAAGCAATCTCAGCACTAACAGGTTATGAACTTCAACTTAATATATCTTTTTCATGTCAACCAAATAAATCTGCCCTTTAAATAGCACCATAGATTTAAAATTCCTTCCTGAGCGTTAACTCTTTCAATTCTGAAGTATTTCTTTGTCAAAAACTGTATTCCAGTAACCTGGAAGAGTGACATTTGCTCTTAAAACTGAGAATCTGTGATCAATGACTGATCATATGAACTAAGTGGTCCTTGAGACACAATTATGTTTCAATCTGCACATTTATCTAATTAGTATCATGCATTCTGTCTATATGGAATTCACCCTTAAATATTTCATGTACACATTTTTATTTTTCTGTGGAGATAAAATCAGGAACATGCATTTATACAATTGGGTTGTCCACGTTTTCCTTAAAAACAGATGATTCATCTTTATATCCTTCATTTCTAAGTGGTGTGGTGTAATGGATAATAACACTATGGCCTAAAAACCAGGAAGACCTGGTTCAGATCTTACCACTGACACATCTTGGCTGTACAACTTGAGAAAGTAATAACCTCTTAGTACTCTGGATAGCTCAAGAAGATCAGAAGTTATAGAGAAGTTGCTAAATTGTATTTGTCAAGGAAAGTTCATGAATTAATGTAATTAAAGATTTAGTCCCTGTGTTTTTCCTTCATGTCTAGCATAATATCCTACACAAGATAAATTAAGAATATTTGTTGAATTAAATTGTCTAATTGATCATTTCAATGATGTGATTATACAGTTCAATAACTATCTTTCCTTTTACTTATACAAACTTTAAGATTTTAATGAATCCATGATTTCTTCCATGTGGGTGCTATTGAAAAGATAATAACTCCTTGATATCTTTTCATGTTGTGAAATTCTTTTCCATATTTTTCCATAAATCACACATAAAGGATCCATTCAAATTGCTGAAAGCATTCTCTTGTCCTTTAATAATTCATGGATACCAATGGAACACTTGGACTAACCATCTCTTGTCCCTCATTATTAGTATATCGCCAGCCCATCCCCTTCTCAGGTTTTGCTTATCATTGATGATCTCTTTTATGCCACTAGTCAACTTTAAGTAATCATTGCTAGGCTTTAAACCATTTTTATCTGCTACTCTTTGTATCTCCTGAAATTCTGATTCATTTGAAAGTGTGTTCTCTGATTCACAAATAAAGGAAATCACTGGTGTTAAAAAAAAAGGGGGCTTTTGTGGAAGCAGGCAGATTGCTATAATTGAAAACAGTCTGTACTTTCTGAAATCCAATCCAGCTCAATCTCCTCCCGTTTTATTCAATTCTATGCCCATCTTCATGTCTATTTGCTACATTTGTCTAAGATATTTGTCCTAATTGTCTAATTTAATGGGTTGCCTCTTTTTATCTGGGCAATAAGAATTCTATATCTACTTGCTTTATCCAAAATATATTTCTTCTACTCATTTATGTATCTTTCATTTATATAATTATTATTATTATTACAAATTACATTGATTCCCCCTTAAAGAAGTTTTGGGTTTTAGTTAATAAAATTTCATTTCTGCTCCTGTACCTTTACAATTCTATTTCTTTAATTTAAAAAGTGTCTCCTGTGTTGTTTAAAACCCCACAGTCCAGTCTTTATCTTTAAAAAAAAAAACAGTCTAGATATGAGTCATTATATTTTATTATCTTTTCTTTCAGTGGCAGTTATATTTATTCTGTTTCTTATGTTTCTTTGTTGGGGAGTGTTTGTAAATGAAATATTCTGTTCAAATCATAAATATATAGAGAGATAACTATATAAACATATACATGCATACACAAATATAATAATACATATGCATATATGCATTTGTATATATGTATGCATGTGTACATATCTTATATCCTGCAGTGCAAGAATGCCTCAAGTAGCTCCTTTATTGAATATCCATTTTTAACTGATCATTAGTTTTTTGAGCTTTATTTTTTTGTACAATTTTTTCCATTCTCTTTTCTTTTTTCTAGTGGATTCAGAATAGTCTTGTGTCATCCAAATTTCCTTTCTTTTATATTGAAAGTCTTTTTCCTTACCACTGAATGATTGCACCATTATTGGAATTCTTAAATTTACATACCATGTGTCTTAGAATTTGAAATGTAGAGCTTTCCCCCCAATCCTCATTTAGTGAGACAATCTTGTGGTCTTTTAATTGATTCATAATTTTCTGTATTCAGAAGTTCTGGACATTTTCACATTTTTCTTGCAGTATACCATTTGGGTTTTTTGTTTTATTGTATTTTTCTGGCATTCTTTTCAATCATAGGCTATCTTGCCTTCAAAAATGCTAATTTTTTGCTTGAATATAGAATATGCATTCTTTTAATTTTATCAGCTTTTACTTCTCTTTATTTAGATTGTTATTTATTTCAGCATAACTATTTTCCAAATTTGTTGCTCTCTCCCTTCCTTCTTTGGAGAAACTTGCCACTGTCAATGATTTTTTTTTTAAGTTAGCAAAGTATTACTCCTATATAGTTTATACAAATAGATATTACATTTTAAATTCTTTGCTCATGTTTTTCATTGCTCTTTTTTGACCCATTCTGGAATATCTTGCTGTTGTTCCATGCTCTCCTGGGATTCTTCAGGGTTCTGTTTTTGTTTTTTTGTTTTTGTTTTCAGGCATTGGTTTTATTTCATTTTTAAAATATTTGTTTAGAGAGTTATATGAACTCTTTGATACATAAATATTCATACTTTCAGATTTTGAAAACTTCCTGGTCATTTTCCTGAAAAAAAAATATGTATGTATATGTGTATGTGTATGTGCACATATACCCATACATACATTTTATCACTTTTTGATTCCTATTCCTTTGATTGAGAGTATATCCCTAGGTTGTACTGAAAAGTTGCTTTACTCCTCTCTGTACCATCTGTACATCCACGAAAGGACTTAATTTTCATTGCCTGAGTTCTTGACCCAAATAAGACTGATCTTAATAGATCTTCAGTCTTTTTTTTTTTTTTTTTTTCAGATTCTCTTTGGGTATTCACAATGATTCCTTAGCTCAGTTCCTAGTTTAACTCTCATTCTTTGCTCTGCTGACTCTACTAAATCAGCTTCTGCCATGTTTTATCAGGTTGGGGAGAATAGGATTGGTATACGAGCAGAGTCTCTGCAGTTTTGAGGTACCCTAAATTAGGGCTCATTCCTTAATCCAAATCCTGTCCTCTCTCCTCATATTGCTCGTCTGACTGGCACAATGATGGTGAGAGTGACATATGGAGCAGAATCCCTGCGATGGAAATCTTCTGTATGGATCCTGGCTACAAGTTTGGTCATTGAGCAGCTACGTGAGCACAGAGACTGAAATGAAGAGACTTGAATATAAAATATTTAAGGGATTAATATTCATCAGTGTTTATTCATAAGGCTATTACCTTCTTGGCCTTTTCACTTTCTTGTTCTGTGGATTTAGCTGTAATTTCTCTATCTTTTAACATTATTTCTTTTTTGAGTTTCTTTTTTTGGGGGGGAGATGATTAGTGAGGATTAGAGAAAATGTGCCACTTTGTGCCACAAGTCTTTTTCTATTCAAAATGGCTTCTGTTGAAAAATATTTAACCTATTCTAGAGAATAGGTAGAATAATCTGTAAAATCTGAACCACATCAATTTGAATGGATATTCTTTCCTTTTACTTTGGCACCGAGATTCTCTTGGCTCTCTTACCCAATCAGACTTTGGGTTCTCTAAAAGCAGGACCACATTATATCTGAGAAAAATCTAAATATAAACAGTATAGGTAAAATATGGATAAAACAAAAGGACATAAACAATGGGGAAATTTATTTTGCTTGACTATATAAAACACGAATTTTGTTTTTCTTTCATTCTCAACTGAAGAGGGGTATTATAAGTTGGGGTAGGAAAAAGAGTAGGCAAATATTCACTGATTGGAAAAAAATCAAAATGTAATTTAAAGAAATAAAATACAATGACTCAGCAACAATAAGATTGTTTTAAAAAGTAGATTTATTTAGCCACAGCAAGAATTTAGCACATTCAGCACAGCTATTCAACATGGATATACAAAACTGCCCATTGATTCAGTTGAGTACAGCTCCCCTGCCTCTGAATTGCCCTTATCTACCCGCCAAGTATCCACAAGAAGCTGGCTCTAATTATGTCTGTTTGTTCTCAGCTGACTTGAAGTGACCAGCCTGAGTCTTTAGTCCCTTGAGTCAATTAAATTTCAAGGTACCTTTTGAGGAGGATTAACCTAACTTGTAATGAGTAAGAAAGAGGTTATTAGGACATTGCTTTCACCATGCCTTTCTACCCCTGCCTTTAGAAATATTTAAGGAATAGCTGGATGATTAACTTTTCAGATAAGCTAATGATGGCATTATTTTTCAGGTATGTGATAGACTAAATAGCTGATGCTTTCAGCCCTGAGATTCTTGGTGCTATAGCAAGTTCTACCATGGAAAATTTTGTATGTGTGTATACAAATATATACACATAATTATCACAAATTAATCACTTAAAATATATCTATATATGCATTAATACATATGTATACATATATATATATATGTATATGTACTATATATAAAAATCTTATAAAATATCATTACATAAGAGTTGGGTTTTTGATTATGAATATAAGAATAGTGACTAAGGACACGAAGGTTCCTTCCCTTTTAACATTCTATAATGTTTGAATGATATAGACAAAAACTATACATATTTAGAGGATGGAAAAACAGATTAGTATAAAAGGATAGCTAGGCAGTGGTTAGAGTCCTAGGCCTGGAGTTAGGAACACCTGAATCCAAATTCAACCTCAGACACTTTCTATCTAAGTGATTCTGGGAAAGTCATTTAATCCTGTTGCCTCAGTTTTCTCATGTGTAAAATGAGCTGAAGAATGAAATAGCAAACCATTTCCCTATCTTTGCCAAGAAATCTCCAAATGGAATCATGGAGAAAGAAACAACTAAAAAAAAAGAGGATAAAATAATGGCTAGAGAAGACTTCTTGGAAAGTAGTAGGCTTATTTTAGGTCTTGAATGATAGTTTTTAGAAGAGAAAGGGGCCAGAATTCTAAATATTAAGTATGAGAAGGTAAATAAGAATATGAAAGATTTTGAGAATCAATAAGCAGACTAAGTTTGGTCAGAGTACAGGAACTATATAAAACAAGGAGATAATAATTAAAAGAGAGTGGAATATAAATGGTGAAAGGATAGGAACAGACAATTTTAAGACAAAGAAATTAAAGTCATTTCTAGTCATGAAAAAATTGCTCTAAATCATTACAGATTAGAGAAATGCAAATTAAGACAGCTCTGAGGTACCACTTCACACCTCTTAGATTGGTTAAGATGACAGAAAAAAGTAATGATAAATGTTTATGGGAATATGGAAAAACTGGTATACTAATATTGTTGATGAAATTTTGAAATGTTTCAACCCTTCTGGAGAGCAACTTGGAATTATGCCCAAAGGGCTATCAAACTACATACCTTTTGATCCCATATTGCTTCTACTGGATCTGGATGCCAAAGGGATCATAAGAAAGGAAAAAGCACCCTTTTTGTAGGGGCAAGGAACTAGAAATTGAGTGGATGCTCATCAGTTAGGGAATGGCTGAATAAGTTGTCATATGAATGTAATGGAATGTTGTTGTTCTATACTAAATTATAAGTAGCCTGATTTCAGAAAAGCCTCAAACTGATGCTAAGTGCAGTAACAATAAGATTATGTGATGATCAACTGTGATGGACTTGGCTCTTTTCAACAATGACATGATTCAAGTCAATGCCAATAAACTTGTGATGGCAAGTGCCTTCTACATCCAGAGAGACAAGTATGGAGATTCAATATGGACCACCTTTTTGTTGTTTGCTTGTTTTGTTTTTCTTTCTCCTTTTTCCCTTTTGATCTGATATTTTTCCCTTTTTTTCCCCTTTTGATGCGATGTTTTTTGCATAGCATGACAAATATGGAAATATGTTTGGAAGAACTGCACATGTTTAACCTATATGAGAATGCTTGCTGTCTTAGGGAGGGTATAAGAGGAGGGAGAGAAAAATTTGGAACATAAAACCTTGGAACAAAAATCCAAAGATGAATTCTAAAAATATCTTTGCATGTATTTAGAAAAATAAAATACTATTAAAAAAAAGAGAACAAATAACATTGAAGACTAAAGTGTTTCTCAAAAGAAAAAAAAAGAAAGAATATAACAAAATTGTAGAGTGATTGGAAAGACTGAGTTAGAAGTTTGGATTAATGCCTTAGTGGATTACCCAAATAATATGAGATACCCCAGAGATAGTAAAGCAGTTATTAAGTTTTGTTTCTGATTCAACATTCTTACATCTACTCCCTTCTCTTTTTGTACTCAGCCAGTAATTTAGTTCAGATCCTTATCAATTTTTGTCTGGGCTGTTGCAACAATATACTAACTGACCACACAACTACCGGTCTTTCTTGCCCCGATCCATCATCCATACAGCTACCAAATTAAGGTTCCTAAAACACAGTGACCGTTCATTATTCCATTAAAAATTCTCACTGCTTCTGGTATAAAATACAAATAGCAATGAGTGACAGTTTTATAGTAATTTAGGGTTTGCAAAGAACTCTACAAACGTCTTACAACCCTGTGAAATGGCTACCTTTATTCATATTGTATAGATGAGGAAATTGGCTGAGAGAACTTGTAATTTGCTAAGTAGTGAGTTTGTTGTAGGATATGAACTAACTGAATCCAAGTCACTCCACATCACATTCATGATATGACATAGTTTTTCATGTAAAGCTTTTCACAATTTACTCCTAATTTTTCATATTTTCCTTCCTATATTTTGTGTTTCAACTATTTTCTCTGTGATTTTGTTTAGCTTGGCACTCATGCCTGTTTGAGAGGAGTATTCCATACCTCTACCTCAAGAATTACATAGAATTTGGATTTCTCAGATAAAATCAGTCTGAATTAAGAACCAGTTGTAGATAAGACCAAGAATATTCCATTGAATTAATCAGTTAATGGTATAAAAAGTCCTTGAAAGCCATTGGATAGAATAGAGCAGTATTTCATAGGAGGCATTGGTATTAATATTAGCTGAAGAAACCCATTTATTCCTCATAATCATTTTTATAAAAATGCAAGCCAATTAGGAACCCAAACATTTGAGCATTTACTGGCCTAAAGGAGAGAGCATTTTAGCCATGCTCTTGGCAGAGAATTACTTTGGGGTGAAGGAAAGAGAGCTGAAGAATTTGAATTTTTCATTAGTATTTTATCAATGCCCCCAGAACAGCAGTAGCTGGTGGCAGGGTCTTTGATGGAAGCAAAGGATAAACTAGATGTACCATGCAAAGGGAGCTTAAATAGACTTCAAGGAGACCAATAGAATGCTAAATCATCCATAAAAGGAAATCTGTGAGTACATCACAAAGAGGAGAAAAGGACTTCTAGGGGTGAGAAGGTATCACTTAATCCTTTGCCACATGTTATCACTGTACTTCATCTCGTTTTCTCTGACTTTATGTACTGGTGGGAAAGTATGTCACAGACTTTTAGGGGATGCTTTGAATCAGGTATGCTATCTTCACAAACATCCCTTTCTAAAAACCAGTTAAGCTTGGCTGATTAACTTATATCAGATAACATATCTCCAATTGATCATTGGAGAATGGGGGCTGCTGCTGGGGGCTTGTAAGTTATAGTACCTTAATACATACCCTACACTTCGGGGTTACATCTAGAATCCAAAAAGGAACAATTTGTAGCTCTGGATATATAACTTGCCTGTAGGAATGGGATTTGTAGCTCCTGAAAGGGTCTCCTTCCTGACAGCCACTTTTTAGAATCCCTACTCCCTTTCAAGGCTCAGTTTGGCTGCCATTTTAATTTCATCTTTGTACCTGCTGTGCCTTGTATAGGAAAAGAGTAAGAAAATAATAATGTTGTGTTGAATTGAATGGTATTTTAAAGCTATAAGATGTTTCAGACATTTTACTTGATCGAAAGCGTTTTCCACAGACAGAGGCTTTATGGAAATTGTTTTTGTATGTGTGTGTGCATATGTATCCAGACCTGGTTTAACTATAATACTGATTGATTTTGTGTGTGTGTGTGTGTGTGTGTGTGTGTGTGTGTGTGTGTTTGGAAATCTCTGCACAGAATACAAGGAGAAACTTGTATTCACTCTGGTTAGAGGTCTTTTTGTTCCATACTTGCCAGAGGCAATAGAACTTGCAAACAGTGGACTTGATGAGAGGCCAAGTTGCTTTAATTTGTCAACATATTGAACCAACCACCAAAGCACCAGCTGGGAAACATAAAATGCCCCCCAGGAGACAGGATGGCTGTGTTAAATAAATGATCTTATGCCACCCAGGAAGCATCTGGGCCACCTTACATTGCCACCAGCTGCTCTACACAAAGATAAAACAATAAGAATTCCTGGTCATATTAGCCCGCCTAAGAGAGCTGAGAAGGCATAATACTTCCAGAGAATGACTGACAGATTAGGGAGGGAGCATATTCTAATGGAAACAAGTCCAGGATCAAGAGTGAGCAGCCCCAGGGATCGAGCATAATTCAAGAAGGCTGTTGACCAGTTGAAGGAGATCCAGGAGAATCTAGTGGAAGTCCTGAGGATGTTTAGTCAGGAGAAGAGAAAACACGAAAGCCACATGATAGCTGTCACCCGGTATTTGAAAGCCTGTCACATGGAAGAGAAATGAAAGTTGTCTTGCCTGTCCACAGAAAAGAAAACTAGAAGCAATATTAGAAAGCTACAGAGAGGTGAATTTAGACTCTAAGGAAAAACTTCCTAGACATTAGAGCTAACCAAAAGTGTCATGGTTTGCCTCCTAGTGGAGTGAATTGTTCCTCCTTGTTGAGTTTGCCCAATTTTGCCCCACTTAAATCATATACTAGTCAAGACACCAATCTGTTACATCATTGATCTTCTTTAAAGGTAGAGGAGGGACAGCAATATTTTTCAGAAGATGTTAAATAGATGACCACTTTTGGGGAGGTAGCGAAAGAGTTTTTGGTCAGATATATGGTCATAGACTACGTAATCTCTGATGGTTTATAAAATCATGCGACACAATTCTAGCCTTTATTTACTAATAATCTCTGTGACAAATTGCTTAACTGACCCAGTGCCTAAGTTTCTCTCTAGAAAATGTATTTAATGATACTTGTCTTATCTATGTTATATTTTAAGTAAAAAATGAATGAACTAATAAAGTTACATTAAAATTCTGATAAATTTGATCTGCTAAATTAGTCTGAGACTAGCATGTACTTGGTGCTATTGACTAGTCCAGGGGTCCTCAAACTTTTTAAATAAGGGCTCAGTTCATTGTCCCTCAGATTGTTGGAGGGCCGGACTATAGTTAAAAACAAAAACTTTGTTTTGTGGGCCTTTAAATAAAAAAACTTCATAGCCCTGGTTGAGGGGGATAAACATCCTCAGCTGCTGCATCTGACCCACAGGCATAGTTTGAGGACCCCTGGCACTGGTCTTATAGAAGATAGAAAAAGAATTAGAAATTTGGGGTTTTACTTTCTTCTCTGAAGCTCACTAGTAACATGACATTTATTTGTTTTCTCTAGGTCTCAGTTATCTTATGTGTAGGATCTAACTCTGTTCTGTTCAGAAACTCTAAAAATCCTGATGGATTCTTCTGTGAAAGCCAAATAGGCCATCTTTTGCCTCCTTTCTTACTAATGGGAGGTTACCCCCTCCCATGGGAGGTTACAGACATGGGATGGATCTAATTTTAAAAGTCCATAGTCTCCCATTGCATCTGAAACCATCACTAGTAGTTCTGACCCAACGTCTCTGGCAAAAAGAGTGAAGGTGATAATTGTACAGTTGTGTATCACTTAAATCCAGTCCACCTACAAATCAAGACATCGCTCTACTGATGTCATTGGTTCTCTTTGAGAAAAAAGATCAGACAACAGCAACAATCTAATTGTGGGTTATTTCTAACATGTAGGGATTTCTAAAGTAACTCCTAATTTTGAAAGCTTTTTTTTTTTTTTTTTTTGGTGTGTATGTTGGAGGGTGGATGAATTTCCTCAACTAAAATATTTACTCTAACTTTGCAGTAAGTGATTTCTAAGATCTCATGTGACTCTGAGTTATTCCTTTTTGAGATGGGAAAAAGATGATGTCCAGATTCACATCAGTGGTGTCAAACTCAAATAGATCCTTACAGACTGCATATTGATTCCATTTTAAAATGTGTTATTATTTATATTTTATTTATTTAATTAAATATTTCCCAATAACCTTTTAATTTGTTTCAGGCTATATTCAGTACATGCAGTAGGAAGGCACTGTGTTTGCTGTCTCTGTGGGAGAGGATACCTACTGAAAAACTTCCTCATACCTTCTCAGTGACAGAAGCATAGAACAAGGATGATCCTTTAGATGGAGAAATTGAGACATAGATCATTTAAATTCCCCTTACCTATCTAACTCTACAGCTACTTAATATACAGAGAATTGCCTGGGGTAGGGATTTACCATTATGTCAGGGCAGAGATGTCAGTCTTGATGGCATCTCAAGTTCAATTCTCTTCTGAAGAGACATTATGGGGCCTTTGAACACTGTATGAATTTTTTGCGCCTGTTTATGGGTTCCTTTGAATCTTTTATATATTTTGCACTTTCTGTGGGTTGAAAAAAAGGCTCTCTTATACCTGTATATCCATTTATCACCTTGACTGTCCTTAAAATGTGACCCCTTTTACCAATCCATTTGCATGTCATTCCCCTATGTCATGGTCCTCTTCAAGAACAAAGGACAAACAACAGCAGCAGCAACAATAACAACATTTAGAAGAGAAATATGGAAAGACTTATATGAATCCTGATGCACGGTGAAATGAATAGAACCTGAAGAACAATTTTTTATATTATAAATCTTACCAAAATGAACAATTAAAAAAATTTATAAACCTATAAAGAATGGAATGAGCAAAATCTGAACACTTTAAACAATATCAAAAACGAGGTAAAGACAAACAACTGAAAGCAGTAAGAACTATGATCAATCTGTGATTTCACACCATCTGTGTGTCACAAGATAGGACACTATCTACATTGTGAAAGAGAGGTGAGAGATTTAAGGTTCTGGATGAGACATACTCCACATATATATTTATTTTGTTTGACTAAGTATATCTGTTACAAAGAATTTGTTCTTTCCTTCTCTTTTTGGGTAGAGAGTGGGAAGGAGAAAAAATAAATTTCTATTAATTAAAAAAATAAAAATAGAGAGGAAGAGGATGCTATAGATATGAAATATTACAACCACTTTAACATGAGGTCACTGTGTTGTTAATTTTGCTTAATTTTTAAAAACTTTATTATAAGAAATCTTACATGGAATTGGGGCAATCTGTAAATTTCATATAAAACCAAGACAAGTCAATAAATTAAAATAAACAAAAGTAACATGTTGAATTTATTGTATTTTTAAAATTAAGTTGTTGCATGTAATGGAGATGTACAATTTCACAAAAAAATCTTATTTTCTTCAATTTTGTATATAGAAATGTACTCATTTTTTCCCCTTAAATATAGAACAAGCTAGGTTTTTGAGATTTTCCACATGGGAAAAGTGAACTGAAATGGGATCCTGACCTTTTTGGGTCAATTCCTGAGACTGGACCTGATCTGTTTGAGTTTTGAGTCTGGAGATGGTATAGGCAGAGTGCTATTTCTAAATTAATTTCTTTGCATTTTTTTCATTCCAGTAGAATAAAAACTCTTTGAATCAATTTCCACGTTCCTTATTGTCTCTATTTCCAAAACCAAGCACATAGAAGATCCTTACGAAATGCCTTTAATTAACTTTCATGATTTAGCTTCTAACTTTCAGGAACTACCTATTTGGCAAAATGCTTGACAAATTTATGTTTCTCTTTCTCCACCAAAAAAGGATCCATTTTGCTCCCCAACTTATGGGATCTCCTAAATCAGAGGTATCACACTACTATCCAGTGTAGCTGGAAACCAGCATAGATATATTTGGGAAATATAAACAAAATTTAAAAAATACAATAGAATATAATTAATACTAATTTGTGGTTTTCTGCGATATATAGCCCACAGGAATCTTTTTGTGGTCCTATTCATATTTGAGCTTGATACTATTGCCCTACTTGAATCATTTTGAATTAAAGTTTTATCTTTATAGATAGAGTTAGAAGAACTAACCAGCTCATTATGCTGAAGGGCAGCATGGAGGCAGTAAAGGAAGCAGACAAAAATGTTTTTGTTCTTTTTTTTTTTGAAATGTTATGTTCCTAGTGGTTTAGGAATGCTCTAATACTCTTTTAGGTTTGTGATCTCATTAATATAGAATCTTCCTAGATACTATGTAGATTTCCTGCTCTCTGTGTTTGCTCATCTTGTGTAACCCTTGTTTATGCCCTGCCATAAGTTCAAAGCAAAGAGTCTACCCAGTCTTCTCTTTCTTTTGTTGTTTTGAAATTATGATAAAAGAAATAATCAAATCCATCCCCCAAGCAAGTTAGACCAGTTTTTCCTTAAAAGATGTGTAAAGCTATTCTTTAGATAGGGTTGGTCCAGGGCATTAAAGACTAAGGTTATTGCCATTAATTTCTGGTTATCTGAGTACAAAACAACCATGAAGAGCTCCAGGTACCTTTCTGGCTGATAGATAATGATGGACAATTTGGGCAAAAGAATTGCACTCAACTGAATCAACTTAAGGTGTACTCATTGCCCATCCTTGTGAAATATCTTTCTTCTGCTATAGTAAAGAAAGTCTTTTGTTGACTGTTAAATGACCTTTTATTGAGTGTCTCATTTTAACACAATATCAAATAAATTCCCAAAGGTCTAGGCCTAAGTAGGGCCCAGTTCAGAATAAGCCCATTTTTCACCAGTCCTTTTTTTTTCATTTATACATTTTCTTTAATGACACAATTCACTTTTTGTTTTTAATTGCTTGTTTGTAATATATTATTGGTTACTCAGTTCCACCCCAACCAACCTCTTTCCAATGACTTTAACCCTTTGCAAATTGCATTGTTTCATCCCTAGCTATCAAACAATATCACTGTAAGAATATTGGTTTTAAAAATAGGCTTTTGTTTTAATGGGAATGTTGCAGTTATCAAAGAACTTTACAGTGTTCTAAAAGTAATCTAGTCTTCTCTTTTTCTCTTTTTCAATTCTGAATTTAGCTCATTGTTCATTCATATTCTCTGTTTAAGTCACTCACCCATATACACATACATACTGATATGTTACTTCTTTTGCATATCATAATTGGATGAGAAGCATTCTTCAGAGAAGGTGCTAGACTGTTCTGAGACTTGATACAAGTGTGATATAATCTGCAAATGAAGCATTTGGAGTATCTCATCATATGCAGAGAATGTACCTCCTATCATCTTGAACTCTGTGCTAGACTTCTTCCATGACAATGGTGAAGACCTTTATCAAGCACACTTCTTAGTTTGTGCTTTGTGTAATATTAATAAGTAGTGGTTTTTGAACAAGGCAATCTATATTTTTTTGAGAAATATCATAACTAATACAACAAAGATCAAAAGTGATTAAAAATGAGAACAAATAAAATGAGAAAATCTGTTATGTAATTCAAATGACTCAAGCAATACTTGTAAAACTTATTATTATCAAAAAAGAGAAATCAATTGAGGATAAGTATCAACATTGCAAAGGACTCATACAGAAGTTTAAATGATATAATAAATTGTTGTAATAAGGAGAACAAAAAAACCCCTAAATTCTATCTTAGTATATACCTTAATTTACTTGTTAAATTCTGTTAGACAACACTGATTCAGAATATTAATTTTATGTAATCTTATGGTGAAGGATGATGTAGCATTATGATTAGAATTGCCTCAAAACAGTGGTAATGAGGAAAGAAAAACAAGTTAAACAATGATTGGCTAGAGTCATAACAGGTAAAACCATTCAAAGGACATTTAAAGACAAAAATCAAAAAGAAGATAACAAAAAGATGGAAGGTGAAAAAAAATCAGTGGAGGTTTGTCTAACAAAATTTTGCACCATCAAAGATGGTGTTAGCATATTGGGATTTTAATATCACAATAGGTTTCCTTTTTGTGGATGAACTCGGTTTGACCAGCCTATATTTCATTTTCTTGTTCCTCCATGATATTCCATCTTCCAACTTAATGCCTTTTCGTTAGATATATCCATGTTTAGGATGTTCTTTCTCTTCTCTCTACATCCCTACTTCATCAAAATTCTGATCAAATAACACTTTCTACAAAGTCAAGTGTTCCAGTTCCTTCCTATCTTCCTTTACTAGTTGTGTCCCTCCATGATTACCTCCTATTTCTACTATCTATAGCTTGTATGGACTTTGTTTAAATGTCCTCTTTTCTATTAGAATGTAATAATAGCTAACATTTATTTAAGTGCTTGCTATGTGCCAAGAATGATGATAAGCACTTTACAATGCTATCTCATTTAACCTTCATAATAACACTGGGAAGAAGATGTTTTTCATCCCTATTTTACAGATAAGAAAAGTGAGTCAAACAAAACAGGCAAAAAATAAGTTAATTGACTTGCTTAGGGTTACACAGATAGGAAGTGGACCCTTTGAGGATAGGGACTGTGTTTTGACCTTTCTTTCTATCCACAGCCCTTAACATAGTACCAGTGCACAATAAGTGATATATCCTTGATGAGCTTATTGGAAAGGAATAGGGCCTTATCTAGTGATATTTCACAGTAGATCTCATCTTTACCATCACATAATTGATGGAAAATTTTAAAGAATACAAGATTCCACTGTGTTTATTATTTGTTGATCATAAAAAGTAATTGATACAGTAGAGTAAAATGCTACCTGAAAGGTTCTTCTTCAAAAAGTTGTGCATACTTTAGGGATAGACACTTAAAAAAAAAAACTTATCATTCAAATAGATACCCACTGATCATGTCACAGGATAAGTGTTAGGAATGTGTAATGAATCCAATCACAAAGCTGAAAATGTACAATTTGCATTTCAAGCAGTATTGATCATGAGAGGAGTCAAGTGAGAATATTGAGTGGGCAAATATTGATGGAAGTAAGGAAATTCGATATCAAGTCTACCCATAATCGTATCACTTTCTAGTGAACTCATTTTCAAAACTTATATATTTTCTCACCTTTATAATGAAACACATTTTGGAAAGACTTCCTGCTATTTGCTTAATTTGAAGGAATTTGTCATAATTAGAGGAAATATTTGATTATGATAGGAATTAGAAATACATTCTTATAATTTAAATATATCCTATAACTTTTGGATTTTAGGCCACATGACATAATGCAATCTCTTGATATAAATTTATCTTTCTGATTAAGGAAATATATAGTCCTTGTATAACATCTTTAATCTGAGGGATATCAACAGATTTACTTATATTCTTATTAAATAGGCAAATACCCATTTAATAGAAATAAATTTCATTTTATATTGTCATTCATCCATTAGAAATCCAAAGTGCTTAATATTAATTTTAAAAGAGCAACTAAAAACCTTCATTCAAGAATTCTAAAATTTACAAATAAATTAAACCCAAGGAAAAATGAGAAAAAATGTAATAGTTGTCACCTTAGTTAGTAGCATGAATGGCTACAGAAAGTTGTTCTCCCTTAAATTATTTATTACCAAATTAGGAAGTGTTGGCATTATTCCATTTCTTTCTGTTCCTTTCTTTTATTTGCACAGAAATTTGCCCTATATAATCTACATCTATTTAAAGGATTCTTTCTTCTTACTTAATCATCAAAAAGACTTCATCAAGTATCAATTATATGCATTAATTTGCTTTGTTGTTCTGCAAATAAAAGCCATTCACTTAGCCTAGCTTTCCTTGGAATATGAAACTTAAGAAGAGTACATATATAGACATTCAAGTAAAACCAGTAAACATATGTAAATGGGTATGAAAAATTGTGTACCTATCTGTGACATTTGATGTAACTCTATTGGTTTCATTACTTGAATTCAACTCAAGCTCTTTCTAGGCTCTAGACTTCTAGAAGTTTGGATATGTTGTCCATAGATAGCAACTTGAAGTAAAATAATTTTCTGTCTGGTTAAAACTTTACAAAGTGATTTATATACATTACTTCTTTTGATCTTTTGTAAGGTAAATATTATTGTCAATCTCATTTTACAGAGATATATATATAAATCACTTCACCCCTGTTTCCTCATTGAAAAAGGTTCTCAACACTTCTTCTGTCTTGCAGAGTTATTGAAAAAAAGAAACAAGATCATATATACCCCAATCAATGTTTGAAAAGTTCTAAATTTTGCACAATATTTTTTTTGGGGTGCGATTTCAAGACAATCTTGGGGGAAGGTAGAGTAATGAAATTAAGTAATATAATGATAATGAATGAAATGATGAGTTTTTTAAATATTAAAAGTTCTCAAGCAAAATTTTGCATTGTTCATATTTGCAAAAGACTGCTTTTCCAGCCTCTTGTACCACAGTCACAAGCTCACGATATGTTTTGAGGCTTCCTTTGTCCTTAGATTTCCAAGCATTCTAAATAACCCCATTAGTTTTATGGGACCATTGGGACAAGGGGATGAGATTTGTATGTGGTAATCAGGTGTGTGTGTTGTTGTAATTGTGTGTATCTGGATTCTAAATCCAGAGAGCTATCTTGGAGAAGACATTCTGAAATGAAAGGACAGCCTGAGGAACTGAAGGTGCCTACCTATTGTGACAAAAGAATTTAGGATAAAAGAAGTGGGATGTAATCAGAAGCAAGATTTTCAGTGAAAGCTTTATTTCATTGGAGTCCAATAAATGCACAACATATCTCAATAATACCAACACACAAAGGACTTTCCCTAGCTTTATGATGGTACAGTCAGCCTTCTCTGTTCTGTCCTGATGACCATATTGTTTGCTGATTGTGACCCAGAAGGAGACTTCCTTTAGCCTGCCATTATTCACATCTAAGGACTATTACTCCTTTCTGAGTTGCACTATTTTCTTTCTAATCAGATTGAAGGGTTTGCTATTAGAAAAGCATGGTACTTCCCAAAGAAGTCTCATTGTAGGAGGCAGTTTGTAAAATAGCATGCTAGGATTTGGATCAGAAAAGCCTTTTTATCAGATCCCACTTCAGACTTTGCCACCTGAGTGGCCCTATATAAGTCCCTTAAATTACAAATGCCTTGATTTCCTCCAGGGACATTTCCCCCATTTATACAAATTCACCCTGAGAGACAAACCCTTCAAGTTCAAAGTATTCTGTGAAGCTACAATCTTAAAACTATACACATACACACATACATATACATATGTACATATATAGCCCATGAGTCACATTTCCCCCTTCCCAAATCCTTGCCTTAAATAATTATCTTGAATAGATAACTAAATAACTTTAAAGGAATAAATGTTTTAAAGATAAATAATTATCGTGAAGTAAAAGTAATCACTTAAATGGCATAAAAAGAATGAGAGCAATAAAACACGTCTCCTAGACATCTCCATCATATAGTATAGATGAAGCCCTGGGCCTTCTCAACTCTGGTCTTAGAGATAAATCACTTTACCTCTGTCCATCTGCTTCAGTTTCAGCATATGTAAAATTTAGATAATTTCACCTACTTCAAAGGGTTGTAGTGAAGATTAAATGAGATTGCATTTGCAAACCACTTAACACAGTGACCAGCACACAGTAGACACTTAAAAATGCTTCTTTCCTCCTTTTCTCTATATAATTGATGTGTAATCTTTCATAAACATGCTCAACCACATTGGCTATGGGATATAGAAGTCACGAATAGAGAGATATACACAAAGTGAAGAATTGTAGACAAAAAATATGTGAGGGAAAGCAATTCACATCCTTTCTGTTAAAGGGCACTCAGGGTAATATGATAGCCCCTATCTTGAAGGATACTATCAAATGAGATAAGGTATCTAAAATTCCATGTAAACCTGAGTCAATATTATTGTTATCATTATCTCAGTGCTTGCTATATATTTGTCTTTGCCGTAAATGAGCTGGGTATTAAACTAATAACAGTAAATGTGAAAGACCTGTTTTCCACTGGCTATATGAGTGATTGATACCCAATCGCATTGCTTGAATCTATCCAGTCAGTTTTATAATGAGATTAATGGCTACATTAGCAAAAAATGCCCTCACAATGCCAAAAAAAATTACTCCACTAATTGTGCCACATATGTGTTTCAGATAGCCAACTGTGAAAGACTATATTCCCCTGTGGCCCTCAAAAGGGCCACCTCTCTCCTTCCAGTTGTCTTATAGTTATTGTTCCCACTCCAGGGCTGTAAATGCCAACTGGGGTCTCAGCTCTAAGTTTCACAGTTACAAATAATGATGGAAATTATCATATTCATCTCTGTAAGCAAAGGATACAGAGATTTCCCAATGCCATGGCTTTGTAGGACTCCTTTTACTAAAGATTAATGCATAAAATTACCATTTTCTTTATTTTAGACAAATAATTAGTTTTTAATTGTGAAAGAAATTAATTTCTGCCAGGGTTTGTATTTACTGAAGAGATTCCATCAGCTCATTTGGGGAGATGCAACATTTGCCTTGCAGAGTACTCATTATTTACTGCATGGAATACTCTCACACTTGCACAATTCTAAATGATAAATTAATTCTGTTGTAAGAACTCTATTAACAGATGCAGTCCAACTACCTGTCCACAAGCTGAAGAAGCAGGTTTAATTTTCTCTCGGACAGATTGGGTAATAAAGATTTGCCAATGGTGCCTGAAAATGTATACTCAACCCTGTGGATAAAAATTCCATAGCTCTATTTTCTTTGTAAGAAACGATGCTATTATCCCTGGCTTTAGCAAATGAATGCAGTTCTTTCCTGCCATACTTTAGTTCTTAATTGCCTATTTGACAGTAAACCTATTTTCATAATGTTACTTCTCTATTTCATGGTTTACTTGAAGTGTGTGCTCTTTATTCCAGATAACACCATTTAGCAGTCCTTTTGTATTTATAGTACTACATTGTGTACCATGAAACTGTCTGACTCAAAGTGTTCTATGGCACTGACTGTCACAGACCACTGGACTGTTGTTTTTAATCTCTTATTATGAAAGAGGGTTCAAAGCTTGTGTGGACTTGATCAAAAAAATTAAAGGAAATAGCAGCATTTATATTGCTTAAACTAGCCAGTGTTTTTATCTCATTAGCATGCAAAAAATAACCGGAAAGAAACAATGATTGACCAATTATGTTTTGTGGAAGAGGTATTTTTCTCTACTTCCTATGTTTTTCAACTAAATACCAAAACAACTATTTTATGTTGGAACTAGAAATTCCACAAGAAATCGTCAGTTCAGTCCCTGCAGTTTCAAGACAAGACTGAGATATTAAGGGATTTGTTTATGATAACAGTAACTTTGTGCCAACTTCCAGTCTAGTGATCTTTATTATTAAATGTTCGATTAACTCTTTTTCTTTTCTGTACATCGCTAATAAAAATCTCCTCATCCAACAGAACTCTTCTTTGCAACAATTAAGGACAATCATGCAAAATAACACAATAGATTGTCTGAAAATCTGTCTCATTCTAGAACTGTAGTTCACTATCTCCTTGCTGAGAAATACGAGACATATTTTATTGTTACTTCTCTTGAAGTTAATTAGAAGCTGCTTTAAATGGAAATTCTGAAGATTTTTAATGCTATCATATTTTATATTACAGCTGCTATATCTAAACTGTTCTTTTGATTTTGCTTATTTTATTCTGTATCAGTTCATAAAGTCTTCTTAAATTTCTCTGAATTATTTGTTTTTATCATTTCTTGGAGTTCAAAAGTGTCCCATTTAATTTACACACTATATATTTTTTTCAGTTATCCAATAATGGGCACCCACTTTCCTTCTAGTTTTTTACTTTTACAAAAAAAAGTGCTCCTACAAATTTAATATAATGCAGACTTCAGAAGAACCTGAACTCAAATTTGACCTCAGAAACTTACTAATTATCTGTGTAGTTCTGAGAAAATTACTTAACTTCTGTCTGTCTCAGTTTCTTCATCTATAAAATAAAGAAAATAAGGTACTTCTCTTTCAGGGTTTTTCAAAAGATCAAATGAGATAAGATCTATAAAATTCTTAGCACAATATCTGGCATACTTTGCTATATACATGTTAATTATCATTATTTATTATTATTACTATTATTATGTATCATATATAATACTATTATATTATATATTATAACTTATATTATATAAATATATTATATATTGCATATTTATTCTCATATGCCACTAATGTTTCAGACAAGGACTTGGGATTTAAATGATGTTAGCATAAGATTGTACTAGTTGTACCCAAAGACTAGAGATGTTTGTTTTTTAATTACCTACCTTGGGTGTCTTTATAATTCTAGCCTGTTCATTCTCAGGATGATGAGTTTTATGAGTTTACTTAGTAATATAAATTATCTTAGCAAGTCTTATCTTCATAAATCATGTTGTTACATCTCTTTTAGTACATAGAATGCTATATTTGAAGTCAGCAGGACCTAAGTCCTGCCTTTCAAACTTGTGTGATATGGACAAATTACAAAACCTCCTTTAGCCTCAATTTTCTCATATGTAAAATAAAGACAATAATGCCTATATAACCTTTTTCACAAGATTATGGAATGTTTCGAATGGGACAATGCCGAAACTTTCAAAGTTAAGTACACTAAATAAATGTTAGTCTCATATCATTTTAGATTATCAATAAACTCTTCATTATTGATCAGTCACTCCTATTTTTATTAATAAACCATTATTGAAATAATATACATTCATCTTGTTATAGACTGAAACAAATTTTAGGGCTGTAACTGTGTTATGTTTCATTACTGTTACAACTATTCATGAACTTATATAAAGTAGTGTCACTCAATATTGTAAATTTTATTCTCTACTCATCTTACAAATTAGAAATTCTTTTGTCCATAAATTAATCTGAGGGAGACTCCTTAGTTCTGTGATTTGGCAAAAAAGAAAAAAAGGATCTATAACCATTGAATACTGAACTAGAGTGTGATGATTGGAGGTTTTCTACATTGTGTAGCAATTTGTAGAATACTCTCCTAAAACATGAAGAGACAACTGAATTTAACAAGTAGTTAACAATAATAATTGGTTTAAAATAGGAAGCTGTCAAGTGTCTCCTTGCCTGATGTTGCTCTCAAGCCTAAGTTCTTCCTTCTTATGCTCCAAGGCTGTGTACCTAGATTGAAGTGTCCCAGTGTCTCTGTATCCATATTTATTCCAACTAAATTTATCCTAAAGAGATGACTTGAAGGTAAATTCAATACTTCCAATCTTAATGGGGAAATTTTCATGTAAATGTCAAATATATTAGCTATATCTTTGTTTACCTTATGTGTTTACCCATCATTATTTTATGAGCTTCAGTCATTTTACCCTTTCAGCCTTTTTCTTCCTCCATCTGGAGTCCCAAAATTCTCTCTCTACATTCACAAATTGATTTCATTAATTGTAAGAAATATTTTTAAACATATACAAAAATGTTCGTGGCAGCCCCTTTTGTAGTGGCAAGAAACTGGAAACTGAGTAGATGCCCAACAGTTGGGGAAAAGTTGAATAAGTTATGGCATATGAATGATATAGAATATTACTGTGCTATAAGGAATGATCAGCAGGATGATTTCAGAGAGATTTACATAAACTGATCCTAAGTGAAATGAGCAGAGGCAGGATATCATTGTACACGGCAACAAGATTATATGATGATCAATTCTGATGAATGTGGCTCTTTCCAACAATGAGATGATTGATCTTGTGACAAAGAGAGCCATCTACACCCAGAGAGAGGACTGTGGGAACTGACTATGTATCACAACATAACATTCTCACTCTATTTAATGTGGTTTGCTTGTATTTTGTTTTCTTGGTCATTTTCTTTCCTTTTTGATCTGATTTTTCTTGTGCACCAAGAGAGTTGTATAAAATGTTTACATATATTGGATTTAACATATATTTTAGCATGTATAACATATATTGGATTGTTTGCCATATAGGGGAGGAGATGGGGGGAAGATGGAGAAATTATGAAACACAAGGCTATGCAAGAATCAATGTTGAAAAATTATCCATATGTTTTGAAAATAAAAAACTTTAAAAATAAATAAATAAATATTTAAAAATAATAAAATAACTGTAGATCATATAAGATATTTAGAAATCTCACTGCCAAAACAAATCTAGGAAGTATAAAAAAGAAGTATTCTTAAATGGAAATGAGAGAACAAAACTGATGTCTTGATTAAACTTAAATTGGTAATTGTAGAAAAATAATTAAAGAAAAAGGAATACTCAATATAATTTAATACTCCAAGCAGTTTTTAAGCACTAATTGCATTTGACCAGATATTAGTGATACCATGACCCAAACAAAATAGTCTTTCACCTCAAGGAGTTCACATTCTACTACTGGGTTTTAGAAACAATATGTATATAGGGAAAATAAAAAAGAAAATATAAGACCAGAGGCTGCACTTATTTTTTCAATGGCATAAGGAGCTCCCAATTGAATTCTCTCCCACTGCACAGTTGTATCTTTTCAGAAAATTATATGTTCAGTCATTTTTCATTTGTGTCCAGCTTTTTGTTACGCTACTTGGGGTTCTCTTAGCAAAGATACCACAATAGTTTGCCATTTCCTTTTTCAACTCATTTCACAGATGAGAAAACTAAGCAAATGGGATCAGTGATTCACCCAGGGTGACACATTTCCTGTCTGAAGCTAGATTTGAATTCAGGAAGATGAATCTTCTGCCTCCAGATGCTATACTTTATACACAGTGCTATTTAGCTTCAATTATGGACTAAGTTAATTGTCTAAAACATTTGAGAAGTGGCTTGCTCAGGACCACACAGCCAATATGTATCAGAAGTACAATTAGACCCATATTTCTTTACATTTGAGAGCAGATCTCTCTGTATTTATTTATATCATGTTGCCCCTTTCTATTGAAAATGTATGAAAGGTGTTGAAGTGGGTGTAAAGGAGGTACACCATTAATACGTCAGGAAATAGATAATACATTGTTGTAGAAGGTATTGAGCCTTGAAGGAACCTATAGCATCTTAAAGATAGTGATGACAAACAAGAGCATATCAAGCAAGAGGGATAGTTTTTGCAAAAGCAATAAGAAGTAGAATACTTTGTGTAGAGAAAAAGAAATCGTCCAGGTTGGCTGGAATGAAGAAGGCACAGTGAAGTGGGAGGGAAGTGAAGGAAAAATGCATCACATCTGGAAAGATAAGTTGGAATTAGGTTGTGAAGTGTTTTAAATGCCAGAATGACTTTTATTTAATCCTAGAGAGAATTGGAAGTTCTGAAGTGCAATGGTATCACAAGATCTCTGCTGCAAAGTCAATTTTGTAGCAAAATAAAGTATTGATTACAAGAGAGAGAGGCTGGAACAGACAGAACAATTAGGAGGGAATTGTAATAGTCTAAGAAATCATTGTGGAGGAACTGAACTGGTATGGTGGACATGAGAGTAGAGAGGAGAGTTATTTGTTCTTCATTTCCTTTTTAAAACTTTTTTTTATTAATTGCTTTATTTTTTGTTTATAATGTTTATTAACTTTTTAAATACACATTTCTTCATAAATCATATTGGAAGAGAAAAATCAGAACAAAAGGGAAAAACCACAAGAGAGGAAAAAAAAAAACAGAAAAAAAGTAATGAACTTAGCATGGGTTATGCTTTTACATTCAATCTCCATAGTTCTCTTTCTGGATGCAGATGATGTTTTCTATTCAGACTTTATTCGGATTGCCTTGGATCACTGAATCACTGAAAACAACCAATTCTTTCATAGCTGATCATCACACAATCTTGCTATTACTGTGTATGATGTATTCCTGATTCTGCTTCTTGATGCTCAGCATTAGTTCATACAAATTTTTCCAGGCATTTCTAAAACCAGTTTGTTTATCTTTTTTATGGAACAGTAATAATTCATTTCCTTAATATACAATAACTTATTCAGCCATTCCTCAATTGATGGTGTCTACTCATTTTCCAGTTCTTTGCTACCACTAAAAGAACAACTACACACATTATTTTCACATGTAGGTTCTTTCCTTTCCTTTAAGATTTCTCAGTAGTGGCACTGCTGGGCCAAAAGGTATGGATAGTTTTATAGCCCTTTGTGCATAGTTCCAAATTGCTTTTTAGAATAGCTGGATCAATTCACAACTCCACTAGCAATGCATTAGTGCCTTAATTTCCCCTCATCTCCTCCAACATTTGTCATTATTTTTTTCTGTTAGTTTTGTCAATCTGAGAAGTGTGAGGTGGTACCTCAGAAATGACTTAATTTGCATTTCTCTAATCAATAGTGATTTAGAGCATTTTTTCATATGCCTATAGATGGCTTTAATTGAATAATCTGAAAATTCACAATCTGATCATAATCTTTGAGTATTTATCAATTTTAGGAATGACTTGCATTCTTATAAATTTGACACAGTTCTTAATATATTTTAGAAATAAGACCTTTATCAGAAACACTGGGTATAAATTTTTTCCTGGGTTTGTACTTCCCTTTTAATCTTGTTTGTATTGGCTTTGTTTGTGAAACCATTTTAAATTTAATGTAATGAAAGCTGTCCATCTTGCATTTCTAGTTCTTCTTTGGTCATAAATTCCTCCTTTCTTCAAAGATCTGATAAGTAAATTATACCTTGCTCTCCTAATTTGCTTTATGCCCAAATCATGTACCCATGTTGACCTGAGATATAGGTAGTTGCATGCCCAGTTCATTGATCTCCTTTTTCTCTATTTTATTCATGTAACTATTTGGACGATAAAATGTTCCCTAAGAACTGCCTGGGTTGCATTGCATAGTTTTTTTGTCTCATCATTGTTATTCTCTTGGACAAAATTATGAATTGTTTCTGTGATTTGTTGTTTTACCTACTTATTATTTAGAATTAGATTATTTAATTTCTAAATCATTTTTAATCTATCTTTCCCTAGCTCTTATGGAATATAATTTTTATTGCATCATGGTCTGAAAAAGAAGCATTTACTATTTCTGCCTTTCTGCATTTGAATATGAAATTGAATGGTCAATTTTTGTGTAGATGCCATGTATTGCTGAGAAAAAGTTGCATTCCTTTATGTTCCTATTCAGTTTTCTCCAGAGAAAACTATTTTTTCTAAGAGTCTATTAACCTGCCTAGTTTCTTTCTTGTTTATTCTGTTTTAGATTTGTCTGATTCTGAGAGTGGAAGGTTAAAGTCCCCTACTAATATAGTTTTGCTATCTATTTCTTCCTTTAACTGGCTTAATGTTTTCTCTAAGGATTTGGATGCTTTAACAGAAAAAAAAATGCAAATACATTTAGTATCTTTCCTACTTCATGGTTTTTAGTACCCTTTTAACAATAGATAGTTTCCTTCCTTATCTCATTTAATTAGCTCTCTTTTAGCTTTTGCTTTATCTGATCAGAATTGCTACCTCTACTTTTTTTGCTTCAGCTGAAGCATAATAAATTTTGTTCCAGTCTTTTACCCTTACTCTGTATGTACCTCTCTATTTCAAATGTGTTTCTTGTAAATAACATATTGTTGTATTCTGTTTTTTTAAATCCACTTTGCTATTCCTTTCCATTTTATAGAAGAGTTCATTCCATTCACATTCACAGTTATGATTTTCAGCTCTGTATTTCCTTCCATCCTCCCTTGTATATCCTTTTTTCTCTCTTTTCACCCTGTAGTGGTGTTTTGTTTTTTAACCTATCCCACCCTCTACTTTTCCTACCTTTTATCACCCCTCCTCCCTTTTCTCACCCCTTTATCCTCCTACTTCTTTATAGAGAAATATGAATTTCTATACACAACTGAATGATTAATTCATTCCCTTTTACAGTCAAAACTGATGAGATCAAGCTTCAGACAAAGCTCATTTCACTCCCTTCTTTCCTTCTATATCAATAGATTTTTTTTGTGCCTCTTCATGTGATCTAATTAGTCCCATTATATCTCCCCTTTCCTCTTCTCTCAATACAGTCCTATTCCCATCCCTTAATGTCTTTATCTCTGATATCATCACATCAGAGTCCATTCACAACCACACCTTTTGCCCATGTGACGCCTCCTCTAACTGCCTCAATAACAGATATATGTAGAGGACTGCAGATAGTGGGGGAACTCTGGGAAGGTATACTTGAAGCAAGGATACTTACATCAGGGTGTTTACTCAGTGTGATTGATGGGATAATGGTTCTCTAGTTCATATATACTTAGTGTGATATAATGATGTAATCACTCTAGTATGATATAATGATATAATCACTCTTGTTTGATATAATGATATAATCACTCTAGTTGGCATTTACTTAGTGTGATGTAATGATGTAATCAGACTGAGGTATTTAAGGGCTGAGAGGACTGGAGATGAGAGCTCAAATTCAATCTCAGACTCAGACTGGGACACAGAGCAGCCACAGAAAATGGACACAGAGAGGCAGAGATCCTCCTGGTGGCTCTCCTGCCTTCATTACTTTTCCACCTAAGACCAAGGCTCATCCAGAGGTCCTCCAGAGAACTAGTCCAGACATTATACTATGGCTCAGACAGGTCTTAGTAGCCTCTGGCAGATGGCTTCTGTATCACAACAGATAAAGTTCTCAGGAGTTATAGATACCATTTTCTCATCTAGGGATATAACAGTTTAACTTTTAAATAATATCTATTTTCTCCTTATTTACCTTTCTATGCTTCTCTTGAGTCCTGTGTTTGAAGATCAAATTTTCTGTTTAGTTTTTTTTTCAATAAAAATGATTCAAAGTCTCTTACTTCATTGAAAATCCATTTCTTCCTCTGAAAAATAATGCTCAGTCTCACAGGGCAGTTAATTCTTGGTCACCAGGTCCTTTGTCTTCCAGAATATGATATTCTAGCCCCTCTGATCCTATATAATAGAAGCTATCCTAGGCGATCCAGTTATTTTTGTCTGACAGCTTGCAGTATTTTTTTCTTGAAATTAAAGTTCTGGAGTTTTGCAACAATGTTCCTTGGGGTTTTCCTTGTAGGATCTCTTTCCAGAGGTGATCAATGGATTCTTTCAATGATTATTTTCCTCTCTGTTTCTACTATATCAGAGTTTTCCTTGATCTCTTGAACTATGTTATCCAGGCTCTTTTTTTGGTCATGGCCTTCAGGCAAACCAGTGTTTTTTTAAATTGGCTATCCTGTATCTATTTTCCTGATCTGCTGTTTTTCTGAGACATTTTACATTTTTGTCCATTTTTCCCTTCTTTTTAGTTTGACTGATTCTTGATGTTTTATAGAGTCATTAGCTCTCTATAATGTGCTAATTATAGTTTTTAATTATATTTGAGTTTTTAATGTGTGATTTTCTTCAGTTAGCTTTTATATTTCTTTTTACATTAATTCTAATTTTTAAGGTGCTGTTGATTCTTGCACATGTCTTATTTTTTTTTCTCATTTTTCTTCTTTTATTTGTCCTTTAAAGTCTTTTATGAACACATTCATGAAGTCTCTTTAGGTTTGAGACTAATTCATATCACTCTTTGAGATTTCTTTTGTGGACATTTTGTCCAAATTTGAGTTGTTGTTTTGATCTTCCATGTCATCATAATAACTTTCTATGGTTAAAGTTCTTTTCTCTTTTCTTGCTCATTTTCTTTGCTTCTCTTTTTGTATGTCCTCTTTTATGCCTTTTATATTTGAGCTCTACTCCTGGGGTAAATGAGGTGCTGTTCCTAGCTTCCCGTGCAGCTCTGAGCCTTAGCTTTGAACACAAGGGACCCTTGTCCCTTGTTTAGCTTTCAGGGGATATCTTTGCCTGATCTTTCAAGGAAACAGCCTGGTTTCCCAGAATTTGCTTTCTGAGATGGAATTGGAAGCTGTCCCATTGCTGTGCTGCTCTACTGAATCAGGGCTGAGAGTCTTAGTTGATGAATTACTGTGATTAAGACCCTTTCACTAGCTTTCCCAGAGTCTGTCTGAGCTGGATAGAATATCCTTTTCACTCAGTGAGACTGACCTTTCCTGAAGTTTTTCCAGTATATCTTGAGCTGAAGAGTGCTTTCATTGCATCAGACTCTGTTCAGAAACTTGGTTTCATGTGGTTTTCTAGGGAAAATGGAAGAGCTTGAACAGTTTCCTGGCTTCCCTCTGCCATCTTGGCTCCAGCCCCTGAAATTTTGTCCTTTATTTTCAAAGAGGACCAAGGACATCTTGGTGATGTTTTGACTCCTGTGAATTCTAAATAAGTGAGACACAATTTCTCTAATTCTCAGCCTGATACTCTCTTCCTATGATAGCACAAAAGTCACAAAACTGTCAATAGCCTGGGATTCATTAGATGGTTTCCTGAGTCTTTTTCAGGGTACCTACCTGTCATGCAACTCTCAGAAAGGAATAAGGATCTCCTAGCCTTGGAAATTTATTAGTTTTGGATAATTTGCAAATATGAAGAATTGAGGATGAATTGTGTGTTGAAACTGTGTGACTAGAAGCCTGGTGATACCATTAACAAAAATAGGAAATTCAGAAGGGTTGGTCTTGGGACCAAGAAAGGGAAAGGAAGATAATGAACTCAGTTTTAAATTTTTTTGAGACTAAAATGATATTTATGGGACGACCAAGTAGACAGATCCAACAGACAGGTAATGAAAATAGACTGATACAACAGACAATAAAGAGAAGCTAGAGTTCAGTACATAGATGTGGGCTGACTTCTATATTTGGGAAGTGTCTGCAGTGACATGATAGCTAAATATATAAGAACTGATAAAAATCACCAAGAGATGGTATATACCAAGAGAGATAAGAATGTGGTATAATAATAGAGGCACTGATTCTATGGTCAGAGGTTATGGATTCAAATTCTGCTTCTGGTGCTATGAGAAAACTGGGCCTAGCCAATTAAAGTATCTGAAAAATGAAAGAATTGGAAGAAAGGATTTCTGGGACTCTTTATACCTCTAGAATCTATGATTCCTTTTGGATTTGGAGGAGTGAGGCTCATATAGAACTTAACACATAGAAATAAAATAAATGAGGTGATATGGACAATTGAGGAAGATTTGGATATAGATAATGATTTAAAGATATATGAAAGGTTTAAGAGAGCTGTACAGCAGGACTAAGCTCTTAAAGGGGCAAATGAAAACACAAAGTTTTACACTTGAGGTAATGAAAGTGACTGATAGGATTATTAGAGAATTAACCAAAAAAATATGTCTATAAACATAGTTCGAGCAAGCCAAAGAGAAGTGACCAAATACAGAATGATGTAGTAAGAACCCAGCCTGAAAATGGTGAAGAGACCTGAGGGAGAGAAAGCAGACAGAAGATTGAAGGCTCATTTTAATATGGATATAAGTTTTCAGATTAATTATACCAACTGCAAACTAGTGAATTGTTCTCTGGTTTATAAAATTTCCTGTGTGTGGCCATAGCCAACAGAAAAAAATAGCAACATTAATTACTGAATGGATGTGGTATTATATCAATAGTAGCTATTTACTCAAATAGAGTATACATATCTGAGCACAATTTCAAATCCTCAGCATGAGTTATCTTGGGTACTTTTTCATTATTTTAGGACTCAAGGATTTAATGTGTCTCTGAATTCAGTAGCATTCTAATGACAAGCAAAACTGAATGTCCAGAGAATTCAGTAATGTACTGGGGGGAAAAGGAATCTTACTGATCTCCTTATGAACCAAAATGAAAAAAAATGAAAAGAAAATCATTTTTTTAGTTTCTTTTATTTTTTTTGAGAGGAAGGAGAAAGAGACCAATATAATTTATTCATAGACATTTTCCCAAAAATATATTTTCTCTTCTTTTGAGTCAAGAGAAAGCAAGTTCTTTAATCATCTCCAACAGATGGAGAATTCTAAAAAGTGATCACCAAACCTGCAGTATCCCCAATTTTCTCCTTGTCAAAGCTGTGATTGGAAGAAATCACTCTGGGACCCAGCCTGCCCACTCTTTACAAAACACACAAAACTGATGCCATGCTTGGTTGAGTATGTTGTGTTTTATGAGTATGACATTGCCTGAACCTTCTGGAGGAGTCAGAGAAAAGCCTGAAGCATTCATAGTGAGTAAAGAATACTTCGTGAGCAATCAGCTGAGAAGAGGAAAGGCAACAGAACACATATTTTTAAAGTGCTTACTGTGTAACAGGCTCTGTACTAGCAACTTTAGAAATATCTAATTTGATCAGTTGAAATTTTAGTAAAGTTTTAATTATGTTAATTAATTTGAGAATTATTTACATGGAATTACAACTTCCATACATCCTTCTTCCCATTTTTCCTCACTTGAAAACAAATATCCAATAATGATTATACTGCATACTCTCCTCTATTTACTTTTTAAAATCATTTATACTTCACTAGATCACAACTCTTCTTGCTTTGAATGTAGAGTACAAGAATGTGAATAATGGTGAAAGAATTTTGTCAGGTATAAATAGGATTGTGGTCTCTGAGGAACTTTCCACATCTAAGATTTTGTAATTCTAATTAGACAGGTACTAACTATCTCCTTTGAACTTACCCATTGTTCATATGGATAAACTGGGCTGGGGATAGATCTGCTCAGCCTTTGATAGGTAAGTTCCTGGATCTGCTGTCAGAAAGGCCCATGCTGAAAATCTTTGACATTTAATATCTGAGACAAATCATTTAATGCTACTAAGCTTCACTTTCCATATATAAAAGTAAAATAATAATAAACCTGCTGTATATATCTTGAACTTATTATGAGGCTCAAATGTGGCAATGTATATAAAAAACTTTGCTAAACTTCAAATCATTATATATATATATATATATATATATATATATATATACACACACACACACATATATATAGTGCAGTCCTGTGGCAATGTATATAAAAAACTTTGCAAACTTCAAATATATATAGTGCAGTCTTGTGGCAATGTATATAAAAAACTTTGCAAACTTCAAATCATTATATATATATTGTTGTTGTTTTTGTTGTTGTGCAGTCATGTGGCAATGTATTTAAAAAACTTTGAAAACTTTAAATCATTATATATATATATATTTATTTTTCGTTGTACAGTCATGTGGCAATGTATTTAAAAACTTTGCAAGCTTTAAATAATTATATATATATATATATATATATATACATAATTGTTGTGTAGTCATGTGGTACTTTATGTAAAAACCTTTGTAAACTTCAAATCATTTTATATATATATATATATATATATATATATATATATATAGTGCAGTCTTGTGGCAATGTATATAAAAAACTTTGCAAACTTCAAATCATTATATATATATTGTTGTTGTTTTTGTTGTTGTGCAGTCATGTGGCAATGTATTTAAAAAACTTTGAAAACTTCAAATCATTATATATATATATTTATTTTTTGTTGTGTAGTCATGTGTAAATGTATTTAAAAACTTTGCAAACTTTAAATAATTATATATTTTTATTTTCTTGTTGTGCAGTCTTGGCTGACTCTTTGTGACATCATTTGGGGTTTTCTTGGAAAAGATATTGGAAGGGTTTGCAATTTCCTTTTCCAGCTCATTTTATAAATGAAGACACAAATAAGTGCTTTGCCTAGGGTCACACAGCTAATAATCATCCCGAGCCATATTTGAACTCATAAAGATGAGTCTCCCTGATTCTGGAACCAGCACTCTGTGCACTATGGCGCCACCTAGCTGCTGCACATATCCATTGTTATTATTGCTCTATATGAAAGGCAACTTACTAGCTGACAAATTTCAAGGTAAGGACTGAAAGATGAATTTACAAAAAAGGTCTTAATATTTCTCTAAAAAATAGTTTCCCATTTTTGAAAACAAAGCAAATAAAAAAGATGCATCACTAAAGTTATAATAAGATCAGAGCTGACAGCTTAATGTATAAGAAATCAGAGGTCGTGTTTCCTGGGTCAGGAAAAGAGAGAAACTAAATGCACATGAGGAGCCATCTAGAATTATAAAATACTTGATTGCAAATGTACTTTTAAATATATGCTAGTTGTTCCCAGGTCATCAAAGTGACTGGGGACTAGTGTAGTTTAAAACAAAGGAAAAGGCTGCTTTTTGAAAGGAAATTTCAAAAACATTTCATGAAGGTTCATATTAAATTAACTCCAGAAGAACTGGTGCATTTCCTCCATGGTGAAAGGTTGCAACTTGGAGATTGGGATTCTTGGATCTTTATCCTCAGTCTCTGTACATCTCCCAGAGTTCAGAGACAGCTTTCCCAGCAATCAAACGAGTATAGAGTTCCTTCAGAGAGGTGCTTACAATGATTAATTAGTAGCACCAGAATACATAATTTCCTAGAGTTGCTGCTGAGACTTGGTGACTCTAGGTGACTCAAATATCCCTAGATGCCAAATGAGGTTAAAAATGCTAAGCTCAAGGGTGCCCTTGAAGAAAATTTTTGCCTCCGAGGGCGGATAGTGATGGCAGGGTGAGAGTAAGGTAATTATTATCATGTTCTATGATGAATGATTTCTAGGTAGGCAGTATTGTACAGTGATAAGAACCCTGAAAATGGAATTACGGATGTACAATACAATGGAAATATGTTGTAAAGTTAGGAGTAAGGATTGCATTAGAGCTTAGATGGACCTACACTAACTACCTGCTTCTGATATTTAGGGTCATTTACTCATAGATTTCAAGTTGAAAAAGTAAGCATCTATAGCATACTTTAAAGTTGGCAAAGCACTTTACATAGGTGATCTTATTTAACATTCACAACAACCCTGTGATGTATATATTATTATTTTCCTTTTTTTTTTTTTTTTTTTTTACAGATGAGGGTACTGAAGCTGGCAAAGGTTAAATGACTTGGTTTATATAGCCAATGTCTTGTTGCCTGGGGAAAGAAGGCACAGGAGAGTGAAGATCATTATTACTCTCTTCTGTGATGGATGGTTGTTAGGGAGGCAGTGTATTGCAATGCTAAGAATCCTGGATTCAGAATTAAGGGCTCTCTCTGCTCAAATCCAGTGTCTGTCACATACTCTCTAGGTGTCCTTCATTTAAACTCCCTGGACTTCAGTTTCCTTGACTACCAAATGAGTGGATTGGATTAAGGGACCTCTATGGTTCCTTGCAGCGCCCATAATCCTATAATCCTAGATAGTTATGGAGGTCCAAAGCAATAGCATTTCTTAAATCACCATCTAAATCCTCATCTTTTCCCCCACGTTGCTGAGAAATTTCTGCTGCACTTGAGGCTACATATAGGCCTGAGGCTGTGGAAGTTTTCAGGTTCTGCCAAATCAAAAGGGAACAGCAGAGGTTGTGAGGAAGCCAAAGGGGATTGGGTGCCGTGACACACTAAATATAGGAAATAATGTACTTGTTTGATTTACCCACTTACCTTCTACTTTTGAACTGAAATAAGGCCTCTGGTTATCCTCCACTTTTTTAAAAATGGTAGACCTATAGTAAAAGTAACATCTGACCTTGACACAGTGGTTTAACATTTTCAACATACTTTTCATGCAGTGTCAGATTAGAAAACTGAGGCTCATAAAAATTAAATGACTTGTCTGTGGTACTGGGAAAGAATGAATGAATGACAATTAAATAAAAGTCCTGGTACTGTTGCATGCCCCTTAAACTTTTAGGCTTCAGTTTATTCATCTATCCAATAAAAAAGGTATACTAGAGGACCTAGTTGGTGCAATGAATTTGGGCTCTGGTAGGTCTGAATTAGAATCCTTCCTCAAACATGACCCTGGACAAGTTACAACCTTCATAAACCTCAGTTTCTTCATCTGTAAAATGAGAATAATAATACTTCATATGTCAAAGGGTTGTTTTAAAGATTAAATGAGATAATTTATATAAAGTGCTTAGCAAACCTTAAAATACTCTGTGAATAATCACAATTACACTCTCATGCTAAATCCACAACTATATGATTCAAAGTTTCAGAGGTAGAATGTGAACTTGTTCTCAAGTACATTACCCTTTCCTTTAGGGCACACTCTAATTTTATTTTGAAAATGTCAATGATGACCTTTTCTTTTCAGGCTTATTACCTTTCTCACATTTTTCAATGGTTCCTAGATCAATTCCAAAATTATTACTGTTATATAATATTATATGATTTTCAACATGTAAGGTAATTAATTAACTTATTAATAGGATTCACAATACCTAAGGTAACTGTTCCTCATATCTCTTTCTCCAAAAACTTCTTTTTTCATTCACTACTCTTTCTATTATCATCTTTGTGTTTCTTAAATACCCTGGGTCACTCCCAAATTGTTATAGTCCTTATCATCTCTTAACCAATCAGTCAGTTGGTCAGTTAGTAAGCATTATTAAATACTTTGCCCCTTCCATTTTTATCATTAGAGATTTTATTTTAGATGAAAAGTTTTAAGTTTGGGTATAATCACTTTGAATTTTCAGAAAAATTCCTAGCATGGAGACAAAGGTTGAGTTCTTTGCTTAGTCTTATATTTATATTTATTATTAGTTAGCCCTGGGATTTTTGAGGTAAAATTCTATTTTTTCATCTTTGTACATAGCAGGATCATAAGATTATAAGTTCAGAAATGGAAGGGAGTATAGAGGTCAATAGGCCCAATATTGGAATACTCTATGGATCTGTGATTTCTTCCAGGTAGGGTTCTGTCAAGGAATAAAGCTCACAAACCCCTCTCTAACTTGATAGATTTTTTTTAAGAATTGTCAAAATTGAAAAATTTATACCATTAAAATCAACTTGTGTCTGAGTCTACCTCTTTCCAGGTTTATTCAGGAGGGTCTTTAGACAGAAATCCAGTTTATCCTTAGCTCCGAACTTAAACGCCTTTAAACCATTTGTAGAGGATAACAGAGTTTTTTCTCTTATTGGGATTGTCTCAGAGAACCAAAAACCACATTCAGGAATGAAAGTAGGGTTTTAGAGAGAAATCAGTATTCAGTGAATATTGATGAACTTATTGATAAGTCTTCATACTACTCCAATGCCTGAATAACTTTTAATGATTTATCTTATTGCAGTAAAGTTGTTGGAGCTTCCCTGAGAACTAGTAATTTGATGTTGTGGAGGTATAACTACTTTGATATGTTTGATATCAACCAAGCAATGAACTCAAGCATATGGTACCTTTTTAACCTCTCTGTCAGAATAATTTCCTTTTTCCTGTCAAACATATTGCCTTCCTTTCTTTTGGAAGTTTGCCTATTTGGATACTGTCCAGGAACACAGTGGTCACAAGAATGTCTCTCTTTCTTTGCTTTTCATATCACCTACCCTGTTCTCAATGTGATACTTACCTAGAGTCTGGGCTTATAACAGTGGATTGTCGACTTAGTTCATGGAAATTCTGGAGGAAAGTTAATTTTTCCCCATGTATGATCATAGTGAGCAAATGCTCAGTATCAAATGTAAGTAACTTTCTGGAAAGAACAGGGATTACTGATGGAGATGCACTTCTTAAAATTGCATATATCTAAAATTCTAACTACTAAAAGCATATAATGGGTTTTTAAGCAAAAAATAGATTCAAGTTAGTTTGATAAATGTTTCTGACAAGCAGGAAATTTTAATAAAGGGAACAAGGATGGAGAAGGGTGACTAATACTTGTAATAGATTGTGGCAAAAAAAGAAACTATGACAAAGACAGTCCCTAAATTAAAATGAGATGAATATTTAAGCACTTAATATCACAGGTTTTATGATGACCTTGGATTTACTGTAAATAAAATCTTAATGATGAGTGTTGGACACTGAAAAGTTTAGTATATGACCTTCTCCTCCTCCTCAAGCCAAGTAAAATTGAGGGCTTTCACAGTTTAAAAATGGGTAAGGGACTATACTTGATGGTACAATGGTTAGAGTGATGGTTTAGGAGCCAGAGACCCTGAGTTCAAATCTGACCTCAGATACTTACTAGCTGTGTGACACTGGACAAACCATTTCTCCCTATTTACCTCAGTTCCTCATCTATGAAATGAGTTGATGAAGGTAATGACAAGCTACTCCAGTTTCTTCACTAAGAAAGCCCCCAATGGGGTCATAAAGAGTAAGATGACTATATTGACAAAAGAGCAACAAGAAGAACAAAGGCTGTGCATATTTCTGCTTTTATCCAAATACCAGAAACTCACAGATATCCTGGAAATGTTTAATTTAGTGCTGGCTGGCAAATTGGCTTATGTGCCTGCTAAACTCTTTTTCAGATTTGGAATTTTATGATGGTATACTTGTGTCACTTTAAGGATTGTGGGATAATTCCTAACCTATAGAAAATTTTGGGGGAAATAGTCATTATTTATAAGTTAAGTATTTCTTTTCCTCTTCTCTTTTTTACACCATTAAGGAGTATTTGTAAGCCTGAGGGAACAATATGGGAGTGCTTTAAAGGTCAGCATGAGGCTGTCTGTCAGAAACTAATGTGTCATTGGCTGAAATTTGCCAGCTAAGCTTTCTTCCATGCATTAATAGAAAAGAATATCTATCTATTTATCTATCTGTCTCTCATTCTGTATACACACACACACACACACACACACACACACACAGGCTTTATAAACAACAAACTTCTATATAATCAATACCTTGCCCTGTATTTGTCTTTTATATCAATATGTTTTTTTTTGTCTGAAAACAAGATATATGCCTGTATGATTTTAGACAAATATAGCGGGAAGAGGTATGGAATTAGAGGCAAGAGAAAATCTGCTGAAAATCTACTTTTGACACTAATTACATGATTTTTAAATAAGTAACCTAAACTCTATAAGTCCCTATTTTCCCATATATAAAATGGGAATAATAATATTGTTTTATATGTGTATGTGTATATGTATATATATACATATATACACACATAGCAATAATTGTAGTACTCATCTCATAAGAGTTTTCTGATGGACAAAAGTGTTAATGTACTATTTATAAATCATTTAGCAAACCTCAAAACTGCTTAGAGACAGCCATTATATTATTTTTATAGAATATAGAATATAGAATGTAGTTTCTCATTCACTGTGTTGAATAATGATCAGCATGGTTTTCTTCCCCTATAGACATCCCTGGAAACTTTTAAATTAGATCCACTTAACTTCTACCTGTAGCCTTTCTCTAAATTTTGGGAATGAATTTGGTCCTATGCTGATAAATAGAATGAGCCTCAGTTTGATAGCTCATGGACCTCAGGTTAAGAATATTTGATATCGACTATGGGGGAAATTATAAACATACAATAATGGATATAAATACCCAAGATAGGTTGAGACCTAGCAAGCACACAAACTGTCACAGTGAATTCTTAGCCTAGTGCAAGCACTCTAAAACAAAAGGAGAAATATTATAAATAATCCTACAAAATAAGACGTAATTATTTTTGAAATATTAGCAACAGTGGATTACTTTTCTGGGGCCCAGCTGACTCTATCTAGATTCAAGACTGAGTGGGCGTCTCAGCTTTTAGCAGATAAGGGAAAAAAGACTACTGGTCTCCGGACCTTCTGGATAAAAAAATAGAAAAATAATCTTCTATCTACCAGAGCCTACAGGCGCTACTAAGTTCTCCACTACTCTCCCCTGCAGAGGAAAAGAGAGGAAGGACAGAGAAAGTGAATGGAGTGTCAAAAAAATCTTTTTTTCCCCCCACTCAGACAATGGCTATATTCATGGCTAAGCTGGAGGGAGAGGTGTTTTCAGGATAACTGATTGAAAAGCATAAGTTAGAGTTGTACGACTTTTGCTCTATTAATGACGAGAAAATTGCTTTTTTTTTTTTATTCTATATTGAAAATTATTCTTTCCTCAGATCTGTTGTCTTGTTTGGCACCCAGTGAGGGAGATATCAGCTATTTTCCTCCACCCCTTCCCAATAGCTTGTTAGTAGCTTGATATCAGATGTAGATTTATAGTATTGCCAGATAGGGTTAAGAAGCAAGTTCTTAATAATAGGTACCCCATTCTCCTCAAGGAATAAATTCCTTGATTATCAAATTCGCCATGATTGATATCCCTATGGCCTGTCATTAAATTTCCTGAACACCAAATGTCATCAGGCTGAACCTCTGTCAACTGCCTTCCTGTTCTGGTGCCTGTTTAGAAAATTTGGTAAATTGTAAATGGTAGTTGAATTCAATGAGTCCTTTTTACCTTCTTTTATATAGTCACTGCTTCAGGACTCATGTCCTCATAAGACAGGATACCCCAGAGGAAAAAGCTGGAATTGAACTTTGAAAACCTAGTTCCTACCTCTGATACAACCCTGGGACCAGGGACAAATCTCATAATTTCTCATAAGGTGAGCATCTGAAACTGTCAAAAGAGGATAATAATACTTATTCCATTTTCACAAACTCCACAGTTTGGGAAGAAAGAACTTTATAAATAAATAAAAATTCCATCTAAATGTTAGTTACTATTATTAAATACTATGTGACCAGCTCTAAACAATCTGGAGACTTGTTAATGTTTTACTACCTGATTTTACCTGGTCCTCAATTTATAAAGCATCTGTCTGTAACATTATATCACATATATCATATAGAACTTTTAGAAACTATTGTTTCAAGAGAATCATTAAAAAGAGTCAATAGTTTGGTCAAATAAACCTCCTCAAATAAAAAAAAATAAGTAGACAAAAATCACTGAAGAAAGTAGATCCTTGAAAAGTAGAGTTGGCTAAATAGAAAAGGAGATAAAAGAAATAAAGAAAATCATTTCCTAAAAATTAGAATTGTGCAAGTAGAAGTTGATAACTTCAAGAGATATCAAGAATCCATCAAACAAAATCTAAAAATAAAAAAGGAAAAGGTAAAATATTTCATTGGAAAAAACAATTAATCTGGAAAATAAATCCAGGAGAGATATGCACCGATAGGGCAGAATCAGAGAACAAACTGGTAAAGAGTTAATCAATCAACTCTTTAAATGATTCTAAAATAAAAGCTCCCAGGAATCTTAAAGCCAAAGCTCCCAGATCAAGCAGAAAATATTGCAAAGAGCTAGAAAGAAGTAATACAAATATAATAGAACCATAGTCAGGATTACATCAGATTTAGTCATTTCTACATTAAAGGGTTAGGGGGCTTGATATAATAATATTCTGGAAGGCAAAGGAACTTTGATTAAAACTGAGAATCATTTGTTTAACAAAATTGAGCATAATCCTTCAGGAGAAAATGGATATTTAATGAAACAGAAGACTTTTAAATCCTCTTGATGTAAAGACCAGAGGTAAATAGAAAATTTGATTTTCAAGTGCAAGACACAAGAGGAATGTAAAAAAGTAAAGAAGAAAGATAATACAAGATATTCATTAAGGTTAAAGTCTTCACATTTCTACACAGGAAGACAATACTTGTAACTCTAAAAACTGCATCACTGTTAAGACACTTAAAAGGAGCATGTGTAGGCAGACGGTTTTGGGTATAAGTAGGCTTTGATGGGATGATATAAAAATTAAAAGGTGAGAAAGAAGATTATACTGAGATATTTAAGGAAAGGGATAGGTAGAATGGGGTAAATTATTTCATATGAAGGGACACACAAAATCTATTACGTTGTAGGGAAAGAAAAGGGGGAGAGATAACATCACTTGAATCTTACTCTCATGGGATTTGACTCAGAGAGAATAAACATGCACACTAAATTGGGTATAGAAATTTAGAGAAGTAGAGATGTAGGAGGGAAGGGAGATAAGAAAAGCAAAAGCAAAAATAGATCTAATTAAAAGAGCACAAGTAAAAAGCTAAGTTTTGCTAAAAGGTACCATAGACAATGAAATAATATCAATACTAAACATATGTACTTAATGATATGGCAACAAAATTTTCAAAGAAATTAAATGTTAAAGGAAGAAGTGGAAAGTAAAACTATACTAACTATACTAGTGGAGGACCTCAACTTTATCCTCTCAGAATTACATGAATCTAACCAAAAATAAACAAGAAAATTAGGTGAATAGAATTTTAGAAATACTATATATGATAAGTCTCTGGAGAAAAATGAGTAGCACATATACAAAAATTCATTTTGTACCAAGGCATTTAAAAACCTCAAAATCCAATACAGAAAAGTAGAAATATCAGATGAATCCTTTTCAGATCATAATACAATAAAAATTACATTTATTAGAAGGTCATCAAAAGATAGATTAAAATTAATTGAAAACTAAGTAATCTAATCCTAAAGAAAGAGAAAAAAATCATAGAAATAATAAATAATTTCACTAAAGAAGATGAGGAAAATGAGAAAAATGAGATAACATATCAAAAATACAGAGAATCTAACCAAAACAGTACTTAGGGGAAAATTTATATCTTTAATGCTTACTTCAATAAAACAGAGAAAGAGAGGATCAATAAATTGGGTGTATAAGTAAAAAATAAAAGTAGAAAAAGAGCAGGCTAAAAATTATCAAATTAAATCCCAAAGAGAAATCCTGAAAATCAAGGGAGAGATTAATAAATTTGAAAGTTAAAAAAAAGATTGAACAGATAAATAAAACTAGGAGTTGGTTTTATGAAAAATAAAATAAAGTATTGCTCAATTCAATTAAAAAAGAAAACCAAATTAACAGTATAAAAATGAAAAAAAGAGAATTTACTATCAATGTAAAAGAAATTGAAACAATAATTAGGAGTTATTTTGCCCAATTGGATACCAATAAATCTGACAATCTAAGTGAAATTTATAAAAAAAGAATACAAATTGCCTTAACAGAAGAGTAAATAGAATACTTTAACAATCCTATTTTAGAAAAACAAAATTAATAAGCCATCAATGAACTACCTAAGAAAAAACTCCAGGGTCCAATATATTCACAAGTGACTTCTACCAAATATTTAAAGAACAATTAATTTCAATACCACCTAATCCATTTAGGAAAATAGGTGAAAGAGTCCTAACAGTTTTTTTTATGACATACAGTACTGTATCTAAACCAGGAAAAGCCAAACAGAACAATAAACTGTAGATCAGTTTCCCTAATAACTATTGATGCAAAAAACTTAAAATACTATCAAAGAGATTACAGCAATATACACTATGACCAGGTGGATTTATACCAGGAATGCAGAACTGGTTCAGTATTAGGAAAACCATCAGCATGATTGAACCTATCGATAGTGAAAACAAGAGAAATCATAAGGTTATCTCAATAAATACACAAAAAAGCTTTTGACAGAACATAAGACTCATCTCTATTAAAAATACAAAAAATCATAGCTCTAAATGGAACATCCCTTAAAATGATAAATAGTATATATATGAAAATTATGACAAAGCATTATCTATAATGAGAATAAGTCAGAATCCTTCCAAACAAGGACAACGTTGAAGCAAGAATAGTATATTTATAGAATATTATCAAATCAACATAAAAATGAGTTGAAATAATTAAGAACTTAGCAAAATTGCAGGATATAAAATAAACCTCCATAAATCATCAGCTTTTCTAGATGATACCAACACAATTAAGCAATGAGAGATAGGAAGAGAATTTCCATTTTAAAATAATGGTAAATAATTTAAAATATTTGGAAGTCTACCAGCAAAGATAAATACAAGAACTATATGAACATAATTACAAAATGCTAGACAGTAGAAAAGGGCTAAAAATGTACTCAAGTAAGGTTGGAATAGTGCTTGAAAAAAAATGATTCAGAATAGAAATCAGTTTGTGTAGAAAATTTCTTAGCCTTGAAGTGTAATGTTAGATCCAGGAAATTAATGATCACTTTCAATTTCTATTTTACCTTCTAATTCTAGGATATCAGACCAGTTTTCTGTGATAATTTCTTGCATATGATGTCTAGTCTCTTTTTCTTTTTCTTTCTCCTCCCTCCTTTTTTGATCACGGCTTTTAGACAGTCTAATAATTCTTACATTACCTCAACTATTTTTTGATAAAGTAAGGCAATGTATACTACACTGAACCCAAAATTTTGAATTCTGTTCCTACTTCTTACTAATTACTGAATATAAGCAAATTGTTTTGTGCCTCTATTTACTCATATATAAAATTAAAATGATAATATTTATTTTAGGAGATTATTTTAAGGATCAAATGAGATGATATTAAAGGTATTCAAAAAGTCTAAGACAGCCTTATCCCAGGGGAACCCTGATTTGAGAATTAGGCTAGATCTTTCTTTCTTTTCCTCTCTTTTTCTTTCATTCTCTCTTCCTTTCTTCCTTTCTTCCTTCCTTCCTTCCTTCCTTCCTTCCTTCCTTCCTTCCTTCCTTCCTTCCTTCCTTCCTTTCTATATATCAGAAAACTGAGGCTCAGATAGATTATAATGCTTGTTAAAGAATGTCAGCCTTGACCTTCAATTGAGATTAGAATTTAGAGATGGGAGCAGTTAGATGACACAGTGGATAGAGCACCAGCTTTGAAGTCAGGAGGACCTAAATTCAAATCCAGCCTCAGACACTTAATATTTCCTAGCTGTATGATCCTGGGCAAGTCACTTAACCCTAATTGCCTCAGCAAAAAATAGAAATAGCTGTTTACATTAAAATGTAAATTTGCCATATTTCAAAATAATAGAAATTAGTGAGTATTGCTTTGCATATGGAGCTCCAGATCTTTTGTTACAATAGATTATCACTTACCCATCAGGAAATGACCTAAAAAAAACCCTAAAACTGGAAATCCTAAAACAAACCACATCTGTCTCAGGTAAATTGGACATAATATCAGGCAGTGGTTATGATTAAGTAGAACTAGGAAAGATCTTATTGCAGAAGGTAGGATTTTTGCTATGACACACACACACACAAATCAAGGAAGCTAGGAGGCAGGAGAAACCATAGGCATCACAAGGCCAAAATTGTTGAGAAGGTTGTGGAAAAGAAATTACACTATTTTTCACCAAATGTCACAAGAAAAAAAAATACCTTGCCTCTCTGAGGGAAAATGTAGGTATTTATCCATCTTTTACAGAGGAGAGATCTGAGGCTCAGAGTGTTTAAGAGACTTTTTCAGAATCACACCATTATAGGTGTTTAAGAGGTATTAAAACACAATTCTTCCTAATTCTCAAACCAGCATCCTCTCCATTTTGCCAGTGGCTCTAAACTAAGATCCATGACACCCCCTCTCTCATACATGCATTCTCACATTATAAACACTTTATTTCAACATAATTAAGTTCCTTTGTAATCTTATTCATACCCACCTAGTGACCAGCCATGTGGTACAGGGGATGGATTGCTAACCTGGACCTTGAGTCAGAAGTCTGAGATGTTTACTAGCTATATGACTTTGTACAAGTCAGTTAAACTCTATCTGACTTAATTTCTTTAAATATAAAATGGAGATAATAATAGCACCTACGTCCCAGGATTGTTCTGAGGATCAAATGAAATATGTGTAAAGCACTTAAAACATTATATGATATATATTGGATAAAAATAACTCTGCAATAAAATATTTTCAATGTTTTTAGTTTGTATCTCAAAATTCCTTTTCCTCTCCTTGGTGTACCTTAATTGAGCAGGTATGTCACACATAAGTAACTAATGTACTGCAGTACGTAAGACAAGATTAGGAAAAGTCAAAATGAATGGGGGTAAGACTAGGATCCAAAATATCTGGTTCTTAATAAAAGAATCACCATTTATTTACCTTTGCATGGAGATAGCAAAGAAGCAAGGCCAAGTTAAAGCAAGGATGCTATGCTTTGTTTTGTAAAAAATATAATGTATTACTGGGATGAATAAGCACAATACTCTTAGTGCATACATATAGAATTAGGAAAGCTTTCCTTCCTTCCTTGGATATCAGGAAAAATTCCTCCTCAGACAAGGAAAACTCTAAATCTGGAAGAGAAACAATTGCCATCCTATCATAATGGAAGTGAGGACTTCCAATGGGCATTATTGCGGTGAGACAAATGTTCATTTATATAGACCACTTGAGGAAAAGAAAGACTTTGCAAAAATTATTGATTATGGAAGATATCAATTATAAAGTAATTATTTATAGAAGCAACCACAGAAATATACATATTTCCAGTTCATCAGGAGACCATGAAATAGCACCTTCCTTGCTCTTTGTGAAATACAGTTACTTACCTGTTTTGCTGCTTGCTTTACAAAAGAATAATAATCCCTCCCCTTCCTCTAACTTTGAGAAATGTTGGAAGGACAACTGAGATGGTATATATGAAAATACATCGGGTTCTCTCTGAGAATGACACTGGGAAGTCATTGTTATTACTTTTATGTAACAAAGTGATATCTCAATTACAGGTAGAAACTATCACTGAATGAAAATAAGAGAAGTATAAATAGAATACTTATCAAAGAGCTGATAGGCACTGTATAAATACTTAGGCAGATGTAAAATGGAGAGCTTAGAACAGTCTAAGAAGAAAATTTATGTAAATAGATTTATTTTTATTGCAAGTTTTTCCCCCTATTGTTTTGCTTGTGTTTTTTGACTTTGATACACTCTCAGGTCAGGTGGTCTTTTTTTTGCTATTGGAGACATTATCCTTAAGTCTCCATTTGGATGATAAATGAAGATTACTGAGAAACAATGGGCTAAAAATTTAAAACTTAAAATGAAATAAAGTATTAATTGTTTAAAAATGAGAACATAGAAAGCTAAAAATGGCTTTCTGATCCAGAACATGTAGCTATAACTTGATTAAAAAGTGGGTTCAATGCCTGTCCCAATGAGATTGGTCTTTGTCAGCTTGGAATTCAGACAAGACAAAAGAGGAGGTGACAATGAGGAATACTTTATAAAGGCCTTCAAATTGAAGGGTGCTAATTCAAAGAACAGATAGTAGCTATTATTATTAGCAATGAGAGCTCACATTTATTCAGTGTTTTTGTAATTTACAAAGCATTTTGCTTATAACAACCCTGAGATAGGAAATAATATTCACAGCCTATATTTTGCATATAAAGAAATGGAAGCTCAGAGAGAAATTCAAACCCAGCTTTTTTGACTCCAAGTTCAATCAATGAACTTACTGTTTTCTCAACTAGTTATAAAAGAATCTGCCCCATTTTATGCAATAACTTTACCTTTTAAAGGAATACTTTTGTGATCTTTAATCTTCTTTTACAAGTATTAAATATAACAAGGGACATTTCTACATTTTGTTCCTGGCCAGCCTTTGGTCACCCTCTAAATCTAGAATGTTTACTATACTCTGTATATTCACATGTTAAAGTTTTTGCCTTTCTTGATGGACCATATCCTCCAGCATCATTGTTTTCCTCCCAACCCTCCTGTCCTCTTATCCCTACCTGAGAATGTTATGTTTATTTTTTAGTTTCTCACAGCTCTTGGCCTGGACTTCTCAATTGTGGATTTATGTATATATATATATATATATATATATACATATATATATGTATATATAAATGCACATGCATACACACATGTATAAGTATACATATACACATGTACAAGTATAATATATATCCACACACATGCATAATATATATATACAGATATATATACAGATATTTATAGATAAGATATGTAAACGGATATATAGATATTTTTATTTCTCCTCTCTTGTTAGAGCATGAGCTTCTCAAGAATACGGTCTATGCCATATTCAGTTTTGAATCTTCAGAGCTAAGGACAGTGCCCTTGCAAATAGTTAAGCACCTGATGCATGTTATTGATTTGAATTTGCCTGTATATGGCAATCTAGGCCTGCAATAGTCAATTCAACAAATATTTATCAAGGACCTAGTTCTTGCACAGAATCAGCCTAGTAAAGTAGACCCCTACTGGATTTGGAGGCAGGAATAACAGGTTTTACTGCAATGCCTGGCATACATTATGTCCTTAAAAAATGCCTATTGGTTCCTGATATTTAAAACTTGATTTTGATATTTACTAGCTCAGCCCATAGGTCATGAGTTTGTGACCTTCCCTAGAACAAGCATTAATGAATGGATTGTGATCTTTGGTGAAAGTTGTTTATACATAAAAGAATCCTAAGTTTTTGTTTTTTGCTGTTTGACTACATGATAAATTGGGGAATATGCACACAGAGAATGATATAATCCCAAAGTACAAGTAAAATATGTAAGGTTTTTCCTTTTTTTTAATGATAAGGGAAACTATATGAATTTTGTTCTTTGACTGATACTTGTTCCTACAAAAACAAAAAATAATTCCTTACATTCATTCAAATCTCAGTAAAATCCCACCTTCAGGCAGAAGCCTTTCCTGATTCCCATTAATGCTAGTGCCGTCTCTCCGAGATTATTTCCAATTCATACATACACACATACACCAATATATGTATATATGTATGAATACATGTGTGCATGTACATACATATTTCTCTCTCACGTTTTCACATTGTTTCCCCATCAGGCTGTGCCCTTCTTTAAGGAAATGATTATTTTTGCCTTTCTTTTTATCTGTTCTGTTTAATGCAGTACCTGGCACATAGTAGATCCTTGTTATATTCTTGTTGACTTGAATTGCAAAGTCATAACTGTCTAATGTTTTCATCATTGATACCTATTGCACTAATATGGCAGGCAATACAGAGCACTGTAGCTAGCTGAAACTATGGTGCTGAGCTAATAGGGCATTAGAAAGCATTTCTCTTTGATGTTGTATCTTTTTTTTTTAAAGCCTGGCTTTGCAAATCATTAGTTTCTCATACCTCTTGGTCTTGACGTCTTATTATTATGGCTTATGGCTTATTAAATCATAGAGTCTTTGAGCTCTATGTGGGAACTGAGATATTGTTGAGTCCAAAGCCACATAGTGAGTTAGCTGAGTCTGAATTAGGACCCATGGCTCCAGTGTTCTTTCCATTAGTTTACAGCACATTGTGGTTATTCCATAAATATTAATGCTTAAGCTGCTCCTGTTAGCTTGCAGCAAAGATCACTTTTTGCACATATGAGGTTCAATCCCTTCACTGGCACCCTCATCCTAAAGATTTGCTCATTTTGTTGTTCTTTTCTGTATTATTTTTTTCTTAAAGCAAAGGAACTAGAATAGAAAAGAGATTTTCTTTTTCACATTTCCATGACCTCAATAATATTATAAGAAGTAGATTCATAAATTGAATCAGAAAATTGGTGATTAATGATACTTTCTTCCTGGGCATTTTTAGTTGAAGTATTAATGTTAAATAATTCTTCCTTCATGTTTATGCTTGCAGCAACTCAGCTCCTCTGAGCTCTCTCTGTCCGATTACGCTGCAGTCCTGACCTCTGTGGTCAGATCTCTGATTCTTTACACATTTCTTAGCTGCCGGATGGAAGTTATTATGACACATCTAACCTTCCAAATAAATCATTTATTTGGAAAGCTGGATATGTTAGAACATGCACGATTCATCCCACATTAAAAATAAATGCTTATGTTTTTCTGAAAGCTGTCTGAATCCAAAATGAACATGAAGTAAAAATTGCCAAAAAGAAAAAAAAAATCAACATAGAGAAGGGTATTTTCAGAAAACACAAAATGTGCTGTCTTTTCAAGAGTGAAATATGGCATGTAGCAATGAAAAGTAAAGGGAATTATTTATTTCCTCACAGTTTGGATGACCTAGCAAAACACACCAAAAATGTTTGGGTCAGGTGTTCTCTGCTTGATTTTCCTATGGCTTATTGTCAGTTTGAATGCTTTATAGAAGCTGAAATGTCCACATTTCTAATAGGTAACAATGCAGAAAAATGTTTTTCTGTAATTCTCTTTTCTTTTGACTTTTATTGATGTTTATTACTTCAGAATTATCTAGAACTATTGATTTCATTTCACTTCCTCCCATACCTAATCAATTGCCAATTCTTGTTCAATCTACTCCTACAACCCTTGCAACTAGACCTTTTTCTATTAATATATCTTCATCTCTAGTTTAAAAACTCTACCTTTCAGCCTGCACTATTCATTTGGCATCAAATTAATTTCTTTCCTTCAAGTCTCTTGTGTCTGTAATCTACTTCTGCACAGAAATCAAAATAATATTTCTAAATCATCCCTAATTAGGGCAATCATTTGTTCAAGAACTTTCCAGGGCTCCCTATTGATTCGAGAATAAGACAAACTTCTTTTTAACATTTAAAAGTCTTCATGATCTAGCTACAGTCTACCTTTTCAGGCTCTCCATTGCCAATCCTGTGTTCTAGTAAAATTGGCTGGTCTGTTGCTATTATAAATATCTGACATGTTGGTTTGAATATCTGGAATTTATTTCTTTTCTTACCTCAATATCTCAGAATATTTAACTTCCTTTATGGCTCCTGTCAGATACTATCTCCTATTCAGAGATTTTATTGATTCTTTTAGTTATCAGCACTTTCTCTTTTCTCAAATTACTTAGAATTTGCTTATCATTTACATGTTGTATCTCACAGTATATCACCCCCATGGAGGTGGAGACTATTACTTTAATAGTCCAGGCAACTAGCTGATTACCTTTAAAAAGCTAAAATTTAATATTTGTTGATTTGAATTAAATGTCAGTTGGTCAGCCAGCAAGCATTTATTATTTTCCAGGCATTGTGCTAACTGCTTGAGATATAAGAAAAGGTAAAAATATACTTCCTGATCTTAATAATTTTATATTTTAATGGAAAAGGCAACACAAAAATAATTATGCACACATTCAAACACACAATATATATAGAGAACAGATGAAAAATGACTATAGAGGGAAGGCTTTAATAGCCAAGGGACCTAGGACTAACTTTCTGTAGACTGCAGGATTTGACTCAGAAAGCCAAGAGAATTTTGGAAGAAGGAAATTCCAACTAACTGTGAGTGACTTTATGATCCGATGCTATATAGCACCTTCCTCTCTCCATCCTCTACATTTTTAATGACAGGTTGGGTCCCTAGAGGGAAATTAATTACTCCTCCCTTTTAGATTTTAAAGGTAACTGAGGGATAGAGGAATTTAATAGCATCACTCAAGAGCCTTCATCTTGTTTGCACTCACCATCAATTAACTGGTAGATATAAATAAAGCAGAATTAATTAGTTTTTACAAAGTTTACTAGGTAGGTATGGCATAAACCATTGTAACAGAAAAGTACCCCTAAATTGTAGGTATACTCCCTACTCCAACATACACACACACACACACACACACACACACACATACACGCACAAATACACTTGTTCAAATTAGAAATATAAGGGTATTGAAGCATACACATAGAGAATATATAAACATGGTCTATACCCTCTAACTCTTAGCATTGAGTCCTTTTCTCCTTATAAGAACTATCTAGTAAGTTGACTTCAGAGAAAGGCATTACCTTGATGAGTTGGACAAGTTCCTTGCAGGATGAGTGACTAGGCTATCAAGTTAATATCCTGTTGAGTTGGGTCAGTCAGGCTATAAGGCAGGACTAGTTCTATTTTAGAGTCAACTACAACTACTCCTACTACTTTAATGTTTTATGCTATTGACTTTAGTTGTTAACATGAGCTCTGATAATTCCTTCAACTTTCAGAACTCAGAAGATCTTATTGTCATTTCCATCTTAAGATAAACATTTACCTCTGATAAGGAAAGAATAAATACAAAAGAGGCAAAAGAAATAGGTACAAATCATTCCTAGTTAGGAGATGGGATAAAGGTTCCCCCCAATTCAGCAATTCAAAATAATCTTCATTTGAAATCAATCAGGATGATTAGTAATAAGTCATTATTCTCTCCAGATCTTCTACTGGAAAAATCTTTTAAAGACTTTTCATGATGTCCACGTATTAGCTCCCCAAATTCCAATAGATTGGTAGCAGAAAATATTGTTTGCCCAGGATAACCCAAGAGGAAAGGAAAATCCATGTACTCTTTAAGAAAAGACTTTCATTGGTCAGCCCCACAAAGTTATAAGTAGCAATCTATAGCCTAATCTTTTGCAAGACTCAGGACAATCTTTAATACTGTGACATAATTTGGCCAATATATAAAGGGGAAAATGGAAATATAGAAAGGTAAGATAAAGATTAGATTGAAGAAGAGGATTAGAAATGAAAATGATTGTTTTCCAAAGAGAAAGAAACAAATGCTAATTAAGATGACATAAACTGGAAGTGGAGTAAATTAACGATAAAATATTAATAACAATAAGGAACTTGACAGTAAATAAGAGAAGGAAAGATTAAGATAGAGAAATAGAAAGGGTCCTTAGGGGAAGTCAATGCTTCAAGGGAAGCTCAACTAGTGAAATTTTGAAAACTAATTCAATGAGCACTTTTATTTTTGAGTCTTTTTATGGTTTTGGAGTTGGGAGAGATGGAAAAGGAAAATGTATGTTTTCCCACATCTAGCTTTAATTTATGACCATTTTGAAATTAACTTAAATAAAAATGAAAACTGAACAAATAGCAGACATAAAATGAAGGTTTAACATTCAAAATTAGCCAAAATATTAAAAATTACCATTGTCAATCTGAGTTCATTTCCACTATGAGAATAAGTATTGCTGTCACACTTAAATGCTTTTTTCCACAGTCCTCTAAATGATCCAAAAGAACTGCCCAGTTGAATGAAACTCAGCTGGCCCTCTCCCAAGTCCATTGATTTCAGTCTGACTCTATTGATTCCAGATATTCCAGGTTGCTTACAAACAGCTCAAGTTAAATTAACTTGAGGCCAGTATTTGAAAATGCAGAATTACTCGAACTTTTTTTGTGTCTGTTATTAAGCATTGTTTCTAGAAGATCAATCTTTTAATTACTCTGATATTCCTCATTTATAGGAGTATTATGCATTAGTTGAAAATGTTTCTTCACAGAGCTCTGCTTCTCTAAAAACATTATCCATTCAATATTGCCAGTCATCCTGGAATGACCCTTTCTAAGATCAGTATATCCAAAATGGACCTGACAGTTTCCATTAGAGGCTGACCCTCACACTTTCTTCATTCAAAAGCCATGGCTCATCACACACAAAACACCCTGGAAGCATAATATATATGATAACCTGTGCTTTTTCATTTGGAGCTTTTTTTTTAAGAACACAAAACTGTTTCATATTTATTATCTCTCTTATCATTTTAGCAAACCTAGGAAGTAGAAAGAGGTAGAAATATTTTCTCCACTCTGCATATAGAGAAAATGAGATATGGAGAACTTGTCTTTATCTATAGATTATAGATAAATTGTCCAGCAAGGGAGAAAGGACTAAAAAGATCAGAGGATCCAAGACTTAGACTTGGAAGAAACTTAGCTGTTATCTGTTCTAATTTCCTCATGTTACAGATGAAACAACTGAAACCCAGAGAAAACATAGGATCATAGAACCAAACATTTAAAGGTAACAGGGATTTTAGCCAATTTTTAGGTAGGAAAACTAAGGCCTAGACAGGTCAAACATCCTATTCAGGAACACACAAGTTGTAATTGGCAGAGGCAGGATTCAATCTTAGTTTTCTCTACCCCTAGCAAGCAAATGAAAATGCAGAATTTTCAAATCTGTCTCCAAATCCACGTTCCTTTTCTATTAGTGGATAACACATATCTTAGTGAATTATAAGGTCACACCAACAGGATGATTTCAGAAAGGCCTGGAGAGACTTACACGAACTGATGCTGAGTGAAATGAGCAGGACCAGGAGATCATTATATACTTTAACAACAATACTATATGATGACCAATTCTGATGGACCAGGCCATCCTCTGCAATGAGATCAACCAAATCATTTCCAATGGAGCAGTAATGAACTGAACCAGCTACGCCCAGAGAAAGAACTCTGGGAGATGACTGAAAACCATTACATTGAATTCCCAATCCCTATATTTATGCCCACATGCATTTTTGATTTCCTTCACAAGCTAATTGTACAATATTTCAGAGTCTGATTCTTTTTGTACAGCAAAATAAGGGTTTGGTCATGTATACTTATTGTGTATCTAATTTATATTTTAATATATTTAACATTTACTGGTCATCCTGTCATCTGGGGGAGGGGGTGGGGGGTAAGAGGTGAAAAATTGGAACAAGAGGTTTGGCAATTGTTAATGCTGTAAAGTTACCCATACATATAACTTGTAAATAAAAGGCTATTGAATAAAAATAAAATAAAATAAAGACAAAAAAAGAAAAAAAATTTAAAAAAAAGAATTATAAGGTCATAGAATGTCCAAGACAATCCCAATAAACTTTGGATGTAAAATGCCATCTTCGTGAAGGAAAAAAAATCTATGGAAATTGAATGTAAATCAACAGATGCTATGTTCACTTCTTTTTTTCTATTTTTTTCTCCCATTTGTTCTTACTTACCTTTATTTCTGATTTTTCTCTCAGAAAAATGTGTATTAGAATATTATAAAAATAAAAATAAGATCACAGAATGATAGGTTTGGAAGGGAGTTCAAAGGTTCTCAGTATGTGAGGTTCTCATATAAGATACAAACAAGTGTCACTTGAACTAATTTGTTCTGTCACTATTAATAGGAGCAACAATAATAAATAGAAAATGTGATCATATGTGCCATAAATAGAAGCTGGAACAGACAAGGGAATTCATGTGAACATTGCCCATTTTTCCAAATTCATAATATGTTTAGAGACTGAAGTCTATCAATGAGTATCATATTCTTTCCACTGTACTTTGAAGTGTCTTTATTAAGTATAAAGGAGCATTCCTTGAGTGGTGGGTAGCAAATACTCAGATTGGAAAATTCAGAAAGAAAATTTGTTTCTATTTCTACTTTCTCTCATGTTCTATTATTCCAGGACAATTTTTTTGGATTATCTTCTGCATTATTGTGTCAAATTCTCTTTTTAGTCACAACTTTCTGTCAATTCAATTATTCTTATATTTTTTCTTCTTGAACTGTTCTCCAGATCTGTCATTTTTCTTATATGATGTTTCACATTCTTGGGCTTGGCATTCCCAATCAGAAGGGACTCACTTCTTCCTGGACCCAAAGCCTGACTCCACAAACAGTCCAGGAGGTGAAAATCTCTGTGGTTCCTACTAGGCTCTAGCCATACCTAACTAGCCTCAGGGGTCCCCACTTGCTATTTCTGTGGAGCTAGCCTGGTGGTGTCTGTATTTCAGACAGATTACTCTCCATCCCTGGGTTTTTCTTCAGCTCTTTTAGGGTTCTGAAGGACCCCTATTCTTCTCCAAGTCTTCTTGATTTTTCACCAAGCAATATTTGCCCTGAGGCACAAATTTATTCCTTTTGTGAGGGAAATCTGGAGAGTTTGAAATTTATCAATCTACTCTGCCATCTCCCCTGAATCTTTCTCTATGTCATCATTTGAAAAATATTTTCTGAGTGTTGATCCATCTTCATCCTTTTAATGATGGATTTTAACAATGGAAAGAAGAAAAGTTTCTTTGGTTACCAAGTAAGAGGAATAGGGTTTATAACTGATATGTATCTAACTATTTTATAAACTAATGAAACTTTGTTATGTTACTTGCTAATCTTTGAAGGAATTCTGAAAGAGAAATTATAAATATTTGGAGCAGTGAAATCATTCTTAGAATAAGTCTCCAAGTATCCATGGAGATTACTTTTGGAAACTGTCCTGGATGAGTAATTTGAAATATATTAGTTAAAACAAATCAGGAACAACTTCAATTCCTTCATAAGAAAAGATTATACCTTCCAATATTAGGAAGTGTGATATATGGAACAGTACATTCCCTCTGGAATAGATAACCCAAGCTGAAACCTTGAGTCTACCCTTTTTACATCTGTACCTGAAAACTTAGTGTGGTCATAAACAAATCATTTAACATTCTTCAAAATCAGTTTTCTCATAAAAAAGGGAGACAGTAAGTCCAACTCTTCCTACTTACTTAGGTTGTTAGTTCATTGAAGGCTAGGATGGGAGACAAAAAATTGGCCAATAGGATAGTAAAAAGGTCTGGTGGTCACGGATATGACTGACTGGTTATAACCAGGTTGAATTAGTATGTCAGATATGTTTTAGGTAGAGATAAAAAACTTAAGTAGAATGTCACAAATTTAACAAGAAATATTCATGGAAAATACTCATGCTTGTGACATAAAATATTTGAAAAACATAAGTTCTGGGTAATTAATCATTATTTTTTAAAAATTCTGCCTAGCAAATGATTTATAAGAAGATGGTCATTTGGCCTTCTCTTGTAAATCAAAGACTTCCTGGAGACCTCTTGATGCTCATGAACCTTTAGAAGAGTGAATATTTTTAATAAGTGGCAAAAAACTGATTAACAACAAATAAGAGAATAAATATTAAAACAAGAAATCACCATTCTATTGGAAATCTGGGGGATAAGACTGATTACTCAGTCTTGGACAAAAAGACTGTACCCAGACTACACCATCTAATGAAATCTAGACACAGTAGGTCCACCTTCCCTCAGATCTATCTATCTGATTAGAAAACAATGGGTTGGAATTCCCCTAGAGTCTTTTTACCTTTTGATCATATCTGAGCTTTCCCTGTTGGATGTCTTACCCCAAATTTCTTCTCATCATTAGCCTTGTCCTCTAAATAAGTACACAGGAAGGGAAAATATTCTGGACTTCCTCAATATCAACAATTGACATTTTAATAATAATTTTTCTCATGCTGAATGTTTACTCAGATTGAACACAATTCAAAAATATGATTCAGAAAATAAGGCAGGCTTGATCTCAGTAGGGAGAGTTGAATGGCATTGAATGACAGAAGCACATGCCACTTTTTGATCTTGAGAGCTCTTAGATCATTTCCACCTAGTTTCCTTTCTAAGGTAAGTCCCTTTTGCTCTTATTTTGTACAGGTCCTAGTGCTTAATAAGAAGTTGTTATCCTCTCTATACAGAACATCTAATTATTATTTAATTAACATATAATCATTCTTTTTATTATATTATTTTATTTTTTAAATAGATGCAAAAGATAGCTCTCAACATTCACCTTTGCAAAACCTAGTGTTCCAAATTTTTCTCTCTCCTCCCTCTCCATCTCCCCAAAGACAACAATCAATCACTATAGCTAAACATTGGTAATTCATCTAAATATATTTCCATATTCATTATATTGCACAAAAAAAAGTGCCAAAAAGAAAAAGGCACAAGGGGCAAAAGCAAATAATAAAAAAAAAGGTGAAAATACTATGTTTTACTCCACAGTCAGTCTTTAAAATTCTTTCTCTGGATGTGGATGACACTTTCTATGACAAGTCTATTGGAATTGTCTTGAACATATAATTATTATAACCCCTTTTCCAGAACTAAGGCTCATATTTGTCCCTCTTCTAGTATGGTTGGTGACAATTCATTTGTCAGGGATTTTAGGTTCTTTCTTACCAACTTCATCCTTCATAAACAATTCTCTCTTTGGAGGAGGGAATGGCTGCAATTGTAATAGTCAAGGTATCCTATAATGGAATGAGTAATGTACTTAGAGTCAGAAATCTTGATTTGGAGCCCTAACTGTGGCAATACCTTTGTGATCATGGATAAGATTAACTTTCCTTATCTGTAAAATTAGGGTGATAAAAATTACAGTCTATATCATAAAATGGCTGTTAGAAAAACCTTTTGAAAACTTTAGAATTCTATTGATATATAAATTTAAGATATTATTATAATGTGAATATCATTATTATTAGTATTTTGGGTTATTATTATGATAGACATGAAAACACTTTGGAAAATATGATAATCAAAAGTTGTTATTGTAATCCCCTAATTGGAATGAGGCTTTTCTATGTTAAATGTTTTATATGGTTGAGAATATTTATATAAACGTGTTTTATATATACATATATATATATATATATGATATATCTTATATATCTCTTAATCTAATTCTTTAGAAGTCACTTGTCGTTACATTACTTTTTAAAAGGAGGCCTGAAGGAAAAAAAATAAAGAAAGAAACCAAAAAACCCCCATGGTATTAGATTATTTCTCAGAAAACAATCAAGTCATTTCAAAATTCTTGAGGTATTGGAAATACACCAGTTTTGAGAAAGTCTTCACTCTATAATTCTGTGATTATATGGTCTAGTATTCTAGGAAATGGATCCTTTCTAAAAGCAGAAAAGAAAGTCTTCAGTTGTTGCTTTATTCCTCTAAGAGTATCCAGGGATAGTCCAAGTTCTAATAAGATCACTTTTGAGCCAGTCTACTATATTTATTCATAGAACTCCCAGGATATTACCCTCTCTATCCTTTTAGATTCCTTCCATGTTTTTATTTTCCTTCTTAGAAATATCCAAAGGTTTTATTTTTCTCAATTTGACAATAACAGAGAGACTAAAGGGTGCACCTGCAATTTCAATGTGGTGTAAAAGGAGTGAAAATAAATCCCTTTATGCAGATTTTAGCCACACTCAAATACAATGCAAGTTAAGATCATCCAAATCTTATAAACCATAAATGTCATGGGGCTGCAGAGGAATATACATGATAGAATAATAATAATAAAAATAACCCCTGTGTTCCTCTCAGGATGTGCTGACTACAAAGCATTGTATGTTAAGTTCTTCTTATTTCTTCTTCTTCTTCTTTTTAATAATCAGTTTTAAAGAATTTTTGTGGTGATGGATTTGGGTATACTTCTGCCCCCCTCCTGGTCATCCTTCCAAAATGGGGGTTTTTATTTGGTGATTTGTTTGTTTTAAAACATCTTTCTTAGCTTCTCTTCTAACTTTGAGCTCTGTGCCAGTCCCAATGTTGGAGGGAGAATTGCTTATGTGCAGCAGAGGAATATGTCTAAGTATTGCATACAATTAGTTTTATTTCTTGAAGTTCCTTTCTGTAATTTTGGGGGACTGTATGAACAGATTAACTAAAGCCATCTAGAGGAAGATGACAGGTTCATTCTGGAGTTGCATTTATGTATACCCTCCATTCTGTGCATTACCCAAAAGAAGAATCTATGGCATACAACAAAAATGATGTGACCAGCTGGGTTAATGAGAGAAAAGAAACATCTTATGATTATTGTTATCCTACCAAATCAAATGTCTTTTCTACAACTCTTAAATTAAACCTTCTATTTCCTTGGCCCTGAATTACAATATAAATGAGGACTGCTTTCTGGTCTGTATTTAACTAAATAAATGGAATGTTGAGCATAACAAAGAACTTTGAGGACTATATTAGACAAATGATTATTAAAGTATAGTCTGTTAGTTAATTTATAAAAGATAGGCAAACTACTTTGAAACACAAACTATTCTGATGCATGTAGTTTGTAAACAGAACAAAAGAAAACAATAAACCAACCACATTTTCCATGAAATATTTGACTCTAAACTTTTTTTATTTAATATTTTTATTTTCCCCAGTTATATGTAAAACATTTTTAATATTTGTTTTTAAAACTTTGATTTTCAGATTCTCTCCCTCCTCACCCTCCCATTAAGAAGGCATGAAATTATGTAAAATGTTTTCATCAAAGTCATTTTGCAAAAGAAAACATAAATCTACTCTACCTCCCAAAAAAACCCTCAAAAGTTAAGTTTGAAAAAACAACACACTTCTATCTGTATTTAACACAATCAGTTCTTTTTGTGGGTATGGATAGCACTTTTCATCATAATCCTTCAGAGTTGTCTTGGACCATTGCATTGCTGAGAATAATCATTACAGCTGATCATCACACACCTTTGCAATTACTTTGTACATAGTACATTTAATCTGAATTCATGAAGAACTTTCTGAGTTCATAGATGTTTTTTCTGAGAGCATCCTACTCATTATTTCCCACAGAACAATAACATTCCATCATAATCACATAATACAATTTATTCATCTATTCGCCAATTGATGAACATCCCCTCAATTTCCAGTTCTTTTCCCTAAGAAAAGAGCTGCTATAGATATTTAGTGCATATAAGTCCTTTTCCCTTTAAAATTTTTTCTTTTAGGATTCATGTCTAATAGTGATATTGTTAGGTCAAAGGACATGCATAATTTTAAAGGCCTTTGGGCATAGATTATATCTTTTGATCACTTATTATTGTGAAATGGTTCTTATTTTTAAAAAGTTGACTCACTTTTTCATTTGAGAAATGAGGGCTTTATTAGAGAAATTTGCTTCAAAATTCTTTTCACAACTACTATTGTTAACTGTATCTCCCCATATATTCTATTCTCTCTCTTCTTTCACTCTTTCCCTCCTCAAAAGTGTTTTGTTTCATTCCACCTACTCCTCAAATATGCCCTTTCTTTTATTACCCTCCCCCTTCTTGTATTCCCTTCACCTCCACTTTCTTATAGGGTAAGAAATATTTCTATACCCACATTGGGTGAGAATGTTATTTCTTCTTTGACCAACTCTGATAAAAGAAAGGTTCAATTATTCTCCTCCTCTCCTCATTCTTTTTGTGTCTTTTACAACCAGTAATTTATGCCATTCCACCTCTCCCTTTTCCTTTCTCCTAATTTTATTTTTAAGATTTATCTCTTCATATTCAACTCATACCTGTACACTCTGTCTATATGTACTCCTAACTGATAAAATAATAAGAAAATTCTAATAGGTTATAAGTACCATCCTCCCATATAGAAATATAACTAAACATTATTAAGTCCCTTATGACATCACTTTCCTAACTGCCTCCTGAGTGCTTCTCCTAAGTCTGTAAAGGGCTGAAACTCTGAATAGGTGCACTGGAATTAGACAACCAAGTACTTAAGGCTAATTACCTATTGGACAATAACTCAATTAGAAAATTGGCCCTTCTCACTATTCCATTGTAAGAGGGATTAAGGGGTGGAGTGAGACAAGCCAGAGTCACTTTGAAGGAGAACGAGCAGAAGGGAGGTTGGTGGAGAGCTTGTGGCAATTTTGTCGATCCCCTTCACTTTTCCCCCTAAATACCAAGGACTTTTGTTTATCCTAACTCTGGCTGATTGTGAGCTAACCCAGACTTCACATAAGTCCTCTATTTGAAAATCAATTTTTTATTCAGTTCTGGTATTTATATTATGAATGTTTGAAAGTCCTTTATTTCATTGAATAGTCAACTTTTCCTCTGAACAATCATTTCATTCTTGCTGGTTACCTGATTCTTGGTTTAAACTTAGCTCCATTGCTTTTCAGACTATCAACTTCCAAGCCTATTGAACCTTTAATGTAGAAGGCACTAAATTTTGTGCTAGCCTGACTCTGACTCCACTGTATTTAAATTATTACTTTATGGATGTTTCCAATATTTTCTTCTTGATTTGGGAGTTCTAGAATTTAGCTATGATATTCTTGGGAATTTTTGTTTTCAGATCTCTTTTAGGAGATGATTTTTTTGTTAAAGGTTTTTATTATCAATATATATATATATATATATATATATATATATATATATATATACAGATATTTTTCATCATTCACCCTTACAAAACCTTGTGTTCTAATTTTTCCCTCCCTTCTGCTCACCCCCTCCTCTAGATGGCGAGTGATGTTAAACCTAGGCAATTCTTCTATCCATATTTCCACAAATATCATATTGTAGAAGAAAAATCAGATCAAAGATGGAAAAAATGAGAAAGAAAACAAAATGCAAGCAAATAACAATAAAAAGAGTGAAAATACTATGTTTTGCTACACAGTCAGTTCCCACTGTTCTCTCTCTGGGTGCAGATGACTTTCTTCATCACAAGGCTATTGCAATTGGCCTGCTCATTGTTGAAGGGAGCCACGTCCATCAGAATTCAGCATCATATAATTTTGTTGTTGCTGTGTACAATGATCTCATGGTTCTGCTCATTTCGCTTAGCATCAGTGCATGTAAGTCTCTTCAGGCCTTTTTAAAATCATTCTGCTAATCATTTCTTAAAGAACAATAATATTCCATAACATTCATATGCCATAACTTTTTCAGCCATTTTCCAATTGATGGGCATCACTCAGTTTCCAGTTTCTTGCCACTACAAAAAGGGCTGCCACAAATCTTTTTGTGTATGTGGGTTCCCTTCCCTCTTTTATGATCTTTTTGGGATATAAGCCCATTACAAATATTGCTAGATCAAAAGGTATGCACAGTTTGATAGTCCTTTAGACTTTGTTCAAAATTGCTCTGCAGAATTGTTGAATCAGTTCACAATTCTACCAACAATGTATTAGTGTCCCAATTTTGCCACATCTCCTCCAACATTTCTCATTATCATTTCCTGTCATCTTAGTCAATCTGAGAGGTGTGTAGTGGAACATCAGAATTTAATTTTTTTTATTTCTCTGATAAATAGTGATTTAAATGTACCTTTTCATATTACTTGAAATGGTTTTAATTTTATCATCTGAAAATTGCCTATTCATATCATTTGACCACTTATCAATTGGATAATGACTTGAATTCTTATAAATTTAAAACATTTTTTATGTGTTTTAGAAATGAGATCTTTATCAGAACCCTTTAATGTAAAAATGTTTTCCCAGTTTATTACTTCACTTCTAATCTTGAAAACATTGGTTTTGTTTGTACAACACCTTTTTAGCTTACTATAATTAAATTATTCATTTTTCATTCAATAATGTACTCAAGTTCTTCTTTGGTCATAAATTCCTTCCTTCTCCACAGATCTTGTAAACTACTTTTTATTCTTCTAATTTGATTATAACTATAACTAAAACATGAATCCATTTCGATCTTATCTTTGTATAGGGCATTAGGTGTGGGTCAGTGCCTAGTTTCTGCCATTTTAATTTCCAGTTTTCTCAGCAGCTTTTGTCAAATAGTGAGTTCTTATCCCAAAAGGTGGGGTCTTTGGGTTTGTCAAACACTATATTATTATAGTCATTGATTATTTTATTCTGTTTCTTAGTCAGTACCAAATGCTTATTATGACAGTTAGACTGCCTTCATTTGCATTTTTTTCATTAATTCCCTTGAAATTCTTCATCTTTTGTTCTACCAGATGAATTTTCTAATTATTTTTTTCTAGTTCTGTGAAGTAATTTCTTTGAAGTTTTATTGGTATGGCACTAAATAATTAGAATAATTTAGGTACTATTGTCTTTTTTTTATATATTAGCTCAGTCTACCAATGAACATGTGATATTTTTCCATGAGAAATTTAACTTTGTGTGGAGAGTATTTTGTAATTGTGTTCATATAGTTCCTGACTTTGCCTTGCCAGGGGGATTCCCAAATATTTTATATTATCTACATTTATTTTAAATGGATTTTTTTGTATCTCTTGCTGCTGACCTTTGTTGGTAATATATAAAAATGCTGATGATTTATGTCAATTTATTTTGTATGCTGAAACTTTGCTAAAGTTCCAAATTATTTCTAGAATTTTTTTAGTTGATTCTCTAGGATTCTTTAAATATAGTATCATATCACCTGCAAAGAGTGATGATTTAATTTCCTCATTACCTATTCTAATTCCTTTAATCTCCTTTTCTTCTCTTATTGTCAAAGCTAACATTTTTAATACAATATTGAATAGGAATGGTGATAGTGGGCAACTTTGTTTCACCCCTGATCTTATTGAAAATGATTTTAGTTTATTCCCATTGCATATGATGCTTGCTGATGCTTTAAATAGATGCTACTGATCATTTTAAAGAAAACTCCATTTTTCCTTATACTCTCTAGTGTTTTTAATAGAAACAGGTATTGGATTTTATTAAGTACTTTTTCTGTATCTATTGAGATAATCATATGATTTATGTTAGTTTATTTTTTACATAATCAATTATGCTGATAGTTTTCTTAATATTGAACCAGCCCTACATTACTGGTATAAATCCTACTTGATCATGGTCTATTAACCTGGGGATGTCTTTCTGTAATCTCTTTGCTAATATTTTATTTAAGTTTTTTTGCGTCAATATTCATTAAGAACATTGGTCTATGATTTTCATTCTCTGTTTTGACCTTACCTGTTTTAGGTATTAACATCATGTCTGTGTCATAAAATATTTTGGTAGGATTCTTTATTTCCCCAACTTTTTTTCAAATAGTTTGTATAATGTTGGAATTAATTATTCTTTAAATGTTTGGCAGAATTGAAATGTAAATCCATCTACTCCTGGAAATTTTTTGTTAGGGAGCTGATTAATAGCTTGATCAATTTCTTTTTCTAAAATGGGACTATTTAAGTAATTTATTTCCCCCTCTGTTAATCTGGGCAATCTATATTTTTGTAAATATTCATCCATTTCACTTAGATTATCATATTTATTGGCATACAGTTGGGAAAAATAGCTCCTGATTATTGCTCCAATTTCCTCTTTGTCAGTGGAAAATTCACCATTTTCATTTTTGATATTAACAATTTGATTTTCTTCTTTCCTTTTGTTCATCAAATTAATTAAAAATTTATCAATTTTGTTGGTTTATTAGTTGGATAGTTTTTTTAATTTCGCTTTTATTAATCTTCCCTTTTATTTTCAGAATTTCAAATTTGGTATTTACTTGGGGATTTTTTGTTTGTTCTTTTTCTAGCTTTTTTCATTACATATCCAATTCATTGATCTTCTCTTTCTCTATTTTATGCAAGTAAGCATCTACAGATATAAAATATCCCCTTATTACTACTATGGCTGCATCACACAAATTTTGATATGTTGTCTCATTATTGTCATTCTCTTTGATGATATTATTGATTGTGTCTATGATTTGTTGTTTCACTCACTAATTCTTTATGATCAGATTATTTAATTTCCAATTAATTTTTGGCATGTTTTTCCCTGACTCTTTCTTATATGTGATTCTTATTGCAGAATGATCTGAAAAAGATGAATTTACTATTTCTGCCTTTTTGCATTTGATTTTGAAGATTTTGTGCCTTAATATATGGTAATTTTGTGTGTGTGTGTGTGTGTAAGTTCCATGAGCTGCCAAAAAAATGTATGTTCCTTTCTGTTTTCATCAATTTTCTCCAAAGATCTATCATACCTACCTTTTCTATCATTCTATTTACCTCTTTCTTGTTTATTTAGTGGTTCGATTTATCTAGTTCTGAGATAGCAAGGTTGTATCTACTATAGTTTTGCTGAATATTTCTTCTTGTGGCTCTCTTAACTTCTCTTCTAGGAATTTGGATGCTATCCCAATTGATGCATCTTTGTTTAGTATTGGTATCTCTTTTAATTACATCTGTTTTTGCCTTTGCTCAATCTGAGATCAGGGTCACTACTCCTCCTTTTTTTAATTCAGCTGAAGTATAATAAATTATATTCCAGACTTTTACCTTTTCTCTGTTTGTATCACTCTGCTTTAAGTGTCTTTCTTGTAGACATCATATTGTAGGATTCTGGCTTTTAATCCTACTTCTGTTTTATTGGGAGAGTTCATCCCATTCACATTCACTGTTAAAATGACAAATGTTTTGTTTCCTGCCATCATACTTTCTCCAAGTTGTGCTTTCTTCTTTCCTTTCTCCTTTTCCCTCTTCCCTGTATTTTTCTTATGACCAACACCTCCCTTAACAATCCTCACACTTTATAGTCCCCACTTTCTTAAACGTTTCCCCTACAACTTCTGTTTTCCCTTCTATTAGCCTCCCCCTTTCCTTCCCATTTTCCTTCCAACTTCCATATAAAGTGAGACAAGTTTCTCCACGAGTACAAATATAACTGATATTCTCTCTTTGAGACAAATCTGATAAGAGTAATATTCATATAATGTTCATCCTCCACCCTTCTTTCTTTCAAATATAATAGGTCTTCTTTGCCTCTTCATGAGATATAAGTTATCTCCGTTTCCCTCTTCTCCCCTTACAATTCCATTTCTACTTCTAGTTTCTTTTTAATGTTATCATAATAAAATCAAATTATACCTGTATACTCTAAGTATACCCATAACAGAGATATCTCAAGAATTCTTTCCTTTTTTTTTTTTTTACCCTTTTTATGCTTCTTTTGAGTTCTGTGTTTGGAGATCAAAATTTTTGTTCAGCTCTGATCTTTTCATCAGAAATAAATGAAATTCACCTGTATCATTAAATGTCCATCTTCTTCCCTGAAAGAGAATGCTCAGTTTAGCTGAATAGTTGATTCTTGCCTGCAATCAAAGTTCCTTTGCCTTTCAGAATATTAGATTCCAGGTTAGATGGATCCTTTAAGGCGGAAGCTGCTAGGTTTTGGGTAATCCTGATTGTGGTTTCTTGCTATTTGAATTGTTTCTTTCTGACTACTTGCAATATTTTTATCTTGGTCTGATAATTCTGAAATTTAGCTATGATATTCCTTGAAGTTTTCATTTTGAGCTCTCAGGAGGTGTTCAGTGAATTCTTTCAATGGCGATTTTATCTTCTCATTCTAAGATATTGGGGCAGTTTTCCTTGATGATTTCCTGAAAGACGATGTCTAGTCTCGTTTTTTCATCATTGTTTTCAGGAAGTCCAGTAATCCTTAGATTGTTTCTCCTAGATCTGTTTTCCAGATCATTGTTTTTTCCAATGAGTTATTTAACATTTTCTTCTATTTTTTAGTTCTGACTGTGTCTTGATATGTTGAGTCATTCATTTCCTATGTTCAATTCTAATTTTAGTGAATTATTTTCTTCAGTGACCTTTTTTAGTTCCTTTTTTATTTAGCCAATTGAATTTTTAAATGGCTTTTTTTTTGTTCAATGGATTTTTTTCCATTTCCCAAATTCTGTTTTTCAAGGAGTTGTTTTCTTTTTCCATTTCACTAAATCTATTTTGTAAGTTTTTTTTCAGATGATTTCTGTTTTTCCTCTTCCAAATTCTCTAGCAATGTTCTCATTTCCTTTCCCCAATTTTCTTCTAACTCTCTTTTAAGATTCTTTTAAAATTCTTCAAAGAGAATCTTTGAGATGGGAATAAATTCCTATCACCTTTTGGAGTTTCATTTGGAGATAATCTGCATTTTAGTGTCCTCAGGGTTTGAGATCTCTGCTTCTCTTTCCCCATAAAAACTATCTATGGTGAGAGTGCTTTTTGCTTTTTTGCTCATTTTTAAAAAAATGTTGAGATCTGCTTTTAGGGCAATGGGGAGATTGTCCAAGTTTCCTTTACAGAAGACAATGACTGTGCTGGGTTGGTACTGACTAACTTCAAGTGCTGGGTGGGTGTAACCAGTTCCTGAATTATTCTGGGGTTCTGTAAAGGACTGAAACTCTGAATAGGTGCACTGGAATCAGAAAACCAAGCACTTAAGGCTAATTACCAATACTCTATTAGCATATGCATGGAAAATGGCCCTTCTCAGTATTCTGTGCTGGCTTGATCTTTTGGTGTATACAGATAATTGTAGGAGGGATTAGGGAATGGAGTAAGACAAGCCAGAGTCACTTTGGATGAAGATGAGGAGGAGAGAGGAGGTTGGTGGCGAGCCTTGTGGAGGTTTGTCTGTCTCCTTTATTTATCTCCCTAAAGACCAAGGACTTTTGCTGATCCTGACTCTGACTGATCTTGATGTCAATAGGGAGCTAATCTGATGTCACAGGTTCAAAGGCTCACAATTTGCCTTTTTTATTTTTGTTGGATGTTTTATGCTAACCTGCTGATCTACTGGCATGCAATCAGGAGAGTAGCCAACACTGCTGTAGATTCCTCCTGTTATATTCCCTGGTGTTTGGGGCCCACACCTCCTTGGGTCTATGTGCTATGCCTATGGTAGGCTTCTTCCCTCCATGCCTGATTGATGCAGACCTTTTCTGAAGTTGTTCCAAAATATCTTCTGCTGGAAATTTGTTACACCTGAAATATTTGTGGGTTCTGTCACTCCAAAAACAGTTCAGGGGCTTGATTTGGTATTGGTTCTGAGGGACATCAGGAAGAGCTCAGATAAAAGACTTGTCTCCTCAGCCATCTTGGCTCCATGTCTGGTGAATTCTTTCCATTTCTATTTTACCCTCTGGTTCTAGAATATCAGGACAGTTTTCCTTAAAAATTTCTTGAAACATAATGTCTAAGCTCTTGTTTTTAATCATGGTTTTCAGTTAGAGCAATAAGTTTTTAAATTAACTCTCCCGAATCTATTTTCCAGGTTAATTGTTTTTCCAATGAGATATTATACTTTTAAAATTTTTTCATTTATTTGGTTTTGTTTTGTTGTTTCTTGGTTTTTCATAAAGTGATTAGCTTCCATTTGCTCAATTCTAATTTTTAAGGAATTATTTTCCTCAGTCAGCTTTTGTACTTTATTTTCCTTTTGGTCAATTTTGCTTTTTTAGGGCATTCTCCTCCTTACTGGTTCTTTGTATTTTCTTTTACATCACTCTCATTTCTCTTAATTTTTCCTCTATCTCACTTGATTTTCAAACCAAATCTTATTTTTCTTGGACACTTTGGATGTAAGAGCTTTGATTTTGTCATCTTCTTAAGAGTATACATTTTGATCTTCCTTGCTACCATAATAACTTTCCATAGTCAGAATCTTTTTCTGTTGTTTGTTTATTTCCCAGCCTATTACTCAGGTTTTAACTCTTGTTAAAGTAGGACTCTGTTTCTAGAGTGATGAGTGCAATGTGTCAAGTTTCAGGGTTTTTGTGCAGAGGTTTTGTTTTCAGAAATCCTTCCAGGGACCTATAAGTTTTCAGTTCTTTCAAGGTGTTATAATCCTAGAAGAAGTGTGAGTGACCAAAAGCACTCTTTTCTCCTTCTGACCAGCTGTTCACCCCCTTACCATCGATGGGGCTGAGACCTCTGAAAGCTGCTACCATTGCTGCCACTGCTGCCACCACCTCTGCCATGGCCATTGTTGCCATTCTGATGGTTTCCCAAGGCCTTCTTACCCTAGGAAGACAAACCTTTTCTGCCAAACAAACATCTTTCATGTCTCTGACTTGAGAAATCTGGAAACCCCCAGTGCTGTTGCTGATTCAGGGACCCTGAGGCATGCTCCACAATTGCTGATGCAGGGGAGACTCCCACTGTGGGACCACAGTCCTTTTCAGCTGGACATCTAAGTTGTTTTCAGCTGGAAAATTGTCCCATTCTATTTTTTGTGCATTCTGATGCTCTAAAATTTGTTTAACATGCTCTGAAATTTGTTAAAAAGTCATAATTTAAAGGTACTTGGAGGGGTTTGGGGAGAGACTAGGTGATTCCCCACCTTTACTTTGTCACCTTGGCTCTGCTTATCCCCTTTTTTATGGGACTCTAAGCTTTTGGACAGTAGGAAGAGAAACTTAGGTGGCTTGAAAGCCAGAGATATACATCTCTCAGACTTATCTGGGTAGTTTTTTTGATTGCTCTAAAACATACTAAAAAGGTCATTTGGGGGAACATTTTGTTATTTTGTTTTGTTGTGATTTCTTTAGACTGTGATTAGACAGTTGGATTTTATGATGTTCCTGTTGTTGTTGTTTACAAGTTAGACTACCTGCTATAAAATAGCACACTGTTGTGGGTAAAAAAGCTTTGAAGAGTTTTCTTTTTCAGTATCTTTAAGCAGTTGGAGATACATGTGAATGAATATTGGTTTAGCTGTTACCATGGTTATTCAGGTGTTGATAGATGAATGCGATTTCATAGGAATCAAGAAAACCCCCAGACTCTTGGCTGTGGGAATACTTCTTGACACCACCACTCGTATTTATATGGGCTTTTTGTCATATTAAGGACACATGAGGGAATGTAACATATGAGGAAAGGAATATAAGAATGAAGAAACAGTTATGGTATTATGTATATTTTCTGAAATAATGACACAGTCTAGCATTCTCAATATTTGGCAATAGGTTAGTACAATGTTTGGGAGTTGTTATGAATACCTTAATAATGAAGACAATGATCAGGAATTAGAGAAAATAATGAGTCCTTCCTCATAAAAAAGTTCCCTGATTGAGGGATAAGCAAGGAGCATAGTAATTAACAGAACATCACCAAAAGCAAATTATTTATCTTCAGTGGTCCATGTGGTAAAAGCATCAGACCCAGCAATGTCATTTGTAACAATGATGATTAAGAACATAATAAAGGGTATTGGCCATGTTGTTAATGTTGAGAAACTTAGTTTGTGTCTGATTCTTCATGACCCTATTTGGGGTTTTCTTGACAAAGCTAATGAAGTACTTTGCCATTTCCTTCCCTGATTTATTTTACAGATGAGGTAAGTGACTCACCCAGGCTCACACTGATGGTAAATTTGAATTCAGGAAGATGAGTCTTCCAGTCCCATCATTTCCAATATACCAGCTAGCTGCCCCCTGTGGCCATCCTAGGTAGTGTTCAATTTGGAAACGAGTTGGTAGGAAACTTAGAAAGAACCCAACTAGGCAATATCAACTGAAGAGCATTTAAGGATCAAATTAAAATTAGACCCATGAACTAACAAGAAAGGGAAAGATCTGCAAAGATTACCAGAACAAATTATTTTCTCTTATAATAATATTATACCTGCTATACGTGAACAAAAATTTAAGGCATTTCTGTTCTTCCCACACTCTGATGTATTTTCTCTGATGTGCTCTTTACATTTTCATCTTTAAAAAATGATAATAAAAGTATACACATGGATCAAAGATATCTTTGATGAAAATATAAGAACAGAACAGCAAGTCTTTTGCAAATGATGTTATGACACAGAACTTTAATTGGAATTGTTTACCTACAGCAAAAACTTTTCTTGGGGCGGAGGTGAAAGAAAGGGTAGGGAGAATGCACATCACAGTCTTGACACATGGGCAGCTATATGCATCAGGCAAAATGAAATGTCTTGCTGTTTACACATTAGTAATTAGGAGAGAGGGTGAGCCTCAGACAGAGGTCTGGAACTGAATTTTGGGATAGCAAATTGGGATCATTGTCCTCTGTAGCCTTCTGGGACATCAGAAAATAGTAAAAATGAAGTGAGAGGAGATAAGCATTGCACATGAGAATTTATACAATACTTTTAATGAGTATTTAAAAAGTATTAAAAGTATGAGCTATTCCTTGAAATAAGGAATCTTCTGTTTTTTACACCAATAGTCTTCTGATGATGCTCAATGGGAGGAGTCATGGAATAATAGAATAGGTAAAGAATGAGTCATAAGTTCACCCCAAAACACTCTAAGACATACTTAGTAGAGATAAATAAGGCTATATTTCTCATTGGAAAATAATTAAAAAGGGAAGATGACATAATAATATTATCAGATAGTTATATTCCCAGAAGAGGAAATGAATCAGTCATGTAGTAAGAGCAAGAGGTTCACTTGATCTTTCTGGATCTCAGTTTTCTCAACCATAAAATGAAGGGGTTGAATGTGGAAAGCAATGTATAATAGAAGACAAAATATTAGACATGAAGTTAGTAAGACTGTGTTCAAGTTTCATCACAGACATTACTAGCTCTATGACTTTTCTGTTTCTGTGAGCCTCAGTGTCCTCACTAGTAAAATGAGAGTGCTGAAGTTGATGACTTGTAAGGTCCCTTTGATCTCTAAAGGAATTTCTTATGATATTTGAAACTATAATCAGATGAAATCTAAATTCTCTTCCAAATAAAAATATATTTTTAAAAAGATGTATTTGGAAGACCATTAGATTCATTGAATATCCATGTTATGTCAAGAAACAGAAGATTTCTAGCATATTGGATGGACATGCTCTTTGAGTTTAATAGAAGACATAAATGAGAGTCACACAGAATAGGAAAACAGTAGCGAGGTGGTACAGTGGATAGAGCACCAGCCCTGAAGTCAGGAGGACCTGAGTTCAAATCCAGTCTCAGACATTTAATACTTCCTTGCTGTGTAAGCCTGAGCAAGTCACTTAACCCCAATTGCTTCAGTAAAAAAAAAAAAAACAATACCAAAAAATACCAAAAAAAACAAAGAAAAAAAAAAAGATGTTAGGCACAGATTATATTGGGGACAGATCATGTTGACTTTGTCATCAGGTCTTTGGCATATACATAATTTTTAAAAGATAATAACTTTTTCTTTTCTTTTTTATTATTATTAAAGCTTTTATTTATAAAGCATATGCATGAGTAATTTTTCCAACATTGACCCTTGCATAACCTTTTAGTCCATATTTTCCCCTCCTTTCCCCCACCCCCTCCCCAATACAGGTAATCCAATACATCTTAAATATGTTGAAATACATGTTAAATCCAATATATGTATACATATTTATACAGTTGTCTTGTTGCACAAGAAAAATCAGATCAAAAAGAAAGAAAAAGAAAAACTGAGAAAGAAAACAAAATTCAAGCAAATAACAGAGAGTGAGAATGCTATGGGATTCTGTTGTGTTCCACACTCTGTTCCCATGGTTCTCTCTCTGGGTGTAGATGGCTCTCTTCATCACTGAACAAGTGGAACTGGTTTGAATCATCTCATTGTTGAGGAGAGCCACGTCCATCAGAATTGTTCATCATTTAGCTGTCTTGTTGCCATGTATAATGATCTCCTGGTTCTGCTCACCTCACTCAGCATCAGTTCATGTAAGTCTCTCCAAGCTCTCTGAAATCATCCTGCTGGTCATTTCTTACAGAACAATATATTCCATAACATTCATATACCACAGTTTATTCAGCCATTCTCCAATTGATGGGCATCCATTCATTCCCCAGTTTCTAGCCACTACAAAAAGGGCTGCTACAAACATTTTTGCACATGTGGGTTCCTTTCTCTCCTTTAAGATCTCTTTGGGATGCAGGACTAAGAGAAACACTGCTGGATCAAAGGGTATGTATAAGTTTTTGAACGTAGTTCTAAATTGCTCTCCAGAATGGTTGGATCCATTCACAGTTCTACCAACAATGTATCAGTGTCCCAGTTTTCCCATATCCCCTTCCAACATTATCTTTCCCTGTCATCTTAGCCAATCTGACAGGTGTGTAGTAGTATTTCAAAGTTGTCTTGATTTCCATTTCTCTGATCAATAGTGATTTGGGGCACCTTTTCTTATGACTAGAAATAGTTTCAATTTCTTCATCTGAAAATTGTCTGTTCATATCCTTTGACCATTTATCAATTGGAGAATGGCTTGAACTATTATAAATTTAAGTCTCTATATATTTTATAGTTCTCTATATATTTTAGAAATGAGGCCTTTATCAGATCCATTGGATGTAAAAATGTTTTCCCAGTTTATTGTTTCCCTTCTAATCTTGTCTGCATTAGTTTTGTTTGTACAAAAACTTTTTAACTTAATATATTCAAAATTATCTAATCAAAATTATCTATTTTATGATCAATAATCCTACTCCACAAATCTGAGAAGTAAACTATACTATGTTCTTCTAATTTATTTATAATATCATTCTTTGTGTCTAGATCTTGACCTATTTTGACCTTATCTTGGTATAGGATGTTAGGTGTTGGTCAATGACATAAACATTTTTGACAACACCATCAAATCAAATGAAATGTTGTAGATAAAACAGTTTGTAAACCTTAAAGTGATCTATAAATAAGATTTATCAACATTAATTATAAAACATTAAAAGAGGCTCAAATGATTTTCCCAGTAATGCAACTAATAAATATCTGAGGTCAGATTTGAACTAAAGAAGAGGAGTCTTCTTGAATCCAGATCTGGCACTCTATCCACTGCTCCACCTAGCTGCCTCTTTTCTCCCAATCGGTCTCTATATTTAAATTTTTTTCATTCCAAGTGCTTTAATTCTTATAGTATTTTATTGTTCTATAAGAAATAATGAGCAGGGTGATTTTAGAAAAGCCTGTAAATAAACTAATGCTGAGTGAAGTGAGCAGAACCAGGAGAACATTGTACACAATAATAGTGACAATTTGCAATGATCACCTTTGATAGTTCTTTTCAGCAATACAGTCTTTGAAGGGATTCATGATGGAAAATGCTATTCATATCTAAAGAAAGGACCATGGAGTCAGAATACATACTATGCATACTAATTATTTTTTACTTTATTATTTTGGTTCATTTATTATTTATTTTATTTTTCATTTATTATTTTTTTATTTTGTTCTTTTCTTTTCTGCATTTTTTCCCTTTTATTCTGACTCTTCAATCACACAATGACTAATGTGGAAATATAATTGCACATGTATAAACTGTATCACATTGCTATCTTAGGGAAGGGTGAGAAGTGCAATGGAGGGAGAAAAATAGAAATCAATCTTATAAAAGTTATCTTATAACTCTTATAAATGTTAAAAAAAATTTTGAATATAAATATTTGTAGAATTATTGAATAGAAGATAGCAGAGTTATTTTGAATTGCCCCCATATAAATCAATTAACAAGAAAAAAATTATTAATATTTTTCATGGTAACATTTGTTCAAAATGTTGTTAAATATTTTTAATTATCACTGTTGTTATATCCAGGTGGCTGTAGGCAACAGTTCTATCTGCAATGATTCTCTACAGTTTATTTATTGAGTGCCATTTATTTATTGAATTCCCAAATATATTACATGGTTTATAATTGTTGTATGAATATTTGCTGTTTGTTTGATTGTAAAGAATAGAAAGCTTCTGGGTTATAATTCTGGTCACTTGGGTGTGTCTTTCTAGTCATCTGGAGTGGAAGGTGTTGAATTTTTGGAAGTTTTCAGGAAGTTTTTTTGCATTTTTCATATTGCCACTATATAACCTGTGTGGATCACCAACTCCAGATATCTTAACGAAATTGACATACCATTCTACAATTTCTGGCAATGACTCAATTCAAAATTGCTTTCATAAATCCCTCTATTTCTACAAATAATTATATATGTGTATTTGATTTTTTTTTCTTACATACAACTGGTCGAATTTATGGATATCTTGAAATTCTACACTTGGCTCTTAATATAACCAAAACCAGTTTTATTGAACAAAAAAAGTGGCATATAATTGCTATTCATCTTATCTAGCTAACCTTTAATTTTATTAAATTAGATATAATTGTAGTTGTCCTTTAGGATTCTGTCCTGGATCCACTTATTTTTCTACAACCCTTCGCTTGATTTCATTAACTCCTGTGGATTTAATTACCATCTCTAAGGTGATTCTGAAATGTACTTATCCTGCCCCATCCCTCCAATTATATATCTCTACCTTTCAGACTTCTCAAATAGATGTTCAGTAGATGTCTTAAACTACATATAACCAAAATAGAACTCATCTTGCCCCCTAAGACCTCTTCCCCTTTTCCCTGTTATTGTAGAGGGCAATACCATGTTCCCTTAGGGTTGCAACTTAGGACTTATCTTGAGCTACTCACTTTCATCTAGATATCTGAGTCATTGCCTAAGCCTGTGATTTCACTTCTGCTACATCTCTCTAATATGTCCCCTTCTCTCTGCCATTGCCACTATTCTAATACGGGTCCTCCTCACATCATGTCTTGATCTTGCAATTGACTTCTGGTGAATCTGCTTGCCTGAAGACTGTCCCTATTTTAATCCATCCTCCGATTCAGTCACTAAAGCAGTGACTTTAGTCACTACAGCATAGATCAGATCATGTTACTCCCCAACTTAATAATACCTTTCTGGCTATTCTAAGAACAAAATACTGTATCTCTTGAATCTTGGAATTTTCTGGTTGTCCTTCATGTTTGGAAGATTCTCATTCAGCAATTCTACCTCCTAACTATCTTGGATTCCTTTTGTCCCACTTAAAATTCCCTTTTATAAATAGTATATCTTAATTCCTCTTAATCCTAGTGTCCTCTTTTTTATTAATTATTTCCTATTTATCCTGTATACATTTTCCTTTGTATATATTTGTTTGCATATTGTTTCTCCCACTATATTGTAAGGTCCTTTTGTCTCTCTTTTTTGTCCTCAACACTTAGCATAGTCCTTGGTACATAGTAGGAACTAAAAAATGTTTATTGATTGATTATATGTTCTGAGAATACTTGTCAGTTCTCTCTTTTTTTGCTAATGAAGTATTAATTTTTTAATTGCTATGTAGTATGATGAGTTCTGACATAGTTTAGAGTTTTCTTTGTAAACCTATTAGATCCATTACTGTCCATTTTACCATATCAAAAGACTTGCACTATTGGTAGCTAATTAATCTAAATATGTTCTTTCTATTAAGCTTTGACTTCAAGATGCCAGTCAGTTTCTTAACATGCTAAGTAAGCTTCAGCTTTCTCCTTAATAGTGTTGTGCTTGAACTTGCCTGGAAAAAAAAAGACTTTAGTATCACTTTGATCCATTGGTTCAATCTGATCATTATTTTCAAGCACAAAACTTTTGGTCTTTGCTCTTCTTTGACACACATTAATAATTTTTCATTTACTGAGTCCAAATAACTTCTTAATGTCATTGAAAAAAGTTTCCATGAAATCAATTAGCGTTTTAATGTGCTTTTGATATAGCAACATAACTTGATATCCTCCACATACATCAAATGATCAATATGACCTTTTAATATCCATTGTTCTTGACATTATTGTTATGGAACTATGTATTGAATAAAAGAGAGTTTTTTTTCTGTGTACTTCAAATACAGTATCACTTTTGCTATACTTCAATTTATCTTACATATTTGTAGTACATAATTATACAATGAAAGTGGAACTGAATTAAAAAAAAAAACTATCCAGTGATCAATAAAGGTGGTATAAAAGTTATGGTGCTTTTGGATGGCTTGTTCAATAACAACCAAATCAATGATGCATTACTTTGTACCCCTCTGAGACTTTTTAACACACTCTTTTTGCCCCATAAAAACAATCTATTGTTTCCTTGTAAGTGTTGATAGATTTTTTTGAATGATATAAGCTGTGAATGCTTTGTGTAAAGTACATAGCCATGTAATTGGACTATATTTGAAAAGGTCTCTAGTGTTCTCATCTTAGGGTAATAAATATGTGATTCTTTCTGTTAAGAAAGATGGAATCAGGCTTGCATCAGAGAGGAAATGGGCAAAAAGCTTTGCTAGTAATTCACATACTATTATGAAATACTTGAGCCAATAGCTATAGATTTTATCCAACTTCATTTCTTTCAAGTTTTGAAGTGAAGATACCATTTCTGTCACTTTCTTTTATGTAAGTATTCTATACTTCAGCATATTAATGATGGGTAATATTTCCGTTTTGCTTTGATACAACTTTTCCCTTCATTTCATGTCTTCTTTGGCTATATACATGACTGGAAAGTTTTCTTAACTTATTTATTTAATTTCAAGATGTCTGGCATCCTTGGCCTACCCAAAGTAACTGGGATTATGTATATATAGGCTATAGCCTGCCATGCTATGCCATCCCATCTATTTATGTAATTTATTCAGGCAGTTTGGTCACCCCAAGTAAGGTGTTGATTCAATCAGGAGTATCACTAATATCTAACTGGAAATAAGTTTCAGGGCACAATGATTTCCCAGTACATTAACTTACTTGGCATTCCTTTATTTTCTTTTCAGCTTTCTGCTCCATGACATGAATGATCAGGATTTGAAAGAGTTGTTATCTCATTATTATCTTCTTTTTAAATGGAGTACAGATAGAAACAACTAGGAAAAGTCACTAACTTGTTATTCCTTTATTTTTAATGTTCTCTGAACGTTGCACAAGTGGATGAAGTGACAGCTTTTTGTAATTGAATGAAAATAGTGGGATGAAAGCTTATCTCTGCAAGCTTACTGAAAGCATCTTTGGGACAATTCCAGTAAAAAAAGGATAAAAGATTTGTTGTTATCTTCATTGTTTTTGTTTTGAGCCTTTGTCTACTGACACAGAAACATGTCTCAGAAGTCAAAGGATGCCTGAAGTTACCGTTTGGAGACTCTTAGAATAATATATTGTAGTATCTTAGAGATTTAAAAAACAACAACAATAATATATTACCCAGATCTCCATCAGAGGCTTACAATTAGCAGTTGATTGCATGTTAGGCAAGTAAGATCAAGATAGTGGGAACTAAAATGTTTAAAGAGACTTAATCTCTTCACCCTACTTTTATACTTTCTCTTCCCTTTTATATAGAATCTGCTTTAATGAAATAGTTTGATATCAGTCATTTATGTTTCCATGTTAATTTGACAGGATGATTCCTGGAAGAAGTATATTTAGTCATTTAATTTTATTTCCATTATCTAATGAAAGGCTTAGGCATTAGTGATCCAGGGCATAGTCTGACCTCTCGATTCATACTGCTAGGCAACTACCTAGCTTGCTTATACCCAAATTTAACCTTGAATGGTGACAATTCTTTAACCCACTTTTCTTGTGTAAAGAAATTGATGACTTGACAAAAAGGGCTTTAAAACAAATGGGAATGATTGGTCAGAGGTGAGAGAACAGGAGTAGGAGGTGGTGGTTAATTTTATTTAGTTAATATGTAAGAAAATCTATCCCACAATCTAGTTTGACCCCAAGGAGTATTGCGAGTCTCCTGAAAGATTCTTTTCCAATTCATTCATGAATAAGCTCCATACATTTTGCTTTGGGCTGTATGAGGTATATGTGTTTCTAAATTTATTTCTCAATTTATGTCAGTCTTTAAAAAAATCAAATCTGTGAAATACAGACCTGGGTTGAGGAGGAAACATCTAAAGCTGCTATTAAATAGGATCTTGTATCTCTGAATATAAGCTCAATGTCACTGAGGGCACTGGGAGAACTTAGGGCTATTTTCACTTTAACAGCAAGTTCTAGTAAATGTTCCAAAAGCTGACACTGTGATTTCATTGACTCCAGGGGAATAACGATCTACCTATAATAACTCACATTTGTGTAATGGTTATAAAGTACTTTGCATACATTATCTTATTTGATCCTTACAACAGGCTGGTTCAGTAGGCAGTGCAGGTAACAGTCCCCATTTTATAGATGGGACTCAGAAAAATGAAGTAATTAGTTCAAGGTCACGTAGCCAATAATTGGATGCTGATGCATTGTCTCCTCTACCACAATCTTTTACTTCCCTATTTTCCTTTCTCTTTCTCAAAATGACTTGAAGTGATTATGCCATATTTTTCTTTCTATTATTGACATGTTAAAAAAAATAAAATCATGTCATGTGATGAAGCTCATTAGAAAAGAAGGTGAATGGGCCAGAACAGGACTTCTTAATTTGACTTAATTTATCACAGACCACTTACACAGTCCAGTGAAGTCTATAAATCTCTTTTCAGAATAAAGTTTTTGCATAATTGAAGGAATGATAAATTTCATTTAGAAGTCAATGAAAATAAAGATTTATTCCCCCCCCCCAAGAGATAAATGAAGGGGAATTCATATCCATGAAATCTATCCCTGCATTCACTGGATATCCTTCAACACTAGTTTAAGAATCTGTGAAGCCTCAAATCTGTCAGGACTTCCCATAGCAGAATGGGCAGATGAGAACAAATTGTTCCAAGGGTCACAAACATGGCTAAAGCAAATGCTGAGGAATGCTTAGAACTTAGTCATACATCAAAGGTGCTAAGGTCATCCACTGTATCTTGGGCCATTTCCAGTCATCTTAACTTTTATCCTATTAGCAGACTTTGATGACTCAGGAAGAGGAATAAGGCTGATAACTTTGTGCAATTCTGCCTCCCTTGAATACAGTTTACACACATGTCAAGACTTCATGTGTGATATTGTTGATCCTCTTTGAAAATGAAGAATGAAAAACAAGAATCACTGGGGTAGAGAAATGACTGCTTCTCCATGACTTATTGGGGAAAATGAAGTGTTGCTTGAAAAAAAAAATGAAATTAATGATTTGAGAGAAAAAAAATGAAATGAATGGAGAGAAATTGAAAAAGTTATTAAGACCCTGGGAGATAGAAACAAAGAAATGAAAGAGACATAGAATCAATGAATCCTCAAATGAATGAATGAAAAAAAAGCATTTATTAAGCATTTTAGGTGCCACACACTGAAATAAGTGCTAAGGATACAAATAAAAAAGGAATGAGAGTCGTTGACCCCAAGGAGTTTATATTATAAAAAAAAAGGAATGAAGTATTTAGAGGGATGGTAGTGGATTGTGAAATTACAGGTGGAACCAAAGGAAATTTGACTTGAATGATCTATTAAGGAGGCAATTAAATTTGATGATGGATTCAGAACTGGAAAGAGAAAGGAGGTGACAAAGAGTATGTGGGATTGGCAAGGTTCCAAATAATGATTTGTAGCAAGGCTTCTTAAAACTTTTGTATTTGTGACTCCTTTTGCCCAAGAAATTCTTACATGACCCCAGATATATAGGGATATAAAATAGGTAAATAAATTAAACATTTATCAGGAATAAATCATCATTTTATGACCCCCCACTTCAGTTGCAAGATCCCATATGGAGTTGTGACCCACAGTTTAAGAAGCTGGGGTTTGTAGGATAAACCAGAAGAGACACTATGCAGTAAAGATCACAAAAAGAAGAAATAAACTGCTTTGTGTATCTCCATTGAAAAATACTATCTGGAATTGATAAGGAATCATGGTAGGTATATTGTCTGCTTGGGGTAAATATGAAGACTGTTATAGTGAACCTTCCTGCTGTCTGTCAAATATGAAGGAAGACCATAGCTCTTTTCTGCCAATATATGTTATCTTATAATGTATCCAGAATGAATGTTATATGCTTAGGAATTTTTAAGAGCTAGGCAAAAAACTAAAAAATTTGAAAATATCAGTAGTACTGTGATATTTAAAAAATTCAAGAGATAATATGTGTGTAATTTTATCATTGTATCAATATTGTCAGAATATTTTATTAATAAAAGAATGGGCATTTGGCCATCTCTTTCTTAGACCAAAAACCATAATGGTGGTAGATTTATGGTTTATATGCTCATTGAAAGACAGGTGTTCCTGAAAGTGACAATCAACTCTGACTGGTTAACAATGAATTGGTTAAAAATTAATGAGAGAATTAATAACAATTAAAGAGAGAATGTGAAGCTGAACCTATTTACATGAAATTTCATTATGATATTTACTTCTAAGTTAGCCTTAGTCAACTTATTCAAAGAATTCATCCCTACCCAAACCTGAAAAAAGCATAGGTCTCCTCATTTGCGTGAGGTTTGAGCAAGATTGATAGTGAGACTTAACTAACTTTCTTAACAATGATATACTTCAAGAAACTGAAATTTTGAAATCAGGATTTTCAAAAAAGGGAAGAACTCTGGATACACCCACATCATTATTTACTAATAACTATTTCTCTCAGTTTGGTGTTGCCTTTGTAGTCAGAAAGCTATATTTCTAGTTCTAACACCAATGCTTTCTATATGGTACCTTAAGCAAGTCACTTAACCTCTTTGCATATTTCCTCAACTGTGAAGATTAGTGAGTTGGAATAGATATGTCTGAAGTCCCTACTTAGTCTAAACTTATGAACTATGACTCTACGGTATATTTCAACTTCAAAAGGATGAGTTCTATTTTTATCACTCTACTGATTAAAAATTGGGACTTTGGAAATTGGAAAAGAATAGCTGGTTCAGAAGTTTATCTCTGAAAATAGGATTTCAGTTTCTAGGCAATGTTTTAAAATACAGAAATGATAGTATATATGTGAGCTATAGATAACTGCAGTTTGCTGAATTTGGAGCTGATTGAAAAACTGAATTATAAGATTAACATTCTCATGTTAGCCTCAATTTAGATCTGCAATGGAGATCCCTAGGGAACTTTGGTAGTTCTGTTCAAAATTTTTGCCAGTGACGTGCTTTATCAAAAATTTTATATGCCATAAAGCTGGGATTGATTCATAACATATTGAATATCAGAATTAGGATCCAGAAAGAGTTTGAAAAGCTGGAATAATGGTCCAAAACTAACGAGATGAAATTTAATAAGGATAAATTTCAAGTTCTGGTTTTGGCATCAGAAAAAAATATTAATTCTTCCAACACAAGATATAGATAGGCCTATTTAGACAACAGTTTGTATTATAAAGCTCTGGGTTTTAGGAACCTGGAAACTCAAGGGTGTGACATGAAAGTCAAAATAAAAGAATGTAATATTCCACTGGGTTAATATAAGGAGAATATTCAGAATGAAGCACTGTTTTAACTTCTGGCTAGGCTACCCCAGGAAGCTGATAAAGTGAAGAATGTATAAACAATTAGTAACCATGATGTTTGGAGAGATATGATACCATACAACATGAGGATCACTTTTGGAACTTGGGAAAGAAAAGGTTTCTAGGAACATTATAGTTATTTTCAACTATTTGAAGAAATATTCTGCAGTAAAGTGATTAGATTTGTTTTACTTGATCCCAGAAGTCAGAACTAAAAGCAGTGGAATTTAGTCTCAATATAAAGAAAAAAAAACTTAGTAATTTCCTTTGTTGAAAAGCATATTGGGGGGAATGAGTCAAGATGGTGGAAAGGACATATACTTCTTTCCGAGCTCTCCTTCTACCCACACACAAATTATGAAATTTAGTGCTGGACTGGCAGAATCCAAGAATATTGGGAGTGCAGCAAATTACCAGCAGAAGATAATTTCAAAGATCACCAAAAAAGGTCTGTTTTGATTGGGCATGGGCACAGGGGAAGGTAGCCAGGTGCAGACAGGCAGAGCATGGAGGCCAGTGTATGCTGAGAAGACCAGGGGCAGAGGGCGGTCTCCATGGGGCAGAGAATCTACAGGGAGGACTCTACCACATTGTTGACCACTCTGCCCTGGCTACAACCCACTAGATCAGCAGAGAAGTTATAAAACATCCAGCACAGACACAAAAGGTAAAGGGTAAATCCTGAATGGTCAGAGTCTCATGGGAACTGGCCATGACCACCCAGAACTGTGAGTTGACCCAATGCAATTCCAGAACAGCCTTTGCTGCTTCCTGGTGTGTAGAGGAAGCCTGAGATTTCTTTGCCCTAAAAGCAGATCAAAATTAAAAATGAGTAAAAAGGCAAAGAGAGCTCTAACTATAGGTAGCTTATATAGTGAAAGATAACAGATTTCAAACCCTGAGGAGACTGAAAGCAAAATGTCTTCAGATGAAGCCCCAAAGGGTGATATAAACTGACCCCCACCACACAAGGCTCTCCTAGAAGAAATTAAAAGGTATCTTATAAGAGAGCTAGAAGGAAAATGGGGAAAGGAAAGGGAAGCTTTGCAAGAGGGTTTGGAAAAGGTATATAATTCTTTAAAAGATAGATTGGAGAAATAAAACAACTCCCTGAAAAACAGAATAGGTGATATGGAAGCCTTAGGTTCACTTCAGAGTAATAATCATGGTGTTAAAGGTTCAGATCCTTCTATTATCTCTTCCAAAATAACCCGGTTAGTTTTCTTAGAGGCCTATCACCCTCCTTGGTTCCAAGAGCTCTTGCAGCTTGTCCTTTGCCTCTGCCAGCTTCAGCCTCCAGCTCTCTCTGAATCTTGGTTTTGCATCTTCTCCTGACTGAATTCTGGCTCTGTCAATCTCCACTGACTTACTTCTCTGACTCCTCCACTGACTTACTTCTCTGAGGCTCTCAGAGCTTCTTATATATGAACTTTTAAAGGTGTGAACCCAAAGGTTGACTCCTCCTCTGAGAGAGTGGGATTGTGGTAGGTGTAACTTTGTGAATCTCCTGGACTTGTGAACTCTAATGTGTGGGCTAATGTGTGAACTCTCAAAGGTGTAAATTTAAGCATTGTTTCTACCAATTCCAGTGAGTTAATACCTTGTAAGGATTCTAACAATTCTCCAATTGATAAATGGTCAAAGGATATGAACAGACAATTTTCAGATGAAGAAATTGAAACTATTTCTAGTCATAAGAAAAGGTGCCCCAAATCATTATTGATCAGAGAAATGCAAATTAAGATAACTCTGAGATACCACTACACACCTCTCAGACTGGCTAAAGTGACAGGAAACGATAGTAATGAATGTTGGATGGGATGTGGAAAAACCTGGACACTGATACATTGTTGGTGGAACTGTGAATGAATCCAACCATTCTGTAGAGTAATTTGGAACTATGCTCAAAAAGTTATCAAACTGTCCATGCCCTTTGATCCAGCAGTTTTACTACTGGGCTTATATCCCAAAGAGATCTCAAAGGAGGGGAAAGGGACCCACATGTGCAAAACTGTTTGTGGCAGCCGTCTTTGTAGTGGCTAGAAACTGGAAATTGAATGGACACCCATCAATTGGAGAATGGCTGAATAAATTATGGTATATGAATGTTATGGAATATTATTGTTCGGTAAGAAATGACCAGCAGGAAGATTTCAGAAAGACCTGGAAAGACTTTCATGAATTGATGCTAAGTGAAATGAGCAGGACCAGCAGATCATTATACATGGCAACAACAACATTATAAGATGATCAATTCTGATGCATGTGGTTCTCTTCAACAATGAGATGATTCAAACCAGTTCCAGTTGTTCAGTAATGTAGAGAATCAGCTATACCCAGAGAGAGGACTGTGGGAAGTGAGTATGGACCACAACATAGCATTTCTATTCTTTCTATTGTTCACTTGTATTTTTGTTTTCCTTCTCAGGTTTTTTTTTCTTTCTTTCTAGATCCAATTTTTCTTGTACAACAAGAGAAGTATATAAATATGTATATATGTGTTGCATTTAACATATACTTTAACATATTTAGCATGTATTGGACTACCTGCCATCTAGGGAAGAGGGTGGGAGGGAAGAAGGGAAAATATGGAACAGAAGGTTTTTCAAACATCAGTGTTGAAATATTACCCATGCATATGTTTTGCAAATAAAAAAAATAAATATTAAAAATAATAAAAAAGAAAAGTATATTGGACTATCTGTAGAAATAATGAGTTTACTATAATCATAGGAATCCAAGGAGATTATGATTATGTTATTTGAGACATTGGAGATTTTAAGTATGCATTGGATTGCATAACTTCTGAGTTCCCTTTTAATTCTGAGATTCTATAATTCCATGAAATTTAAATTACTAATCTTACTAGTAAAAATATGAAAGGTATAAATCCTGACAAAATAAGGAAAGATTAATATAGGAAAATTTTGTGACATATTATTGTACCAATTGGAAGTCAAGAGACTAGGGTCTCTATTACTAAAAAGTTAGGTGAACTTGGGCAAGACACAAGTTCTCAGATAGAGGAGTTTTTAACCTTTTTCTAATTTTTTTTGGATTGGAAATATTTCCATATTTTAAAAAATATTTTGGCCTTTCCTCCCCCAAGATAATGTTGAAGGTGAAGAATGAGGTTGTCTCCCAGAAGAGTGAAGCTAAATCCAAGTCCTTGAAGACCAAGAAGGAAATGTTGAAAGATTTCCATAGCCACAGAAAGAAAAAAAATCTGAATATCCTCCATCTTCTGGAAAACCAACATTAGGTTTCCCTTCACCACTGAATCTGCTATGGAGAAGATTGAGGAAAACACTCTAGTTTTCATTGTAGTTGTCAAAGTCAACAAGCCTTAGATCAAGCAGGCAGTAAAGAAGCTGCATATCATCAATATGGTCTAGGTCAACACACAAATCTGGCCTGATAGAGAGAGACACAAAGGTCTGTCTTTCTCCAGACCATGATACTTTAGATGTTGCCAACAAAATTGGAATCATCTAATTATGTCCAGCTTTCCCACTCTACCTGTAATAAAAAAGTTTTCCAGAAAAAAAATTTGATAACTACATTTGACCAATTAGTTTTATGTTATCATAGGTTTTTTATTTTATGCATTTAAAAATATTATCTTGAGAAGAGACCCTAAAATTTAATTAGACTGCCAAAGGCATCTATGACATGACACACACACACAGATAAACCAAACATGAAGAATCTCTGTCAAAGGAATAGTTTAAGTGTACTGAAGATCTGTAAATCTAAAAATAAGTAGTTGGGACTATATGATCTTTCTTCTCTCTATCTCTATGTCTCTGTTTCTGTCTGTCTGTCATTCACTCATAATAACCCTAGGAAAGAGGAACTATTATTAATCCATAGAGGGAATGAGGAAAATGAAGCTGAGGGACTTGCCTAGAGACATACAAATGATAAGTTTTGAGATAAAGCTTGAATTCAAATCTTTATTTTTTGCTCTATCCAAGACCAGTGTTGTATTTGCCATGCCTTTTAGTTGCCTGAAGTGCACTATTGGACATCCTTTCCAAGCAATGAGGAATTCAATCTGGTCATAGAAGATCAGACACTTGGCTTCTCATATTTTCTCTTTGATGTTCTCTGTCTGATTTCTAAGCAGTAAAAATGTGATTGTGGACACATGTATAAATACCTAGGGGGACACAGGCATACCACATTGGTTTTTGATTGTTTTTGTCAAGGGTTCAGCAATTTCTGAACACATATAAATACAATATCACACCCACAAATACATAGAAGGCAATCAAAACAAAACCTCAAATTACCAAAGCTGAGCCACTGAAAGCTTCCCAGAATCTTATCTAGTCATTCACTCACACACTTTCACAAAAGATGTACTGATCTGATAATTGTGTACCAGCCCTTTGGCTGTTAATCTATTTTGATACATGCAAGCATGAGGGAGAAGGGAAGTGTTTTGAAAATGTGGACAAAGATCTTATCTCCTATTAAGGCCATTATTACTGGCTCCATGACTCATGGGAATCATTGCCCAGACCTTTAGTATATCTAAAACCACAAGCCATCTTCCTGCTCAGTTTAATGCCCAGCACTTTTCTAAGTACACTTGAGCCTAAGGTAGCACAAACACAGACACATAAGGAAAGCTGCCCAGACTAGTAGACTCCATAGCGTCAGATCTTCTGCCACAGGAAGGTCTCCTTCGCCCACCTAACTCCCTCTCACTCACTTTAGCTTTAGGTCAAGTTAGGACTATCAGGATAACTTCTGTTCCAAAGACCAGCGGTATGTGACTCTTTCCTCATTTGACAGAGATGAATGCTTTGCCCTGGATGAGTAGCAGGGCAGAGTTGTTGAAAGTGGGAGAACATCAGACTTCTTGAGTTTTTTCCAAGATTCAAGTTACTTCAAGCACTTCTAATTTCGGTTTCTAGAGGGAAGAGAGATAATTGGAAGAAAGGTTTCTGGGGAGACGTGAAAGGAACTGTTCCTGTCTCTAATGTGCTATATTAGAGAATATAGAGTGAGTGCTTTCCCTTGAGTGAGATTTAGAACTCTCTCTCAGTTGAGTTAGGTTATCTCACTACCATTGAGAGTTTGTTTTTCATTCTGAATTCTCTGGTATATATCCTCCTACGGATACCTTCTCTGATTTCTGTTTTGCCATGATTTGGATAAATGGGTTTCTTAATTATATGCTATACATGTTCATTGTAAACCTAGTATTTTATGGGAAGTAAGTCAAACCTTGGATTTGGGGGTCAACATAGTAAGTTCCCTTTCTCACATCACAATAAGTGATCAGAAATTAGCACGAAGCTGATCATATCCAATAAACTAACAATATTTAAGGTAGCACATAGATACAATGCTATTCCAATTACAATATCTGTTTTGGGAGAGCAAATTGGTCTCTGGTCCCAAATTCCTACTCTTCTACCTGCTAGGAATAAAAGTCTCTTTTAAGGAAAGGTGGGGAAGATGGCTAGAGATGTCTCTTCTCCCTCTCTTTGAGCCACACTCCTTCCCCATGCTATAAATGGGAGAGTTTTCTCACCACACATGGGCCCTTGTGGTTTACAAATGGAGCCTTACCATAAAGTGACATATAACAATAAACAACATAAATAAATATAACAATATAACAATAAATATAACAACATAAACATAAATATAAACATAAACATAAATAAAAAACATAAACAATTTTCAGTCTACAGATAGTCCCAGAATGAGAGACTGATGCCATCAATGCAGTCTTGGTGGATATAATTATCTTTCTTCCATAACTAATCTGTTTTGATACTCTGATTATGCTCATACACTGAAAAAAGAAATGAATTTTCTTTTTCTTTCTTCACAAGAAGAATTATTTTTTTCTAAAAGGTAACAAAGATTACCCTGGCAACTTATTGACTTCTACCTCTCTTGAAACAATTTAATTGATACCCAAGGCCATGAGAAGTTTTATTCATACATAATAGGGGCCTCTGAAACTTGGTAAATATTTGAAGATTGTTATGGGCCAGAACTCTGAACTTGAAACAAAGGATTCTTACAAGGTCAGTGGAACTGAGAGAGACAATAGTTATCTAATTTAGCCCAGTTCAGTATGATTGATTTAATCCTACAAGGAGATGTTATGGGCCAGAACTTGAAATAAGGTACTAAGTGTAATTGAGGAGACAATGGTTAAATCTAGTTTAGCATTGATTTAATCTTTCAAGAAATAATGGTTTCCTAGTGATATAATGATTGGTTTATACTCAGTATAGAGCATATAAGCAAGAAGCTCTCAGGGTCAGAGTACATAACCCCACTAGAAGCTATCAGAGGCTGAAACAGATTCATTCCCTCGTCCATCTTTGTGATGGCTGAAAGCTGGAGCACAAACCCATGGACACAGACAGATTCATCCATTTCACACCACCTTGGTGGAAGGCTCTCCTCCTTTGCTTCTCCACTGAAACCAAGACTCCAGAAGTCCTCCAGAAAACTAGCTGAGTCCCAAGTAAAGGAGATAGGACTTTGAAAGAGATAATAAAGGATTTGGACTTTAACACCTGGCTGTACTTGTGATGATTACTGAACTGAAAACGAAGGCTGCCTCCAGAGATCCCAAGAAAACCTCAACAGAGAACATTACATTTTAGAGAGAACATTACAGAAGACCATTAGAACCTATTTCATTTTTATTTATAGCTTTTTATTGACAAAACATAGGCATGGGTAATTTTTCAACACTGACCCTTGCAAAAACTTCTGTTCCAACTTTTCCCCTCCTTCCCCCCACTTTCTCCCCTACATGGCAGGTAGTCCCATACATGTTAAATATGATAAAGTATATGTTAAATGCAATATAGTATACATATTTATACAGTTATTTTGCTGCACAAGAAAAATAAGATTTAGAAATAAGGTAAAAATAACCTGAGAAGGAAAATAAAAATGCAAGTGGAGAAAAACAGAGAGAGTGGAAATGCAATGTTGTGGTCCACACTCATTTCCTATACTTCTTTCAGTGGGTGTTGCTGGTTCTATTCATTACTGATCAATTGGAACTGATTTGGATCATCTCATTGTTGAAGATAGCCATTTCCATCAGAATTGATCCTCATATAGTATTATTGTTGAAGTATATAATGATCTCCTGGTTCTGCTCATTTCACTCAGCATCAGTTCATATAAGTCTCTCCAGGCCTTTCTGAAATCATCCTGCTCATCATTTCTTACAGGACAATAATATTCCATAACATTTATATACCACAATTTATTCAGCCATTCTCCAATTCATGGGCATCCATTAATTTTCCATTTTCTAGCTACTACAAAGAGGGCTGCCACAAACATTTTGGCACATACAGGTCCCTTTCCTTTCTTTAATATCTCTTTGGAATATAAGCCCAGTAGTAACACTGCTGGATCAAAGGGTATGCACAGTTTGATAATTTTTTGAGCATAATTCCAAGTATCTCTCCAGAATTGTTGGATCCATTCACAACTCCACCAACAATGGATCAGGGTCCCAGTTTCCCCAAATCCCCTCCAACATTCATCACTATCTTGTCCTGTCATCTTAGCCAATCTGAAAGGTGTGTAATGGTATCTCATAGTTGCCTTGATTTTCATTTCTATGATCAATAATGATTTGGAACACCTTTTCATATCGGTATAAATAGTTTCATTTTCATCATCTTGTTCATATCCTTTGACCATTTATCTATTGGAGAATGGCTTGATTTCTTAAAAATTTTAGTCAATTCTCTATATATTTTGGAAATGAGGCCTTTATCAGAACCTTTGACTGTAAAGATGCTTTCCCAGTTTACTGCTTCCCTTCTAATCTTGCCTGCATTAGTTTTGTTTATACAAAAGCTTTTAAACTTAATATAATCAAAATTTTCTGTTTTATGATCAATAATGGTCTCTAGTTCTTGTTTGTCACAAATTCCTTCCGCTTCTACAGGTCTGAAAGGCAAACTATCCTAAGTTCCTCTAATTTGTTTATAATCTCATTCTTTTTGATCTTATCTTGGTGTATGGTTTTAAGTGTGGGTTAATGCCTAGTTTCTGCCATACTAATTTCTAATTTTCCCAGCAGTTTTTGTCAAATAGTACATTCTTATCCCAAAAGTTGGGTCTTTGGGTTTGTCAAACACTAGATTGCTATAGTTATTGACTATTTTGTCCTGTGAACTTAACCTATTACACTAATCAACTAGTTTATTTCTTAGCCAGTATCAAGTGGTTTTACTGACTGCTGCTTTATAATATAGTTTTAGATCAGGTACTGTGAGGCCACCTTCATTTGATTTTTTTTTCATTAGTTCCCTTGATATTCTTGATCTTTTGTTCTTCCATATGAATTTTGTTGTTATTTTCTCTAGGTCATTAAAATAGTTTCTTGGGAGTCTGACTGGTATAGCACTAAATAAATAGATTAGTTTAGGGAGTATTGTCATCTTTATTATATTTGCTCAGGCCTATCCAAGAGCACTTAATATTTTTCCAGTTGTTTAGATCTGACTTTATTTCTGTGGAAAGTGTTTTGTAGTTTTGCTCATATATTTCCTGACTTTCCCTTGGCAGATAAATTCTCAAATATTTTATACTATTGACAGTTATTTTAAGTGGAATTTCTCTTTGTAGCTCTTGCTTTTGGATTTTGTTAGTGATGTATAAAAATGCTGATGATTTATTTGGATTTATTTTGTATCCTGCAGCCTTGCTAAACTTGTGGATTATTTCTAACAGCTTTTTAGTGGAATCTCTGGGGTTAGCTAAATATACCATCATATCATCTGCAAAGAATGATAATTTGGTTTCCTCATTACCTATTCTAATTTCTTTAATCTCTTTTTCATCTCTTATTGCAGAAGCTAGCATTTCTAATACAATATTGAATAGTAATTGTGATAGCAGGCAACCTTATTTCACTCCTGATTTTATTGGGAATGGTTCCAGTTTATTACCATTGCATATGATGCTTACTGATGATTTTTAAATAGATGCTACTGACTATTTTAAGGAAAAGTCCATTTATTCCTATACTTTCTAGTGGTTTTAATAGGAATGGGTGTTGGATTTTATCAAATACTTTTTCTGCATCTATTGAGATGATCATATGGTTTTTCTTAATTTGATTATTGATCTAGTCATTAATGTTAGTAGTTTTTTTTTTTAATATTGAACCAACCTGCATTCCTGATATAAATCCTACTTGGTCATGGTGTATTATCCTGTGGGTGATTTTCTGTAATCTTTTTGCTAATATTTTCTAAGATTTTTGCACCAATGTTCATTAGAAAGATTGGTCTATAATTTTCTTTTTCTGTTTTTGTCCTACCTCGTTTAGGTATCAGCACCATGTCTGTATCATAAAAGGAATTTGGTAGGAATCTTTCATTCCTTATTTTTTCAAATAGTTTATATAGCATTGGCGTTAATTCTTCTTTAAAAGTTTGGTAGAATTCATCTGGTCCTAAGGATTTTTTCTTAGGGAGTTGATTAATACCTTGTTCTATTTCATTTTCTAAATTGGGAATATTTAAGCAATTTACTAACTCCTCTGTTAATCTGGGCAGCCTATATTTTTGAAGGTATTCATCCATTTTATTTAAGTTATGAAATTTATTGGCATAAAGTTGGGGAAAGTAAATCCTAATTATTGTTCTAATTTCCTCTTCATTAATGGAAAATTCTCCCTTTTAATTTTTAAAACTAATAGTTTGATTTTCCTCTTTAATTTTTCTAATCAAATTTACCAAGGGTTTATCTATTTTGTTAGTTTTTTCATAGAACCAACTCTTAGTTTTATTTATTAATTCAATAGTTTCTTTTACTTTCAATTTTATTAATCTCTCCTTTTATTTTTAGAATTTCTAGTTTAGTTTTTGATTGGGGGTTTTTAATTTGCTCTTTTTCTACCTTTTTTTACTTGCAAGCCTAATTCATTGATTTTCTCTTTCTTGGTTTTATGCAAGTAAGCATCTTGAGATATAAAATTTCCCCTTATTACCACTTTGGCTGTATTCCACACATGTTGGTATGTTGTCTCATTATTGTCATTCTCTTGAATGAAATTATTGATTGTGTCTATGATTTGCTATTTCACCCATTCATTCTTTATGATGAGATTATTTAGTTTCCAATTGCTTTTTGGTCTGTTTTCCTCTGGCCCTTTATTGAATGTATTTTTTATTGCATCATGATCTGAAAAGGATGCATTTACTATGTCTGCCTTTCTGCATTTGAATTTGAGGTCTTTATGTCCTAATATATGGTCACTTTTTGTATAGGTTCCATGAACTGCCTAGGAGAAAGTATACTCCTTTCTGTCTCCATTTAGTTTTCGCTAAAGATCTAGCATACCTAACTTTTCTAGTGTTCTATTTACCTCTTTAACTTCTTTCTTATTTATTATGTGGTTTGATTTATTTAGTTCTGAGAGTGCAAAATTGAGGTCTCCCACTATTATAGTTTTACTGTCCATTTCTTCTTGCAGCTCTCTTAACTTCTCCTTTAGGAATTTAAATGCTGTGCCATTTGGTGCATATATGTTTAGTACTGATATTGCTTCATTATCTATGCTGCCCTTTATCAAGCTACAGTGCTCTTCCTTATCTCTTTTAATTAGATCAATTTTTGTTTTTGCTTGATCTGAGATCTGAGCCATCTGAGGATGGCTACCCCTGCTTTTTTGACTTTACCTGAAGCATAGTAGATTTTGCCCCAACCTTTTACCTTTACTCTGTATCTATTTCCTGCTTCAAGTGTGTTTCCTGTAAACAACATATCCTCAGATTCTGTCTTTTAATCAAGTTTGCTATCCACTTCCATTTTATGGGGGAGTTTATCCCATTCCCATTTATGGTTAAAATTACTAATTATGTATTTCCAGTCCTCTTGTTAACCCCAGATTATGCTTTTCTCTTTCTTTTTCCCCTTACTCCCCTCCCCATATTAAACTTATGAGCACCACTTGTCTCACACAGCCCTCCCTCTTTAGGATCCCTTCTTTAGTGTCCCTCCTCTTTTCTTATACATTTTCCTTTCAATTTCTGTATTCCCTTCTTTTTATCCTACCCCTTTCCTTTTCACTTTTCCCCTCCCACTTTTCAATGAAGTGGGAGAAGTTTCTCTGAAAACTGAGTATGTCTAATATTTTTCTTTGAGCCAATTCTGATGAGAGTAAGATTCACACTATGATCATCCCCCTCCCTTAATTTCCTTCAGATATAATAGATTTTCTTTGTCTCTTTGTGAGAGGGTAGTTTCCCTCTTTTTACCTCCACTTTTCCCTTTTTCTGGTACAATTTTCTTTCCACCTTTAGATCCTTTTTTATATTATAACAGTAAAGCAGATTATACATATACTCTTTATGTATATCCAAAACAGAAATACAGTTTTCAAGAGTTCTTTTTACCTTTTTGTGCTTGAGTTCTATCTTTGGAGGCCAAACTTTTTATTTAGCTCTGGCTTTTTTGTCAGCAATATATGGAATTTACCTATTTCACTGAATATCCATCTTCTCTGGAAAAAAAATGCTAAGTTTAGCAGGGTAAAGTTTGTTTTTTAAGACGTTATTATCTTTTTCTGTTTCACAGATTCTGTTTATCTGGGTGTTTTTTTCTTTTTCCAGTTTATCAAATCTATCTTTTAATGAATTATATACTTTTTCCATTTCACTATATCTATTTTGTGTTGCCTTTTCCAGACTTTCTTGCAAGGCTTTCATTTCCTTTCTCCATTTTTTCTCAAGCTCTCTTTTAAAATCCTTTCTAAGTTCTTCTAGGAGAGCCTTGTATGATGGGAATCAGGTTATTTTACCCCTTGGAGCTTCTTCTGGAGACAATCTGCCTTTAGTCTCCTCAGAGTTTGAAATCTGTTCTTCTCTTTTGCCATAAAAGCTGTTAATTGTTAGAGTCCTCTTTACTTTGTTACTCATTTTTTAAAGTTAAGTTAAGGTCTGCCTTTAGGGTGGGAGAGGTTTTCCAAGCCTTTGCAGCTGCACTGGGTCAGTGCTGATTCACTCCTGGTTCTGGCTCTGCTACCTGGAGTAATTAACAATGCCCCAAGCCTCTGTGCTATCTGCCCTGGTGTTTGTGGTCAGAGTTTGCTCAAGAACCCTGAGGCTGTACTGCTCCTGGGCTCTGAGCTGCTTGTGCTAGCGTTTGTGGTCTGAGTCTGCTTAGCCACCCTGAGATTGCACTGCTCCTAGGTTTTGAGCTGTCTGCACTGGCCTTTGTGCTCAGCTGCCTGGACCTGGCTGTCTCTCTCCAGTTTCTGATTGAAGCAGATCTTCTCTGGTCCACTTCCTCCCACAAACTATCTGTCCCACAGAAGTTGCATGGCCCACACTGAGACTGCTCTGCCCTGGGGCCCAGCTCTATCTGTGCTGGCCTTTGTGATCAGCTATTTGTGCTTCACTGTCTCTCTCTCGTTTCTGATTGAAACAAATCTTTTCTGGTCAGTTGCTTCCCACAAATTCTCTGCCCTGGAACACTGAGATATCTGTGCTGGCATTTGTACTGGTTGCCCTGGCTGCCTCCCTCCTGTCTCCAATTGAAACAGACCTTTTTTGGTGATCTTTGAAATTATCTTCTGCTGATCATTTGTTGCACTTCCAATATTTGTGGGTTCTGCCTGTCCAGAGCTAATTCAGAGGCTGAATTTCATAGTTATTGTGAGGGCTGTAAAGAAGGTCAGAGAAAAATGTGTGTCGTCTCCACCATATTGGCTCCACCCCTGGAACAACCTATTTCTTTAGAGAAATGAGGAGTGAGTGGAGGGAAGATGTGCTACATTTATGGAAGCTTAGAGATGCTGTAGCCTTATTGAATACATTTTTGTATTTTAGGGCAGAGTAAATCTCCTATTAAATGTTCAATGTGCCTCCTTTCAGCTCAGAATCAAACTTGAACGAATAGGTTGCTGATTGCATTACTGCTCTTAACACAGAACAACTTTGTTATGGTAGCCAAAAAGCCAATACTTGCAAGAAAGGGAAAAGATAGGATTAGGTTAGAATGCCAAAGAATGATCCTCCAAGGTTTGAAATTTTAAAAAGCTAATATAGTTAACATTTACACAGTGTATGCTGTATACCAGATGCTGTGCTAAGCACAATTTTAAAAAAAGTAAATATCTCATTTGATTCTCACAACAACCCTGTGAAGTAGATGCTATTGTTAACTGCATTTTGTAGATGAGGAAACTGAAGTAAACAAGATTAAGTAGATTGTTCAAGGTTGTGCTGCTAGGGAGGGTCTGAACTTTGGTTTCAGAGATTATATGCTTAAAACACTTATCTACTCTGCTCCACAGGAATATTCTTATTAGTTTTATTTTTTGCCATTTAGAACTACAGAATCACAGGATTTTTCCAAATTATTTTATCTCAAGGAAAAGAAGGAGAAATCAGAGTAGGGAATACTAACACAATGGAGGTTTGTCCCAAATGTATCTTTAATTATCAAAACAAAATCTACTTAAGGGTCTTCCCTACTAAGCCTCATTTTAGTGCATGACATTAACTGGAACTCTTGCATCTTTAGACATTACTAACCAATTCTTTTGCTATAATAGGAACTGTTTACAGGACTTTCAGGGCTCAGACAAATTTGTTTGATGTGTTGATGTATTGCAGAGTTCTAAAATCTGAATCAGGAGAGCTAAGCAAGAGTGGGACCATTGGGTACTGGTGAGGCAGATGACCGTGTTTTTTTGTTTTTGATTTGTGTGTTTGTGTGTGTAAGTATTTATATGGTACTTATAAATCCTAAAGTAGCTTAGATATGTGTTTCTGTTCTTTGAGACCTAGCATTGCATTAATATAATGCAGTCTCCAGAATTTTCCCCTTTTTTCTAGCAGCTTTTTTCATTTTGCAGATACTTCTACCTTTTGAATGGAGAATCCCTAGCTTACACCATCAGTTTATGAGCCACTCAAGCTAAGCACACTATGGACTTTTCCACTCTCTCATCAGAAGCCTTGCCACCATGCATGTATCTTTCCCTTTTCCAATTCCTTTTTATGTATTATCTTCTTTCATTAAAATGAAAGCTTCTTTGTTTATCCAGGACTTGGCACAGTGCTTGATATCTATCTGTCTGTCTGTCTATCCATCTATCCTTCCATTCATCTAACTATCCATCATCATCTATTTATTAATCTATCATCTATTTATTATCTGTCTGTCTGCCTATGTATATCTGCCTTTCTATCATTTCCTCATCTGCTCAAATGATATATCAGGAAACTAAATAAGATAGGAGGTTAGAACTGCTTTCTAAGAAAGTAGTGAAGCATAGGAAACATTCTGGAAGGAAGAAAAATTTATTCTTTAAAAAGATTGCCTAAATTATAGGCTTACAATTAAAAACTGTTTTAAAAAAGGAAGAAGACAGAATTTGCAAACTTTAAATGGTTCCAGTTAAAGCTAATTTTTGACAAATGTCTAGAACAGATTTTTAAGTGTTTGATCCATAGATCAAACCTAGGAAAGGGAAGGAGTAACCATGCCTTCATGCCAAATTAACCTCATTTTCGTCTTTGAAAAAAGTGGTAGATCAGGAGAATGCTATAAACATAACATATCTTCCTATGAGCAAGGCATTTCACAACATGCTTGTGGGTATGATAGATGGAATAGATTAATTGATAATAAAAGTAGAATCATAAATGATTAAAATGATACCCTAAAGAATTTATTAATGGAATGATAAAATCTGGAGCCTGTTCTCTAATGGGATGCCATAAGGATCTGTCTCAACTAAGTTTTATTCAAAATTTTGTAACTGATTTGCAGGAAGACATAGACTGAATACAAATCAAATCTGCAACTAACACAAAGTTGTGAAAAAATATATATGCAGTTGGAAGGCACAAGTCTACTAAATAACACAATTAAGATTCACCCCCCCCAAAAAAAAAAAATCTCAGTGTGCTGATTTTTGCTCTGCCTGGTTTCAACTCCATAGAACAAGATACACTTCCGAGATAATTTCATCACTTCTAATCTCAACAAGCTGTTTCTAATTCAAACCTTGACTGACAGCAATTTTCACAGTCTCTTCTCTGGAGTGAAATTATAAACTCCTAATGCCTTCTTTTATAGAAGGCAGAACTTGGACTCAGCTTACTACCATTTACACTTATTTCTCTGCTTGATTTCAATTCCATAGAACCAAATACCCTCACACTGGATACTTCTTGATGTCCCATCCTGCTTTACTGTCTCTTTTTGATTTACTCCCCATCTCCCATTAAAATGTAAGTTCCTTGAGGGAAGATACCTTTTTTTAATCAATTGCACCCCTAGCACTTATTACGATAGCAAATAGGTATAAATACATGCTTATTAGGTTGAATTGAAAGATTGAATAAAGCCCCAAATCTAAAGAGATGGAATGCCATCAAGAGATATGGAAAGTCTAGAACTTTGGTTTAAAAATTCAGCTTTAGAAAAAGTGGTAAGACAGTTTTTATACTAAGTTGAAAGGGCACATTTAGGGCTTTTTGTTGATTGCAAACTCTGTAGTGTGAGGTGATAGCTCCAAATTCTAATATATTTTCAGGCTGCTTTAATAGATATGTGATATCTAACCCCAAATGTTTTCTTAGACTGTATAAAAGTGTCATGATGATTTGAGCTATGTTGACAGCATTTGGAATGCAATGTTTATTTTAATGAAGTAATTACCTATTTTATTTCTTGAATCTCATACAACCTGATGGAAAGACAGGGTGCCACAATGGATCAAGTAGGCACTGGTGCCAGGAGGACCTTGTTTCGTGTGTATCCTCTGGTACATGCTATGAAATGCTAAATCACTTAACCAGTAGTGCCCTAATCATCTCTCTGACTATAGGCTGATTGGCATTGGGGGAAAGAATCTCTTCTCTAATCTTTGAAATCACAGATATGACTCCAACAAAATAAAAACAAATGAAAATCCAAAGCAAACCTATGAAACCTATAATACTCTTAGAAGAAGAAAATGAGGCTCCTAGAGATCAAATGTTTTTGTTTCGTTTTGCTTTGTTTTCAGATCACAGAATGTCTGAAATGGTGTTCAAGCCCATTTGTTTCTGACTCCAGTTCCAGAACTCAATCCACAAGGTCATGATGCCTTTCAATAAGAAATGCTAGTCATCATAATATCAATGAAGGACTATTATATGGAAGAATTAGACTGACTTTGTGATTCCAAAAGGGAAAACTGGTCCAAAAGGAAAATGTCATCTCTTTATAAGGAAGCTTCCTAATATGTAGTAGGCTGCCTTATGATAACTTGCATTTGAGATGGTGAGGTCTCTGCCACTGGAGATATTTAACTAAACACTAAATGATTACTCGCAAGGGACATTTTATAAAGGACACTGCCTCATGTTGAACTAATAGACCTCTCAGGGCTATGATTCACTATTCTCTAGGAATAATGATTCCACAGGTGACCACATCTCAAGAAGAGATTGGTTTGAAATATTTTGTGGACATTTTCTGGACACATTTCTCCTGATTGTATAGACAGTAGAGCTAAGAAAGTGACTTCAGGGATCAAGCAGGGAGTGATTGATTGGTATAGAGTATTTAAGTAGCTGAACTGGCTGAAGAAAAATGATTGGAAGGATGGCATAATGGTAGATTCTATGTGGAATGCTTTCTTGGACTCAAAAGGACTTCTAGTTCCCCAGGGAAAACAGCAAACACTCTTAAAAATTCACCAAAGAGGCAGAAAACTAGTCTAACAGAACAACAGGTTAGTTGATCAATAATTCACAAAAGAAGGAAAAAAGAGTGCTTTGAAACTCCATCTGGATAGAGGCACTTTCATGAATTGCTGTTCCTTTCAACCTTTGTGCATTCGGTGTTATTGGGGGATAGAAAGTCACCCAGCCTCAAGGCAAATCAATATCTGCCTTCACAAGACAACTTAACCTTTGAGCCAGCCTAAATGGTTCAAGGTAGCTGTGGAAATAAGCACATCTACATTGTCATTGGGGCTAAAAGTAGTCCAAGCCTGAATAAAGCCTAGCAAAGGGAAATGTTAATAAAATGAAAAATTAATCTTTAATAAAATGAACTCAAACCTTTAGGCTAACTTTAGACCAAGTAAGATCCAAAGATCACAAAATCAAAATTATGAAACTTCAGTTGATAAGGTTTTCCTAATCCATTTTTCTTTCTGCTACATATCAAGCCTATCTTCTTTCAAAGAGTCATAGCTTGCCTTCACAGTCATTTTGGTTTATGTGTAGGTTTAGTAGCTGTCTCTGTGGTATGACATAAGTGGTTCTGGAAAGGCCCGTGTTCTTAAATACGTTTCTACTTCTTGTTGACAACTAAAATTTCAACCATAGTGACCCTTTGACTAAATATGATCAGCTGTTAAATTATAATTTCCTTCTCCCTACCTATACAATCAAAACTGTTTTCAGCACAAAAGATTTTCGAAGCGATTAATTTATTCAGTGGTTTTCTAACAGAACAACGATCTGAGAACACATTTTGATAGAACAGATACATTCTGAAGATGAGGTCTTCTCCGGGACAGTGCTTCCAAGAACAGGATACCCTCACCCAAAAAGGACAGAACGCTAAAAGTGGTAAATATATATTTTTAATGGATAAAAAATCCATTGCTCAAACTTTAGGGTTCAAATCAATTTTTTAAAAGACTCTACTATAATTATAAGTGGTGGTAAAACAAAGCATCACTTGAACCATAGTGAATCATAAAGATATTTATCTCTGTGGGTACAAGAAATCTTGGAATATAAGCCATTTCCTATCAGTATTTATATTACACATTAAAGTATAGAAGTAATATCTAATGAGGGATGAGATGAACAGACTTTTATTTTCATAGAATATGTGAGCCTGGGCAAGTCATTTAACCTCAGTGCTCCAGGAAATTTAACAAGATCATGTTGTAGAGAAAAGATAGATCTGTGTGGGAACAAGTTTCCTAATAGGAAGCTTCATATACTGATGAAATCATGGATCCTATCCTAATATAATACAGTGCTACTTAGAATGCAATTCTGCAGAGTTATACACATAACTCATCTTTTTCCCTCTCTTTTCCATTTTCTCTGGGCCCATTTCGAGAGAGTATTAATCCTAATTATTCTAAAATTCTTTGATACTCTTCCTTTCCATATCCTCTTTTAAAACCATCTTTCCTTAGTCTACAGCTTTGTGATTTTGTTTGGATTGGAGAGCGATAGACTGATGTAGAGTAGATGCCTCTTCTTTTACCTCATGAAAGCCTATGGACTCTTAAGTGCTTTACACCTTTGTAAAGCTGACTCCAACACTGACAGACATTCCTGACGGACATTTATATAGGTTTTTCCCCCTAAGTCAGAATGACATTAGTGTATAATCATACCAGTATTTCTCATATTTTTCTTCTATACTATGTTTCCTCCCAAATGTCTGCCACTACCCCACATAAAACCTATATTTAATCTCTTATGTCAGAAGCACTGTAAACATTTTCCTCAGACTCATCCCCTGTAATTTTCTAATCAGAGTTCCCACAATATAATCCTAAGTAGATATTTGCTGACTTCTTTAAATCATCTTCTGACAAAGAATCATTATCAACATTTTGAATAATTACACAAAAACTGGTGATTCATTGGTCTGTTACCTTCCCTCAAAGATTTCTATCTTTGTTCTGCCTCCTTACCACTGCAATATTTTATTTTCTTCTAGAAACTTAAGGGAAGTCCACAGTCATTGAACCAGCACCAGAAATTTTTTTTTCAGTCTTTCCCTTATTAGACATTGATTCTTCTATTTCAAAGTTTTTCTCCCTTTAGACTATTGTCTTTTTTACTTTGACTTATGAGTATCATACTTTTTCCTGGGATTTTTTTATTTTCTTTTTGATCTATAATCTTGTTCTGCTTGTAAAGTCAGAGATAAATAATACTAGAAGTGACTTTAAAGGGAGATGATGAATACAAGTTTCTCAATTAGTGACTTTCTATGATTTGTAAAGAAGCTCACTTAGGGAATATGATAAATTCATTAGCTTTTCTTCATAGATAACAACCATGGAGTATGGCCATAAGTTTATTTAATGATATATTAAAAGTTGAACATATCTGCAAAGGAGGAGCTGCTTGATGGCTGAAACTATTGCTATTGTAGCTTTCCTGCTTTTCCATTCAAGTTTATCAGGATAGTAACTTCAGGGCGTCTATTTATCTAAAGCTGTGCTGCAAGATGTTTGGACAGAAAAATGGCTGTTGGGGTACAGTACGCTTGAAAATTTGAGTATTTGAGAGAACATTCTTGTTGAGTGCTTGGTAGTTGGAGCTGGAAGAGTGATGTAAGAGGAATAAGTTGATAAGGAGTTCAGAAAGACTTAAACAGAGTATAATGGAATAGAGAGAATATGTGAATGGTAGAGGAGAGAAGGAATGTTCAAGGACAAATGAAGTGCTGACCAGCTCCATTTGTGAAGTATAGTGAGAATTTAATTCTTTAATCTCCTTCACAGCAATACTAACAAGGTATTGTCTACCCTATTACCTGAACTCCTCATTTTCTGAATACTCCTAATGCTTCTTTTTTGGAAACAGGATGACCAAAGCTCTTAACATGGCTATATTGGAGTGAAATATGTGATAAATATATGTGTATATATTTGGAGCTGCTACGTGGTATAGTAGATAGAGTGCTGACTGGCAAATCTGATTTCACACACTTTGTGTATGATACTGGACAAATTATTTAACCCTGTTTGCTTTAGGTTTTTTTTTTCAAATGTAAAATAAGTTGAAAAAAAAAACGGCAAATCACTTCTGCGAATAAAACCCCAAATGGGGTCACAAAAAGTCAGACATGATTGAAACAACTGAAAAGCAATATGTGCAACTGAACGATAATATCTATTTATGAAGCAATGAGATAACATACTAAAAGGTCTTCAAATATCCCTGTGGGAAAAGAACAAGGATTAAGATCAAAGAGTGAGGATAAATACAAGTATAGATAAAAATATTGAAGAAAACACTATACAATTCTAAGGAATGATTATGACAGTACATATTTTGTCACTATTTTGTACATACATAAATCTAGGCACATATCATTTAAGTGACTGGCTCATACAATAACTCAGTTACAAAAATAGAACTAGAAATCTGTCTAGATCTAACTTTAGCTTAGGATTCTATCCACCTTGGTTGTGGATTGGTGAAATCTTTTAGATTCAAGTCTTAATTCAACTCTAATTATGTAAATAACTGTCATATGCCCAGCATCATGGCTAATACTTAGAAAGAATGAGTTGAGAAAGCATGGAGGGAAATACTACTCTTGTCTTCCAGGATCTTGTAATATAATTATTGTACAATTGTACATTTGATTTTCCCCTGTGAAAGACTATGGGCAAAGTTTCTTTTATTAGAAGGTGCTTCACCTGATGCAGCTGAATTCAGGGATCGTATTTAAGTACAATATCCTGGCCTGAATTGTGGATGGAGTATGTTTAGTGACATTACATCATTGTGCCATTTTTTAAAGCAGGCACCATTTGACCCTCAGTTTCCTGCACAGACAGAAGGTGTGTAAATTATCATAGCCCCAGGACATGCAGTTAAGCGTGAAGTAAGTCTGGAAGATGCCAGTGAATTGGGGCAAGAAAGACTCCAGCCTGAACAGAAAACAAATACATTTCATATTAAGATTGTGATTTTTCCATGGAAATGAGAAAAGAGAATTCCTAAGAGAACTTATTTTCCTTGACTATTTATTTCTGCCCTATAGGAAGATGGTAATGGGAGATATTTTAATAACATTGCAGAATAAAAAAAGAATTGTTATTTTTGAAAAATAATATAATATTCTTGCTAGTGTCATAAGCATAATCAACACATCACTTTCAGCATATATGTATCATCTTGAAACCAGTCTGTTCCTGATGTATTAGTGTCTGGAAAAAAAGCATAGACTTTTATTTGCATATGTAGAAAGTTGTGGACATAATGTCATGGGATCTTAATTCAATTCAGTTAAATTTAACAAGCATTTATTAAGTGCCTACTATTGTATTTACATTGGAGATGTTAAGATACAAATACTATAACTCTTATCCTTAAAAATCTTATATCCTACTGGGGGAAAACAACAGTCATAAAAATTAAAAAAATTTTTTGAGGAAAAGTAACAATTGGAAGAATTGGGAAAGGCCTTTTTTTTTTTTGAGGAGGTAGCTCTACAATTGAACCTCAAAAGGAGTTAGAAGTTTCCAGAGAAAGAGAAGAAAATTGGAGAAAGTCCAGGCATGGAGGGAGACCTTATATCAAGAGAAAGATACAAGAGATGCAATATTGTGCTCAGGGAAGAGCAAATGGTCCTTTCTCCAAATATATACTTGTTCATCAAATAACTGTGAGGTTATGAAAAACAGTTGGGCTAGCAAAGGCCATTCTATACAATGAGTGTATCCTAGGTAACAGCTATCTAACTGAATTCTTGTTATTTTTTCCCCTTAAAATTGGTTCCATTTTTTCTTTTCCCCAAAGTATTTTGATGACTATAATGTCAAATAAACAGTTTTAACTAAGTACTTTCAACAACCTGAAAATGTAAATTCCATCTCCCCCAGCCCTTTTTATGAATTCTAGCTCACATATCATTTATTTCAAGCCATATGTAATATATTCAATTTCCAGTAGAATGAATAAATTTGAATACTACATGGAAGTTGATCATAATGGTTATTTAACCAATGGAAGTAAGGTGGCAAGAAATATAGATAAATATTATGTCAGTTTTATTCTCCTTTTTAGCAAAAAGGTACAGCTGCCCAAGGTCCCTTTCATAGTGGTGAGAAGATATATCACAATACTGTTTTTTAAATGCCTAAAACAATTAAGGAACAGTTGCATTTTCTGTGAAGCTTTGTTTGATAACAATTGATATGATTATATCATCAAATACTGGGATCAAATGATTTGGCTACAAGATTCCAGCCACTTTTCTTAATAAATAAGACTGCTTCAAAATTTCTTACGCTAACAATCCCATTTTGCTGTGGTGAATGACCATTGTAAAAAAATCAACTGATCAAAAACTGAAAAAGGACAAATATAGACCAAAAGAAAATATACAAATCATATCATAATGAATGCAAAAGTGTTCATTTTTTATTTTCTTTGCTCTTTAGATAATAATAAAATAGTTACAGGTCAAAAGACTTATGGAGGATTGCTTTTTTAAAGGACTTATAATTGTATTACTTTTCTCTGTTGCTAATTTGAAATACAGCAGCAGCAGCAACAAAACAAATAAAAAAGGATATTCACAACAATTTTCATAGGTCCTTGCAAAATGTTAAAAGTGTTCCTCTTTGTAGCCAGTGTATGGTTTTAAGTAGATGGTTAACAAGTTTCCCCCTAAATGGACACCCTCTTCTTTTACTTGTTAAAGTAAATGAGAGTGCTGTATTTATGAGAAATCTATAAAAAGCTCTTGACATTTTACAACATAGTACTAAATTACTTAGTTAATTTGTATGATAGTCCTGGGTGAGGGAAGTTACTGCCATTACCCTTCCTTTATAAGTGAAGAGACTAAAACTGACATACAATGAAGTTTAAGTTACTTGCCCAAGAACTCATATAAGTCAAAACTCTGGTTGACAGCTTAATGCTGTGGCTTAATGTCTTGACCTTTAGTCTTCTCCCAAGGTAGATATAAGTTCTTACTCTTGTACAAGTAGTTGTTGTCCTTGGTTCTTGAAAAACATCAAAATGTGGAACTCTGCTCAAAAAGTTATCAACCTGTGCATACCCTTTGATCCAGCAGTGTTTCTACTGGGCTTATATCCCAAATACTAAAGAAGGGAAAGGGACCAGTATGTGCCAAAATGTTTGTGGCAGTCCTGTTTGTAATGGCTAGAAACTGGAAAATGAATGGATGCCCATCAATTGGAGAATGGTTGAGTAAATTGTGGTATATGAATGTTATAGAATATTATTGTTCTGTAAGAAATGACCAGCAGGATGAATACAAAGAGGATTGGCAAGACTTACATGAACTGATGCTGAGTGAAATGAGCAGAACCAGGAGATCATTATATACCTCAACAACGATACTGTATGAAGATGTATTCTGATGGAAGTGGATTTCTTCGACAAAGAAAAGATCTAACAGTTTCAGTTGATCAAGGATGGACAGAAGCAGCTACACCCAAAAAAAGAACACTAGGAAATGAATGTAAACTGCTTGCATCTTTGCTCTTCTTCCCAGGTTATTTATACCTTCTAAATCCAATTCTCCCTGAGCAACAAGAGAACTGTTCGGTTCTGCACACATATCCAAGATCTACTGTAACCTATTTAACATGTATAGGACTGCTTGCCATCTGGGGGAGGGGGTGGAGGGAGGGAGGGGAAAAATCGGAACAGAAGTGAGTGCAAGGGATAATGTTGTAAAAAATTACCCTGGTATGGGTTCTGTCAATAAAAAAAATTATTTAAAAAAAAAGAAAAGAAAAGCATCAAAATGACATCACTATGTTAAATTGGAGTTATTGGTCTGATTATGACATATTAAGCCAAAATGAGCTCAGGATGCTGAACAACAAATCAAGCACAAATAGTTTACATAAACATTTGAAGTGGATTCTCTAATATTGCACATCTTATATTTCTTTTAAGCCAATCCAATTCTGTTTTGCTCATAGAGAACAGTACCTTCTCAAATGAGGGCACACCTTTGTTCCAGTTGGCCTTTGCCTCCCCCTGAGAGAGTCCTCCTAACACTTTTTCTCACCACTTTGTGAGTCCTTGCCATGTGTGAGTTCTCCATAAAATAATACTTTTGGTATTGAACAATGTGGTCATTCCAATAGAATTCCCTGTGGCAGAGTTTAGATGTTTGGCAGTCTAGTTATAGAAAGGACCTCAGTGTCTGGTATCTTATCCTGGCAGGTGAGTTTCAGAATGTTACTAAAACAAATTGCTTCAATAAGTTTCATACCAGGATGCTGGTTTCACAAGCGTACTATAAATAGGTCAGAACAGCAACTTTGTAGACCTCCCGTTTGGCCATCATTCAAATCCCTCCTCTCCCACACTTTCCTTTGGAGTCTCCCAAACCCTGAGCTGGCTCCGGCAATATGTGTATCAACTTTATTGTCAAGGGGTACATATGTGGAATGTATATTGCCAAGGTAAATGAACTTAACCACACCCATTTGCTGTAACCAATAGTTCCATATATGGATGGTGTATTGCTAGCTGATGGAGCTGTCAATTGTTACTCCAGAATTGGCACAAGAAGCAGAGAATTAATCTATACTTTGTTGCAACTCAGCTTTGCAGATTGATTGAGTTTGCTGATAATTTGCAAAAAAAAATTACACCAACACTCCCTCCACCATAGTTTTGGCTTGTAGCCTTTTCAAGTTGAAGAACTTAGCATCATTATGGTAGCTGACCTTAATGCTATGTTCATCTTCATTGAAGCCATTTGACAACATGGCTGAGAACACCATGCTAAACAGAATAGGAGAGAGAACATGTAATTTTCTGTAATTCCACATGACTGACAGTACCAAAGACTTCAATCATGTCTATAAATGTTGTGTGCAGTTGTTTGTTCTCCTCCTGCCTTTTCTCCTGGAGTTGTCAAGGAGCAATCTATGTTAGTAGCATGATACTCTGAGAATAAGGTGCTTAACATGTCATGATGAGACTGAAGCAAAAAAATGAGGTTTTCATTCTATGAATGCATTATTCAGTCTATCTCCAAATAAACCAATGTCACATAAATAAAATGTTTTATAATCCTAACAGTTACAGTAATGGAAAAGCTAGTTTTCATATTGAAAACAATAGCAACAATAAAACCGCCTTGCTCCAAATGGCTTTTCACCTTAACCATTGAACCCTCAACAATAGAATCCTGTATCATAGTTTCCTATGACTGAATCTTGTTTTGCTTTGCTTTACTGCATGTTTTACCCTTTCTTTCCAAATAACAGAATGGGACTTAGAAAATGTGTCTGATTATAGAGAATAGAGAGTTTAGGACCAGATGACTATCTGGCAGCTTATATTCATCACAGGAAAACTGTTAAATTTTTAAAAGATATTACTTACCAATTTTTATAGCAAAGTAGAGGGCACTATGTTCAGCAGAGAACTGAAAGCTTTGAATGCTTAAGCTGATTTTTAAATAGAATGCAATTCATCGGTGTAATTAATAGTTATGTTAAGGAATTATTGCTTTTATGTGTATACAGTAAAATCTAGTTGTTTTGGTTTCCTGGGCTCACTTGATTTGTTTTAGGGGTCTTTCTATATTTATTTCTCTCATATTTATCTTACAACTCTTTTTTTTTCTAGGCTTTATGCCACTTTATGGAAGGTTTTAAGTGTTAGAAGATACTGATTATATTTAAATTCCTCATAAAAGCCTATGATTTTTATTTGGTCATATTAATGATTCTTTAAGTCTTTAAAAATGAGATTTTTGTAGTAGCAGTCAGAAATAGGTTAAATTTACCTGCTTCATAGCTTAGTTTGTTGTCTGCCAATCATCCCATAAGCAGTTTGCTGATTCACTGGCCAGAGCATTGGTCCTGGAAGACCTAAATTCACTCACTTACTAGCTGTGCGACTCTGGGCTGATCATTTAACCCTGTTTGCACAGCTTCCTCATCTGTACAATGAGCTGGAGAAGGAGTCACTGTTTTTGCTGAGCAAATGCCCTGGAAAAGATATTCCACAGGATCACAAGGAATCAAATATGACAATACAATAACCAGCACATAATCTATTCCAGTTTTATAAAGTTTCTGATCTATCTTTATGCAATACATATGTCCTTGAAAAGTTGTGTGCAAAACACTTTTTGTAAACTGAATAAAGAGTAAACTGAATCCAATGTCAAATGAATACATGTAAAGTCATTCTACACAGAGAAGGTTCTTCTCAAAGTCATTCATCAAATATTTATTAATAATGCCTATGATGTTTCCTGTGTGTACTCAAAACTGGTAGGTACTATAGGTACCTAGTATTCTTAAACTATGGGTTGAAGATTTATATTGGGTCTTGTAACTGAATGGAGGGATTGTAAAATTATTATTTGTTATTAGTAAATGTTTGATTTGTATACCTATATAGCAAATAAAGATCATGTAAAAACTTCTCAGCTAAAAAGAGGCAGTAAAGGGAAAAAGATTAAGAAGCACTGCTCTGAGCAAATAAAAAATATAAATGAATAATGATAAATAATTTAAAAAAATGATACCCAACCTTAAGGAAATAAGAGTATCATTAGAAACAAAGCTTAACCACAGCAATAAAACTATCTACTGATGAGTTAGAGAGTGATAGGTAAGAGAGGAAGTAATTAAATGTTAATATTGTCTCTGACTTTGAACCATTCACTTAAACTTCCAGGGCTTCAGTGTACTTTGTAAATAAGAAACTTAGAATGGATGGCTTCTCATATTCCTTCTAGTACTAGATCAGAGTCTTTGGACTTTAGATCCATGAAGTTTTATTTTTAATATTTGATAAACTATATCTCAAGATATTTGTTTTTCCCACAATCCTATGTATTTTTCCACTTAAAAATATTATTCTGAAAAAGAGTTTGCAGATTTCACTGAGACCAAAAACATCCATGATAAACAAAAAGCTTAAAAATCCCTCTCCTAGATCTATATACTCCTTCACTTTATAGTTTTACATAGATGCCTGAAAATATTAAGAAAATATTTTACTTATTCAGCATAATGAAGTATTTGTAAGAGCTTAGATTTAAACCAATCATCCCAATTCTAAAAAAAATTTCCTTACTAATGCTAGGATGCCTGAAGTATGTATTTTAAGTTGATTAATTTTTGAAAGAAAATTGTATATTGAAAAGAAGGCCCCTTTTTAGACCCTAACTCCCATGTAAGTGATGTAGTTTGGAGAAGTAGGCTGGAGGCATGCAAAAGCCAACTTTGTGCAATATTATAAAATTAAAACTAAGACAAAAGGTTCTGATAAAGATAGGAATTGTTTTTGGTCAGGACAAGTAATGATGGGAGGCAAATATCCTGTAGTGTCCCAGGATAAAATCCTAAAAAAGAATGTTGTCTACTGTTAGATGGAACCTTTTCATCCAATAGAACCTTCCATTATCATTGTAAAATATTCCTAAAAAATTCTCATTCAACTCTTGCTGCAAGAACTCCAGGAACAGGAAAAATTTTACTTCCCTCAAAAAATTTCCACTTTTGTATGGTTCTCATTGTTAGAAAGTTTTCTTTTCCCCTTCATCAAGACTACATTTGCTTCATTGAAATATATACACATTATTTTGAAATCTGTCTTTTGTGACCCAAGAGAAAAGTTTTCCATGTGATAACCCTTTAAATATTTATGATCAACATTTTATTTTCTTAATGTTCACTAATCATCATTCCTATAAAACCATATCCTAGAATTTTGCTAGGAATTTAAATCAAACACATTGAGCTCTCTCTTCATTTACAGAAAAAGGGGAAAAAAGAACATATGCTTTTTATCCAGCTGAACCTACCCAAGTTTCTAAAATCTTTTAAAGATAAAATTGTCATTGACTTAGCAACAACATCTACTTTTTCTTTCAGTACTCTGGGATCTAGTTAATCTGGTCCAGGTGACTTAAATTCCTCAAAGGGAGACCTCAAATTCTCTGGGTTTCAGTTTTCCTATCTCTCATTATATAATGTTAAAATATTTTGTCAACCAATGGGTATTATTTAAAAGTCAATTATCATATTATTTATGATTTCTTCCTTAATATGCTTTCCTTTTTTTGCTCCTCATGTTGTTTTCTCCTGGTCACATTAGATTGTGGACAGCTTTTTAGACTGCAGCTCCTTGAAGGTGAGGAAGAAAGGATGATAAGCATTTTCAAATATGTAAATGCTCCTAACATAATAAAGATTTTGGATTTGTTCTGTTTGGTCCCAGAAAGCAGATCTCAGAGTTATGGTAAAAGTTTCAAAGAAGCAAATATAGGCTTAATGTAAGGGGAAAAACATGGCACAGAGCACATGTGACAAAGATATAAACTCACAGGTCCTAATATATTCCCCTTATGTGTGATATAGCTTTTCTGTGTCGTTCCTTCTAGAATCTTGAATCTGACTTTCCTAAATTCAATCAGGCTGTCCTTACCGCCTAATGTAGACATTGCCACAAGCTGCTGTTGTCTCAGGAATACTGCTAGATCATTAATGAAAAAAAGATAAACCTCTATTTGTCTGAAGTTGATAGGGACTTTCTTCTCTATTGAAAGAAAAGATAAAGGTGGAAGAGTCTGAAGTACCCTCCTCCAAAGTAATTCTTTTTCATTACTTTACCTGAAATAGTCTCTCTTTACTCATTAGTTACGACTCTCTCATTCTCAGAATGGCTTGATATTTTATAGATAACCAACAGGGAATGACCAAGTTTTTTAACCAATCCAAGCACAGTTTCTGTGCCACATTGCTTTAGTTCATTCAATGTCTTTCAAAGATCAATTTAGATCTTAGTTATTTCCTTGGTACTTAGTCTAAAGTCTATGATTGATTCAATGGAAAAATATCTTCTTACTTTATTGAGTATCCAAGTCTTGCTTACTCTAAAGGCAGTTCTCTATTCAACTTATCATGGCCTTAAATTCAAATACAAATGGAAATTTGGGGGTTGCAAATTGACTTAGAAAACCACAAATCAACATTATTTATATTGTATTCATATTTTTATTTTGTTAAACCTCTCCCGATTACATTTTCATCTTGTTTCTGCTCTTGTAGCCAGCTGTGAGTTTGTCACCTCTGCACTACATCATGCTGACTCTCCCTACAAACAATAGTTTCTGGTAATCTTGGTGTTGTATGTAATTTGTGCAGAAATGTAATTGTCACAGCAGACAAGCGATAGATCTAGGATTATTTTGAGCTATTTTGAGAAGGACTCTACTACAGTAGAGAATATTTCATCTGGAACTACTAGCAAAATTAATATAGATTTTGATCAAGGATTCTTTAGGTTTTAGAGAAACTAAAGCAAACATGGTTTATTTCAGCTTCTGTCAAAATATCTGTAACAGATGTCTTTTCAATTGCCTGTTTTTGTTAATAAAATTTTTTGAGATTTTTCTTTTCTTTTGAAATTCTCCCCTCTATGCTTGAAAAATTTATCCATTAGTTCTTTCAAAATCATCTCACCTGCAATATGAATTAATTTTGTGTATCCCATACATATAAGATGAAATAATATAAAGAACTTTAGAAACTTCATAACTGTCAATTATACTTATACTATCATTATTAGTTCTAATATGACTAAAAAATCATTTTTTTTCCAAATGCCATTTTGGCTGCTTCATTTTGTACACAAGATTCTGATGTGCCACAGTTCCCTTTTATTGTCTTGCCTCAGTTCCCCTAATTGTCCTGCCTCAGTTTCCCTAATGATCCTGCCTTAGTTTCCCTGGATTGTTCTGCCTCAGTTCCTTGAATTGTTCTGCTTCAATCCCCCTGATTGCAACTCCCTTTTCTGCTTATTAGAACTGAGATAATTAGGGCTGTGGAAATCTGACATTCTAAAAGATAAAACTCCAGATGTCCTATCTCAGATACTTAATTGGCATTCTCTATATCTCTAAATTTCAGACTTCCTGGCACTAGTTGGATACTTCCTAAGTCCTCCCAATGAGTAAGAATTTATGGTTTTACCCCCAACCTGTCAGAACTGGAATGATGGTCCCTGTTTGGAGATTCCCACAATCTCAGTGTCCTGACTTCATCCCTGCCTTTGTCTACCCAAGCTTAGAGCCCTGTGTGTGTGTGTGTGTGTGTGTGTGTGTGTATACACACATATACACATTTCCATGTTTTGAGACATCAGCCTTGGGGGCAACATACTCCCAGCACAATCTCTCCCTCTCAAAATATTTAAAACTCTGTAATCTCTACCTTCCCTCAATTTCACTGGCATTACACTGAGATATTATAGTTCAGATGGATAAAACTATGCTATTGCTAATTAAATAAATATATCATCTCAGATATGCTACCACATTTGCTACATTTTCCATTTATCTATTGTACTCTTTGCATTTTCATCTATATATGCCCTTGATATAATCTAGATTACTCAGGCTTCATGTGTGGCTTTCAGTAGATTCCCTTCTATTGCTTTTTCATTTTGTTAGGTAATACTTTTTGTCTTTATCTATATTACTATGAAATATTCTGTAAATTAGTTTGTATTCTAAAATGATACTGCTTTTGGTCATCATGCTTCTCTGCCTGATAAGGAGGAAAAAAGACACAACTGTTGAGGACTGAGGCAGTTTCTTTGACCTGTTCTTTTTAATGACTGCTGAACTCATTTTTCTTTTCTTTTCTTTTTTTTAATTATACCTTTTTATTTTCAAAATATATACATAAATAAATTTCAACACTCACCCCAACAAAACAAATCCTGATTTTTCCCTCCCTTCTCCTCTCCCCCAGTCGACAAGTAATCCAATATATATTAAACATGTGCAATTCCTCTATACATATTTCTACAAATATCATGCTGCACAAGAAAAATCAGATCAAAAAGAGAACAAAATGAGAAAGAAAATAAAATTCAAGCAAACAACAACAAAGAGTGAAAATACTATATTGTGGTCTATATTAAGTTCCCATTCTCTCTGGGTGCAGATGGCTTTCTCTATCACAATACCATTGGAACTAGTCTGAATCAGCTCATTGTTGATGAGAGCCACATCCATCAAAATTGATCATTATATAATTTTGCTGTTGCCTTATATAATTATCTGGTTCTGCTCATTTCACTTAGCATCAGTTCATGTAAGTCTTTCCACACCTCTCTGAAATCATCTTGCTGATCATTTCTTTTTTTTTTCTTTTTGCTGAGGCAATTGGGGTTAAGTGACTTGCCTAGCGTCATACAGCTAGAAAGTGTTTAAGTTGCTGATCATTTCTTATAGAACAATAATATTCCATAACATCCATATATCATAACTTGTTTAGCTATTCTCTAATTGATGGGCATACACTCTGTTTCCAGTTATTTGCCACTACAAAAAGGGCTGCCAAAAACATTTTTGTACATTGAGGTCCCTTTCCTTCATGATCCCTTTGGGATATAAATCCAGTAGAAATGCTGCTGGATTAAAGGGTATGCACAGTTTGATAGCCTTTTGGGCATAGTTCCAAATTGCTCTTCAGAATGGCTGAATTAGTTCACAACTTCACCAACAATGTATTAGTATTCAATTTTCCCACATCCCATACAAAAAAATTCATCATTATCTTTTCCAGTCATTTTATCCAGTTTGAAAGGCATTTAGTGGTAGCTCAGAGTTGTCTTAATTTGAATTTCTCTGATCATTACTTACTTAGAGCATCTTTTCATATGACTAAAATATTGTTAATTTCTTCATCTGAAAATTGCCTATTTATATCCTTTGACTATTTATCAACTGGAGAATGGCTTGAATTCTTATAAATTTAAGCAATTCTCTATATATTTTAGAAATGGGGTCTTTTTCTGAACCCTTGAATTGTAAGATTTTTTCACAGTTTATTGCATCCCTTCTAATTTTGTCTGCATTGGTTTTGTTTGTACAAAAAAACTTTTTAACTTGATTTAATAAAAAATTATTTGGTGTGTAATAATGAGTTTCAGTCCTTCTTTGGATGAAAATTCCTTCCTTCTCAACAGATCTGAGAGGTAAACTATCCTTGTTCTTCTAATGTGCTTTTAATATCACTTTTTACGTGTAACTCCTGAACCCATTTCAACCTTATCTTGGTATAGGGTGTTAGAAGTGGGTCAATGCCTAGTATCTGCCATACTTGTTTCCAACTTTCCAAGCAGTTTTTATTAAATAGTGAGTCCTTACTCCAAAAGCAGGGATCTTTGGGTTTGACAAACACTAGATTACTATAGTCATTGATTATTTTGTCCTGTGAACTTAACCTATTCCACCAATCAACTACTCTGTTTCTTAGTCCATATTAAATGGTTTTGATGACTGTTGCTTTGTAATATGGCTTTAGGTTTGGTACACCTTCATTTGCATTTTGTTTCATTAATTGCCTTAAAATTTTTGATCTTTTGTTCTTTTGGATGAATTTTGTTTTACTATTTTTTCTAGCTCTAAGAAATAATTTCTTAATTAAGAATTAAGAAATATTTCTTAATAAGTGCACTTAATAATAGATTAATTTAGGTACTATTGTCATTTTTACTATATTAGCTTGACCTACCTATCAAGTACTTGATATGTTCCCAAGAGGATAGGTCTGACTTTATATGTATGGAAAGTGTTTTGTAATTGTGTCCATATGGTTCTTGACTTTGCCGAGGTAAATAGACTCTCAAATATTTTATATTATCATCGGTTTTTTAAATGGACATATTTTTCTCTTTGCATCTCTTACTTCTGGACTTTTTTGGTAATGTATAAAAATGCTGATGATTGATGTGGATTTATTTTGTATCCTGCAACTTTGCTGAAATTCTTAATTATTTCTAATAGTTTTTTTAGTTGATTCTCTAGGATTCTCTAAGTATACTATCATCAGATTGAAGAGGGGACCCTGAAACTCTAAAAATCCTTAAAGGAGAAAATCTCCTTCAGCTCTGTCTCAGTGAGGGACCCCGCCCCAAGGGACAAACAGTTGCATCCTTGTTATCTGGGTGGGGTCAGCTCAGTCCTAAAACTCATTGAATTCAATTCAAATTCCAGCTCAAGCTGAAACCCAGCAAGGAACCAACTTGGGACTCCACTCACGAGCCCCCTTCAGCTTCTAGCCAAAGTTTCTATTATAAAAGAGCCAAACTAAAACCCTTTCTTTGCAGAGGTTCCAAACATGCAATGCTATGCCATGCTTGGGATTCCAGTGGCCTCTGTCCACTGGAATACTCTTTTCAGTGCTATCCTCTCTTTATCTTCACCTATTTCCTAACCAGACTTTATGCCTCTCTGTCAGGATTTCTAACCTTATTTCCAATCCCCAAAATAAACCATTTTATCAATCTAGGTTTTCAGGTCTGTAAATTCTTTTACAGAGGACCTCCGTGCTGCCAGAAGGGAGTCCCCCAAACTCCCTACCCTTATGCTTAATCCCAAGGGGTTACAGGGGAGCCAAACCTCTCCATTTGGTTCCCTGAACCCCAAACCTGCCACTAGACCTTATCATTTAACTCCCTGACAACCAGAAACCCTAATCTCATTTTGTTTCCCTAAATCTAAACCTTATCAATATCATCTGCAAAGAATGATAATTTGGTTTCCTCCTTTCTTGTTCTAATTCCTTTTATCTCTTTTTTCTTCTCTTATTTCCAAAGTTAGCATTTCTATTACAATATTGATTAGTAATGGTGCTAGTGAGCAACCTTGTTTCACCCTTGATCTCACTGGGAATGGTTCCCGTTTATCCCATTACATCTTATGCTTGCTGATGGCTTTAAATAGATGCTATTGACCATTTTAAGGAAAACTCTATTTATTCTTATACTCTCTAGTGTTTTCAATAGGAATGGGTGTTGGATTTTGTAAAATGCTTTTTTTGCATCTATTGAGATAATCATATGACTTTTGTTAGTTTGGTTATTGATTTAGTCAATTATGCTTATTGTTTTCTTAATATTGAACCAGACTTGCATTCCTGTTATAAATCCTACTTAGTCATGGTATATTATCCTGGGGAAAACTTGCTGTAGTCTCTTTGCTAATATTTTATTTAAGATATTTGCATCAATATTCAGTAGGGAAATTGGTCAATAATTTTCTTTCTCTGTTTTCACCCTACCTGGTTTAGGCATCAGTACCATGATTGTGTCATAAAAATAATTTGGTAGGATTCCTTCTTTCCTTATTTTTCCAAAAAAAAGTATAATATTGGAATTAATTGTTCTTGAAATGGTTGGTAGAAATCACTTGTAAATCCAACTAGTCCTGGAGGTTTTTTCTTAGGAAGCTGATTAATAGCTTGGTCAATTTATTTTTCTAAAATAGCATTATTTAAGTAATTTATTTCCTTCTCTGTTAATCTGGGCAAACTGTATTTTTGTAAATGTTTATCCATTTCACTTAGATTATCATATTTATGGCATACAATTAGGCAAAATAGTTCCTATTTATTGATCCAATTTCCTTTTCATTGGTGGAAAATTCATCCTTTTCATTTTTGATACAAATTTCCTTTTCATTGGTGGAAAATTCATCCTTTTCATTTTTGATACAAATAATTCAATTTTCTTGTTTCTGATCAAATTAACTAAAGGTTTATCTATTTTGCTGCTTTATTTTATAAAACCAACTCTAAGTTTTGTTTATTAGTTCAATCATTTTTCGTTTTACTTTTAATTTTATTTATCTCTGGCTTAGGTGACGAGAAAAGGTAATGACAAATGTTGGAAGTAATGTGGGAAAACTGGGACACTAAAACATTGTTGGTGGAATTGTGAATGGATCCAGCCGCTCTGGAGAACAATTTGGAACTATGCATAAAAAGTTATCAAACTATACACACCCTTTGTTCCAGTAGTGTTTCTACTGGGCTTATATCCTGAAAAGATCTTAAAGGAGGGAAAGGGACCCATATGTGCAAAACTGTTTGTGGCAGTCCTTTTTGTAGTGACAGGAAACTGGAAACTGAATGAATGCCCATCAGTTGGAGAATGGCTGGAGAAGTTTTGGTATATGAATGTTATAGAACATTATTATTCTATAAGAAACAATAAGCAGCATGGTTTTAGAGAGTCCTAGAGAGACTTACATGAACTGATGCTAAGTGAGATGAGTAGAACCAGGAGATTATAAATGGCAACAACAAGATTATTCGATAATTACTTCTGATGGACATGACTTTTTCCAACAATGAGATGATTGAGGCCAGTTCCAATGAACTTATGATGAAGAGAGCCATCTCCATCCAGAGAGAGGACTGTGGGAACTAAGTGTGGACTACCACATAGCATTTTCACTCTTTTTGTTGTTGTATGCTAGCATTTTTTTTCTCATTTTTTTTTCTTTTTGATCTGATTTTTCTTATGCAGCAAGATAATTGTATAAATATGTACACAAGTATTGGATTCAACATATATTTTAACACATTTAACATATATCCAATATACTTGTCATCTAGGGGAGGTGAAGGGGGGAGAAGGGGAAAATTTGGAATACAAGGTTTTGCAAAGGTCAATGTTTAAAAATTATCCATGCATATGTTTTGAAAATAAAAAAAAAAACTTTAAAATGTATTAATCTCCCCTTTTATTTTCAGAATTTCAAATCTGGTATTTACTTGGGGGTGGGTTTATTTTTTTCTTTTTCTAGCTTTTTGTATTACATTTCCAATTCATTGATATTTTCTTTCTCTATTTTATGCAAGCAAGGTTCTAGAGATATAAAACTTGCTCTAAGAACTGCTTTGGCTGCATCCCATAAATTTTGTCATGTTGCCTCATTATTGTCATTCTCTTGGATGATATTATTGATTGTGCCTGTGATTTGTTTTTTCATCCATTCGTTGTTTAGGATGAGATCATTTAGTTTCCAATTAATTTTTGGTCTGTTTTCTCTGGCTCTTTATTACATATGATTCTTATGGCATCATGATCCAAAAAAGATGTATTTACTTTTTTTGCCTTTCTGCATTTGATTCTGAGGTTTTTATGCTCTAATATATGATCAGTTTTGTGAATGTTTCATAAACCACTGAGAAAAAGTATGTTCTTTCCTGTCTCTATTAAATTTTCTTTAAATATTTATCATGCCTAACTTTTCTTAAATTCTATTTACCTCCTTAACTTCTTTCTTATTTATTTTTTCATTCAATTTGTCTAGTTCTGAGAGAACAAGCTTGAAATCCCCCACTAGTACAGTTTTGCTACCTATTTCTTCTTGCAGTTCTCTTAACTTCTCCTCCAGGAATTTGGATGTTATACCCCTGGTGCATGTATATTTAGTATTTATATTATTTATCTATGGTACCTTTTTAGCAAGATATAGTTTCCTTCCTTATCTCTTTTAATTCAATCCATTTTTGCTTTTGCTTGATCTGGGATTAAGATCACTCCCCCTGCTTTTTTTACTTCATCTGAAGCATAATAAATTTTGCTCCAGTCTTTTAGCTTTACTCTGCTTTAAATGTGTTTCTTGTAAACAACATATTATATAGCTTTCTGACTTTTAAACAGTCTGCTATCTGCTTCTGTTTCATGGGAGTTCAACCCATTCACATTCACAGTTAAAATGACTGATTCTGTATTTCCATCCATTTTATTTACCCCAAGGTTTGCTTTTCTCTTTCCTTACCCTCTTTCCCTCTTCTCCAGTATTTTGCTTCTGACCACTACCTCCCTCACACAGCTCTCTGTTTTTATAACTCTTCCTTTCTTATACCTTTCCCCTACTACTTTTGTTTTCCCCTCTATTAACATTCCTCTTTCCTTTCCCCTTTCCCCTCCCACTTTCCTATAGAGTGAGACAAGTTTCGCTGTGGAGCCAAATATGTCTAATATACTCTCTTTGAGAAAAATCTGATGAGAGTAAAATTTACACAATGTTCATCCCCCTCACTTCTTTCTCTAATTATATTAGGTTTTCTTTGCCTTTTCATGAGATGTAATTTCCCTCGTTTTAACTTTATTTTCCTCTTTTTCAACTACAATCCTTTTTCGACCTCTAGTTTCTTTTTATATTATCATAATAAAATAAAATTATATCTGTTCTAACTATATATGTAAGCTATAAAAAGAACTCGTGTTGTTTCCTTCTTTCCTTTTATGTTTCTATTGAATTCTATATTTGAAGATCAAATTTTTTTGTTTAGCTGTGATCTTTCATCAAAAATAAGTGAAATTTACCTGTATCATTGAATGTTCATCTTCTTTCCTGAAAGATAATGCTCATTTTAGCTGGATAGTTGATTCTTGCCTGCAGTCCAAGTTCCTTTGCCTTTTAGAATATCAGATTCTAGGCCCTTCAGTCCTTTAAGGTGGAAATCACTAGGTCTTGGGTATTCCTGATTGTGACTCCTCGATATTTGAATGGTTTCTTTCTGGCTGCTTTGCAATATTTTTCCTTGGTCTGATAATTCTGAAATTTAGCTATGAAATGCCTTGGAATTTTCATTTTGGAATCTCTTTCAGAAGGTGATCAGTGAATTTTTTCAGAGTAGGTTTCCTTGAGGATTTCTTGAAAGATAAGGTCTAGACTCTTTTTTTTTTTTCATCATGGTTTTCAGGAAGTTGAATAATCCCTACATTGTCTCTCTTAGTTCTATTTTCCATGTCAGTTGTTTTTCTAATTAGGTATTTTATATTTTCTTCTATTTTTTCTTTTCTTTTCTTTTCTTTTTTGCTTTCTTTGACTGATTCTTGATGTCTCATTGAGTCATTCATGTCCATTTGTTCAGTTCTAATTTTTAATCAATTATTTTCTTCAGTTACCTTTTTTAGCTCCTTTTGAATTTGGCCAATTGTATTTTTAAATGAGTTTTTTATTCAATGGATTTTTTTCCCATTCACAATATCCGCTTTTCAAAGAGTTGTTTTCTTTTTTTACTTTGTCAAATCTATTTTGTAAGGATTTATATGCCTTTACTATTTTGTCAAGTCTATTTCTTTTTCCATTTCACTAAGTCTATTTTGTAAGGAGTTTTCTTCAGATACTTTCTGTGTTTCATTTTCCAAACCTTCTTGCAAAGTTCTCATTTCCTTTCCCCATTTTTCTTCTAACTCTCTTTTAAGATCCTTTTGGAATTCTTCCAAGAGAGCCTTGTGAGATGGGGGACCAATTCATATCACCCTTTGGGGCTTCCTCTGGAGACAATTTGCTTTTAGTGTCCTCAGGGTTTGAGGTCTCTTCTTTTTCTGTAAAAACTATCTATAGTCAGAAATCTTTTTCCTTTTTTGCTCATTTTTTAAAAGGTTGAGTTCTGCTTTTAGGACAAAGGGAGATTGTCCAGATTTGCTCTACAGGACACAGTGGCTGCTCTGGGTTGGTGCTAACTATCTCCCAATGCTGTGCATGTGTGTGGTCAGGTCCCATGTTCTTATGGGATTTAGGGGCTCACTGTTTGCCTTTTGTATTGTGTTGGATGTCTTGCAGCTAATCTGCTGATCTACTGGCTTGCAACCAGGCCAGAGTAGCCAATACTGCCATAGATTCCTCCCATTATATTCCCCACTCTGTGGGGCTCACACTTTCCTGTATCTCTGCACTGTATTTGTGCTCAAGTACCTCCCTTTCTTCCCAATTGTAACAGAACTTTTCTGAATTCTTCCAAAATATCTTCTGCTGGAATTTTTTATGGGTTCTATCACTCCAAAACCAGTTCAGAGGCTCCATTTATTGTTGATTTGATGGATATCAGGGAGAGCTCAGACAAAGATGTGTCTCCTTTCTACCATCTTGGCTTTCTGATTCCCTCCATCCCCCATTTTTCTAAGAAATGGTGATAAGGAAGATAAAGTTTTATCCATTTTTTCATTTTTCAGAATCTAAAGCCTGTTTAATTAGATGGGGTCAGCGTTATTGTAATTGTGTGTGGTAATTTCTATTCTCTTCTAATTTTGTATTGATTTTAAGCATTGTTTTTACTAGTCAATTATCAGTGACAACTCTCCCACATGTAACCAATTTATCTCTTTCATTTTCTGTCAAGATATGAAACATCTTTTTTTTTTTTTTAATGAAGTCAGTTTGGTGCTTATGTTATTCAGCATATTCCTTTTTTTTGTGGAGTATACTGTTATGAAAAATGGTATTTTTGCCTTGCCTATTACCCTCTGTTTTCTTTTATTTGTTAATATTGAATTATATTTCAATATATATTATGCACAATATATATGTGGGCATATGCAAATACATATACATGTTTTGTACACACATACATAATCATATATACATATATATGTATATATACACATGCTTTTGTTATATAAATACATGCATACCCAATGTTATTCATCGTCACACTGATGTTGCAAAGTATTAAAATACATGTTGATTTGGTTTGGAAATTTTTTTCTAGACCTTCAGGAAATTATTTCCCTTATACGTAATAGATGTCATTTAAGCAGAAATTATCTTCATGATAATTCATAATATATAAATTTTTGTATATCTTTTTGCATGTGATAATATAAACATTACAAGATAAGGTAACCAAATGTTCTGTAGAAAAAAATGATATGTTTCATTTCTCTTGGTCCTCCAAATAGACAAATCTTTTTTTTTTCTTTTTTTCCTCCCTCTCTTAGGAGAACATGGGAATTTCTTCCATTGAATGGTGCCTTCTTTATATCTTCTAATTTCATTCATGGTAAGAATACAATATTGATGGTCTCAGTTCTTTCAGTAGAACTACAACTTATTGATTATTGAAAAAGTAATTTCTAATTTAAAGTATAAAGAGTTCAATTAATTTCTATAGAAAGCAAAAAAAAGCTGTATCATTCTTATTATCATCTAGTTCCTTTTATGTCAATATGTCACCATTTCTCTAAAAACTGTAGGGGGTGATACAGTAATGTAAACAGCATTTTATATTATGTGATTTTGTATTTTCTTTTGTTTCATGGAATGTCAAGGTCACATAATTTACCACCTTGTGATAAGCATAATAAATTTATCCACATTTACCCATGATATTTCATAAGGATCATATATATCACATGCTGTTACCTCTGCTTAGTACCTTCCTAGCTTGGTGGAAACCACTGTGATTTCTTTAAGAACTTGGTCACTTCCATTTGACAATACATTATTGGTGCAGGGTTTTTGCAAGTTTTTTGATTCCAAGTCACAGGAAATATCTTATATTCTTTGCCAGTATTTTAAATATTCTAATAAATCGTAGACCCTCGGATATAGCTCATAGCCAAAGCTTTCCTTTGTAAAGTTATTATATGTGCTACATAGTGTCACTAAGAGAAAAAAAAAACTGTGATATAATAAATATTTTACAGAAGGAATTCTTAATGGAAAAAGAACTTAACCTGATTGTGAATAATTTGAGTTTCTCAAACAATTTCTCTTTTAGTTGAGAAACATCTGAATATACACAATAGAGAGCAAAACTTGAAGTCAGGAAGATTTGATTATGAATCCTTTTTTTGATCTTTACCAGCTAGATGAACCCTGTGAAAATAATTTAATTTCTGGGATCAGAGGTCTGTAAAATGGGCATAGTGGTGCCTATCTTATGTTGCTTGTTGTGGAGAAGGTCAATTAAGAAGAAATGTAAAAAGTGTCTGACAAATATCATTCATACCATGTTCAAATTATGGGCTAATCTGGAATTCTATGTAATTAATTTTGTGATTGCATTAGCCTGAAGAGATGAGTTGAAGAATCAAAATTTTCACTGAAGGTGGCTCAAAAATAACCTGATAACTTTAATGGCAAATATCTCAGAGCATCAATTCCTCTCTGAGGTTCAGTTTTCTCTTCTGAAAAATATAGATTGGATGATCTCTAAAATAGCTTTAATGCATCCCACAATCCATGCCATATTGATCTACTTGGCTCAGAGGCAAAACATAGTGAGAAAATTCTGCCCTACATATGCTGTGACAAAACTTTCTCTATGTGTGTATATCTCCAGAAAAAAGTCTTTTAATATGTTCCCAATGTAAGTGTAAGCTGATGAAAAGTCATTTGATTGGTACAACCCTAGTCCAGTCCCTCCTACCCCTTCTTTGCATGGCTTTTCTGATCAAGAAATTAAGCAGTATCCGCTCCTCCAGGGGTACTTTGGTATAGTACAGTTGTTTCCCAGGTCCCTACCCTACATTATTTTTATTAGGCATTTCAAAGACTGTTTCAATGGTCTAAAAGAAAGTTGTCAAACACATAGTCCACTGGAACCATGTTAAACTATAAAAGGGAAATATTGAATACAACAAATAAAAATATAATTAAACAAAGAAAATATTAACATTCTTTTTTTTTTCCTAAGCCAAGAAGCCACAGTTTAATAACTTCCTTTTCAATTTTAATTTAATTTTAAAAGCTCTGGTCTAGACTACCCCATTGTCTTGCTTCATAAGTGATAGGCAGTATCCTATTAGTTTTAGGTCAACTCTTTGTCTAAAACCCTGTATAAGTTTGAGCTCTGGGTAGCTTTGGGCTTTTGAATGAAAATGAATGCACACCAGAGCAACTAATCTAATCATGGAACTCTGCAGGGTAATGGGGAGAGAGCATCTACCTATGCTCTTTCCCAGTGACATCTGTTCTCCTCCCATGGCTGCTATCCACGTATGGCAGGATTACTCTTTGGGAATAGTAACCTCTCTTTTTATTCCTCAGGATATTTACAACTGTGGAGGTGTTTGCATGACTCTGTCACTCCACTGATAATAGTGAGGGTTTCTCAGTGAATTTATACATTGTTCCCTTTGTGGATAACATCATTCCTGGGTAAGTAAGAGAAATTTTGAGAGTGTCTTTCTATTGCTTTTTCTGACCATTTTGTGAGCACTTGCCCTATGTGAGTTCTCCATAAAATAATATTTTTGGCAAGCTACATTTGGCATTCAAACAATATATCCAGGACCATAGAGTTGTGTCCTCTGCAGTAGAGTTGGAATGTTTGGCAGTTTAGTTTGAGAAAGGACCTCAGGTAACCTTCAGAATCTTTCTGATACAATTCAAATGAAAGTGATTCAATTTCCTGGCATGGCACTGGTACACTGTCCAGGTTTCATAAACATCCAACAATGAAGTCAGCACAATGACTCTGTAGATCTTCAGTTTGATAGACTAATACATCTCCTCTTCTGCACTTTCCTTTGGAGTCTCACACACACTGAGCTATCTCTGACAATGTATGGGTCAATCTCAATGACATGGGAGTTAGCTCTATAACTTAGCACATGTCTAAACCATCAAGTAAAGAGACATGGGAAGAAGCGACAAATACTCTTCCAAGTGATATACTATTATATCCTCAGAAGTCAACAGCTGCTTGATCTTGTGGAAAATCTTTCCATTCTGATAAGTTCAATAACCCATTGCTTCCCTCCCCAGTATGTCCCAATAAGTGATTTATATATAGTTACTTCTTGTGGAAGGAGAACATGGTTTAAATTGATGATCCTATAGGGGGACTTGAGGAGCTTTATTTTTAGAATAGAAGAATTTCAGGTCGAATAAATACTATTGAAAATGATGTATATATTATGAGTAATATCATACACAATTGCACTGGAAATTCTTAATTCATGTTTTATTTTTCCTCCTTTCTGGATATTTAAAAATCCAAACAATTTAAGATTTCCTAAAATCTTTTCATGTGTTTACCCCTTGATGATCTGGGTCATCAAGACATTGTTTGAAATATGCAAAACACTCAGAAACCTATAGAATAAGATTTCCATGAACTATTTGAAAATTTTAGAGGCCATGAAGTATCTAAACTAAATGAATTTATTTCATAGAATCACAATATCTCAAAGGACATTAAGTCCAGTCTATTTATCAACAATAATAGCCATACTTTATTCTCAATAACAGATCTTGCCTCTTTTCTTGAGGGTGAAAAAGAACCCAGTACTACCTAAGAATACTCATTGACCTTTTGAATTGTTTTAACTTTTAGAAAGTTTTCAGTTATATCGTTATTGTACTTCTACATTTTTTCCTATTTGGGCCATTTGGGATCATACAGAATAACTCCTCTTTCACACAAAAGTTCTTAAAGTGTTTCAATTAATTTTTTTAAAGCATTTGCTAAGTGTTTAGGCTAATGGCTAAAGGGAACTACTATTGTGATTCATAAGAGACTCTCCCTAATCTGTGAGGTGGTTGCTGGGAACACCTGACTTCTCAGCAAAGGAAATAGGCCTGACATTTCTCATATTTACCTGCTCATTTCCACCCTCACATCCACCACTACATACCAAGACATGGGTGTTACTAATTTTAGAGATTATTATAGGTTCAAAAATCTAAAACTTTTCCAGTGGGGAGAGCAAAGGAGCCAAAACAACTTGCAATACCTTATATGAAAAAAATATAGAAATCATTTTGTCCTCATAAAGAAAGCAATGATAAACATAAGAGAATCACAGCACGAATGAACAGATTTAAATGGGATTAAGTAATTAACCGATGGGAGCACATACAGTTGTCAGAGAGACTAAAAATTCAAAGCAGGATGTTGTTGTTATCTCTATTTAACACCTCATATTTTACGACTACACTGGCATTGTTCCATTGGATTCCAGCATTTATCTTTGATACAAGCTCCTCATCTCACTCCATCCCAATCTTGCTGCTACTTAGATACTCTCTCCCATAGCGTGTCTAATGCAGCTGTTTCCTCCTGCCAACAGCTACTACAGCTCTTGGAGATGCCAATGCCTTTTCAGCGGAAGATCACAGGCTCATAGATTTTGATTTGGAAGGGACCTGATAGATCCTCAAGGTCATGACTCTGTATATAGTTTTTAAGGTAATATTTTAACCCATGTTCCTGCCTCCAACTCCATTTTCCATAGATGTCATGGTCCTCTTAGATAATGAAGGACAAACATCTGTGAGTAAAGTTTTGGTGAAATGTTTCATGTTAATCACTACCTTAGGCACAATTCAGCTGGCTTCTTTATTATCCTCTCTTTAAAACATATTCTAGTCATCTCTTTGTGCCACAATTAATTGGCAATATTGAAGAATTACATCATGCTCTAACTTATATGACATTTCTCTTTGAAGCAGCCAAAAAAAGAGTTTAGTCTGACTAAGGATTGGAATCCACTCTTTAAAGGCATCTTGTTAAGGAAGTTTTTCTATTTTCTATTTAATATCTAAAGAAATTAAGAATATTTCATTTATTTATTGATCTATTCAAAATACTAAGAATGTCTCTTACCTGAAACCTTATGGAATGTGTTCAAAATATAAAGAGATCAATGAAAATAAGTCCAGATGTTAGAAATTGTTATCCTATTAAATTCTCCTTAGTCAAATGGCATCATCTATAATTTTTACTTCCTGTGGGGCTACTTAAACCCTACACTTTCCATTGCCTTTGCAGTTCAATATGCAAACAACATCAAGGAATAAATAATCGATTATGAAAGTCTAAGAAGCTTGGTGTTATCTAAGCATTGTGGGTATTCTAGTCTGCAGCATGGCAGCAGCATTGGCTCTACAGAAAATATGAAGAGGATAAACAGCAACCTTTTCAGTGATGGACTTATTCTTTTTTTTTTTTTTATTTGTCACACATTTATTTCAAACGAGGTATTGTTATCTGAACTTCAGCAAGGCTATATTTGATCTTTGTTGATATGTAGGTGTAGTTTCTTTTCTTTTTTTTTTTAAAGTTATGCATGGGTAATATTTCAATACTGACCCTTGCAATCACTTCTGATCCAACTTTTCCCTTCCTTTCCTCCACCCCTCCCCTAGATGGCAGGCAATCTCATGCATGTTAAACATGTTAAAGTATATCTTAAATACAATACATGTTTATATATCTATACAGTTCTCTTGTTAAACAAGAAAAATCGGATTTAGAAAGCTAAAAATAACCTGGTAAGAAAAACAAAAGTGCAAGCAGTCCACATTCATTTCTCAGTGTTCTTTCTCTGGGTGTAGCTGGTTGTGTTCATCACTGATCAATTGGATTTGAATTGGATCTTCTCATTGCCAAAGATAGCCATGTTATGGACTTATTTTTGAAAAAGGAGAGAGGCAGCTAAGGAGCTTCCTTCACCATCAGCTTGATATTTTGTTTCTTCTGAGAAGTGTGTGTCCAAGAAACAATGTTTTGTCTCTGCTGAAGTGTACAAGCCCTTTGGGCAGGAGGCTTAGTTGGCTTTGAGCTTGTCCCAGTTTCAAGCACTGAAGAAGAGTGATCACATCTCTGTGATGTGACTTCTTTGACGGACTTGGGGTTTAAAGATAGAGAGATTGTGCTGTGGAAGAACCTCCTCCGAGGAAGGACTTCCTCCGAGAAGGGTATAAGTCAGCCCTGAAGCAGCACAGGACGATCTTCAAGATATTGAAAAGAACATCTCTGCACACTAATGTATTCTGACCTTGCCACAGAGTTTGCAAAGAGTAACCAATTGGTTACTGGCGAGAGATGGCAACAGAAAAGGCTTTGTTTTAGGAGAACGATCATCATTTTTTTCTTGAGGGCTCTCTAATACCAAAATGAATCCTATGAGAGACTGGAGGCTGAGAAGGACCCCATTAATAATCTTAAGACTACTTACAAAGAGACGATGGCCCAACCACATCCTGAAGATGCTCAGCTTACGAGAGGTGAACCTTCTGCTTCCCCCTCACTGGACTCAGCTGGTGCCACAGCTAAGAACCTGTCAATACCTCTGGATCAGTTTGTCCCAGAAGATGAGATCCAGAGAAATTTTCATTGGATGACATTTAAAAATACCTATCTTGGCTTCACACAGTTCTGGATTGCTGAACAAGACATGAGCCCAAGATGACAGAATGAGTGAAGTTTATCCCAGAAGACAAGCTCCAGAAAAATTGTCTCTTAGAGGAAGACATCAAAAAAATTTCCTTTGTTGGCTTCATACAGTCCAGGATTGCTATGCAAGGTGTGTTGAACCAGCAGACATTGCTGCTGGTGAATGAATGCAACCTACTAGGGAAAAAACACTGTTTTACAAAAAGCAGAACTTGGTGCTTAAGTCAACTTTTCCCATCCCATGTGCAACAGAGAGGATGACAGAATGTGATGGAAATTAAAAGAGAAATGGACTAGAGTCTTTAATGTGTTTTTGCTTGCATTTGAAGCTCACTTCTCATAGGAGAGAGTGATTAGAAAGCACATAATAAGTCATTTTCAAGTTCAAGGTAACATTTGGAAACATTTTCCTCAATGAGAGACCATATGGAATATAAAAGATACTGAGAATAAAGTTTGCCCTCCCACTTCCCTGTACCCTGTCCTAAAGGTAAGATAGAATAATCAAGTTACTTTTGCTTGGTCTTCATATATTTCCTGTTATTTTACAGAGGCTGACAGAACTTTCTAACCAATCTCTTATAATCACAAGGAAACAACATCAGACTCTGTCCTATCTGCTCCCCAATCCCACCCAGTCAGTCATCTAGGATTGCAGGAGAGCAGCCAGCTCCAAAACATATTTAATTTGTATAAATTGTCTTCCCAGATAAACCATATGCTTCTTGAGGGCAGGGACCATGTCTTACATTTCTTTATCTCCCCCTTTAGTGTCTAGCACAATACCCTGTATATAGTCGATGAGTAATAAACATTTGTGGATGGTTAGATTGATTCCATAAAACCTTTTCCTTTGAAGGCCTATATTTTTGGGGCCCTGTCTCCCAAAAGTTTCTTTCTTCCTCAACTTTGACCCGTGACCAGGTTTCCTCTTATATTTGTCAAGCCAACTCTGAGAGAGCTGACTGAAGATACAGATATCCTGGGAAGACTTTGAATTTCTCTCCTACTCTGCTTATCTGGACATAATTCTTCCAACTTTCGTCCTTATTTCCAGTCTAGAATGACTCCTTTCCATAAGGCAGGCCTTCTTTCAGTCTGCATTGACATTCTGCCTCCTTTATTCAGAGTAAACCTTTGCTTATGATACATTCCGCATCCAGAACCTGGACTAGCAGTTCTGATGTTCATTATCAGAGTTTATTCTTTAGTCCTTTGTCTAGGGCAAGATCATCTCTCACAAATGCAGATTCCAAATCAGCCCTTGGGAATAAAGAAAGGACAAAAGTAGTGTTGGTGGCCGTGGTCAGTCAAGAAACCTCTAGGAAGACAAGCAGCAAATGGTCCTGCCCACAGTCTGTGGTGAAAACATTTCTCCCCATTCCCACTCTCTCTGTCCTCCTGCTAAAACGCTTGCTTCCTTAGATGAACCAGCAATATTCCTCCAGGATCAAACCCTCTTCCATACCCCCACTTCCCTAATGTTTTTTTCCTCTGTCAGTCTCCTGGGAATTTAATCTAGAGCTAAAATACTAAACATTCTGGGGAAGTTGGGAAAAGGGAATTTTTGGCCAAGAGAATTTGGGAAGCAAAGAAAGCTTTCAGAAATGATGGGCACAAATAAGACTCATCAAACTTTGGCTATATGCATATTATTTTGTGATGTACCAACATACCTGTATTGTGGCAGGGGCAGATGCCATTTGTATATTAGGCTTGGTAGATTATATGGATATGTGTCCATGAATGTTTGTGCATCTGTGGAGAGGTATTAAGAAATATGTATTTTAATTCTTTTGTTTCCCAACTGAAATGTAAGGTCTCTGCTTGCTTTCTCTTGGAAGCATCTATAATTTAGTGGGTGCTATTACATGTTCAAGGGGACTCTTCCCAGAAGAGTGCTTTCTAGTGTTTCTCCATCTTTCTTTTTGAAGAGCAGCCCTTAGCTAGTTATTCCTCTCTTTCCTCCTCTACTGTCTCAGCAATGTCTTGTGCATCACAGATATTAGAACATTAGAGAAACAGGGGTATGTAGAGAAATAGTTTGCTTGAAACAGTTACAACACAAAAATATAGATTACATAATAAGTAGTTGGGTCCAACAATGAAAAGATCTCATCAGAGTAAGCAAGAGGTTGTCTCTTTTTTATTAGGTTTCTGTTCTCTGACTAGCTTAAGAATGTGTGACTAGACAGCAGCATATGTAAAAAAGATGTGGGACAGATTAGTTCTGTGAGTGACAAATGGTGACTTCAGAGGCCTAACAGAGAAGTACATCTCCAACTTTTTGCACGGAGGTGGTGGCCTTGAGATGCAGAATGAGACATATACTTGCAAATATGGCCAATATGTTGATTTGTTTTGCTTGATTGTTATTTGTTACTAGGGATGATACTACTGGAGGGCATAGGTGGGGAGAGAGTCATTGGGAAGTGACAATGATGTTTTAAAAAAGAGTATCCATATTTAAAAAGAAAAGACAAAAAAAAAAGAAGAAAGTCTGGGAAACAGAGGCTACAACATGCTCACCATAGTTAGCTAAGTTCATGATGAATTTTTCCCTTGCCCTTTGCATTTTTCTAATTGTGAATATTCTAAGATTCTCATATTTCGTTATTGCACATATAGCATCCAATTAGATTATTATAACAATAATATTTTATTGAATTTACTGTCTGCAAAACACTGTGCTATGTAGTGAGGATATATAAAATTTATATTAAAATGATTGCTAACCTCAAGGAACTTATAAGCTAGAAAAAGGATGACATTAACATTGTTGTAATTCATCATGAGATATGGCAAGTGTATTAGTGACAAACAAAAAAAATTTTAAATAGTCTTGGAGAAGGTCACTGCTGTTGAAATGCTTCTTGGAGTATATGTCCTGTGAGTATATACCAGAAGTAAGATGGAGAAGGAGTTTTAAAAAACTGGGTAATAAAGTAGTCAAGATAATTATTAAATTTCTTAAAAATTATGGGAGGGACTGAAGAAATAATGAAGAATATGAGGCTGGTAATCAAAGTCACTGAAAAAGTTTGGAAGATTCACCAGGCAATCAGTAGCTCACAATAAGCTAAATAGGAAAAAGGAAAATTGTATTGACCTTGAAAGAGAAAAACAATTATTAGTTTTAAAGAACTGGAGTACAAAAATCCAGTGAATTACCCAGAAATTGAAAATACTCATTACTGAATGTTTTTCAACTTGATGAACTCAACTTTGGACTTGAATAATTTACTACTAAAATGCAGAATTTGCACAGAATAAACATATTTATTAAATAAACTCATGTTTTGCTTGTATAGCTATATTTTACAGAGGAATATAGTCTCTTCTGTTAAATCCTTCTTTTTATTATAGAAAATTAGACTTTTTTCTTTTTTTTAAATTGTACTTTTTATTCTGAAAATATGTACCACAGAGTGTTTTACAAATATTTTATAACAACAGAGAAGATTGTATATGGAAGTATAAATCATCATTTTATACTATTTGTTTCCCTTTATAAAGGTATGTAATGATTTCCACAAATCATTTTCAAAACTATTCTTCTTTTCCATGGTTCATTCCTTGCTTTCTTCTGTTTTTTATGCCATTAAAAAATGCTTCAATGGAGAACTTTAATTATTTTCATTTTGATATTGTTAGCCTCATTTTCTCCCCAATTCCCTCTCCTCTTATCAAAAGAAAGATTTCCCCCTAAAAATCCTTTATAACAAATCAACAAGGTCAAATGAAAGAAATCCATACAATGTCCATATCCCTAAATAAGTCTCTTTCTTAACCTTGAGTTTACCATTTCTCTGTCAAAAGGTGGATAACATGAATCATTATAGATCTCATGAAAGCATGAGTGATAATTATATTGATCAGTGTTCTTAAATCTTTTTTTAAAGTTTTTTTTCCTTTACAATTCTGTAGTACTTCAATAAGTTATGCTCTTATTTCTGCATGCTTCCTTCTTCATTACTTCATACTACATCGTAATTGGAAATCAATATTTGATTTTATTCTAGCATTTCTTGTTGATCTTTACAAACTCTGACTCACACTTTATCTTGATATCTAAAAGAAGGAAAAAGCAGAGAAATAACACTGCAAAGCAATATCCATATTGAATATTGAAGAACAATTTTGAAATAAAATATTATCAAGTAGAGTACAGCAACATCACAGAAAGATTATACGGCATTACTAAGTTAGGTTTATTTTAAGAATGCAGAGTTGGTCCAACATAGAGAAAGGAATATAGGTAGTATGGTAGATAGAACTTGGAGTTGGGAAGACCTGAGGTTAAGCTAGTCTCAAGTACTTACTAATCAGTGACTTGGGCTCTCTTTGATTTGCTTCAGTTTCTTTATCTCTAAAATGGGAAAAAATAAAGTTAAGATTCCTGCCTGCTAAGTTTATTGTGAGGATCAAGTGGGATAATATTGGTACAGTGCTTAGCACCATGTTTGGCACGTAATAGGTACTGTATAAATATTAACTATAATAATAACAATTATATTGCAGATAACTATCATGCAATTATTAATGTTATATATTACTAATATAAAGAATAAAAACCTTATGATTTTGTCAATACTTTTCACATAGTTTTTTTTGAAAAAATATATTTTAAAATAAAAAATATATTAAACTTAATTTAAGAACAAAGGAAAAAGCTAGAGATCTTTCTAAGCAGAACACAGGTAAAACAAAGATTCCCACTATCACAAATATTCTTTAATATTATGGTAGAAATGATAGCTATTATAATAACATGAGAAAATGAAGGAAAAAGCATAGGAAAAGAAATAAAATCATCACGTTTTGATGATATGATAATGTACTTAGGGGATCTAGAGAGTTGACCAAGAACTGTTGAAATAATTGAAAGCTTTAGAAAAGTCACAGAATAGAAAAAATGTACATAAATTATCAGTATGAATCAACAAATGTCATAAGAAAATCTAGAAATAGAAAATTTATTCAAAATAATTACAGAAATAATAATAAAAATCTACATAATAATTTAATAATATTAATATCTAATAATTTTTAATAATTTAATGATATTGATATTTAATAATTTACATAATAATTTAATAATAATTTATTAATAATAATAAATTACAGAAAATATAAAATATTTGGGAACGTATCTTACAAGATTCACATAGGAATTATATGAATCCATCTCAAAACAATCTTTGCAGAAATAAAGACCAATTTGAATAATGCTCAAAACATTAATTGTACATGAATAGTCTGAAGCAATAAAAATAAAAAAAGAAACTAACTTAATTTACTTATTTAGTGCTCTACCAATCAAATGCCCCAAACAATATTTCATGGAAGAAACAAGAAATGAAAAAATTAATATGGAGATACAATAGTTCAAGAATCTTAAGGAAAATAATGAAAAAATGAGAAGGAAGAAAGTCATTCAGTAATAGATTTCAAGCTATATCATTAAAATGATTTGACACTGGTTGAAAAAGAGAATGATTAGTGGAACAAGTTAATTATGTAATGCAATGAAAGAACATGAAAGTATCATGTTCTATAAATCCAAATATTGCACTTGTAAGGAAAAGAGACTCACTATTTGATAAAAATTGCTGGAAAAACTGGACAGCATTCATGTTTAGATCACACCACATACCATGCATCAAGATAAACTCCAAATGTTCTAGATATAAAACATAATCCTAGATATGAGGTAACTTCATAAAAATATTAGAGGAACAAAGGAGAAATTGTCTTTTAGATCATAGAAAAAGAATTCATGACTAAAAAAGTGATAGAGGAGATCATGCACAGATAATTGAACAATTTTTATTTTATTTTTAAAAGACTTTGTACAAATAAATATAATATAGTTAAAATATAGTTAAACCAAAAATGAAAAAGGTAAATGTCTCAAAACACTAGGTATATAAAGTAATGATGTGAATTTATAAGATTAAAAACTATCCCAGTAGTTTCAACATCTATTGTTACATTTTAAAAGAAATAAATCTTGCCTATCAACAACCATATGAAAAATTGTCTAAATCCTTTATAATTAGAAAAAAAAGCAAATTAAAGCAACTTTGGATTTCTACTTCATGCTGATGAGTATCATCCCCAATTAAACAGCAAATTGGAAATCAGGAAAATCAAAGGAGATATTAATAAAACTGAAAATAAGAAAACCATTGAACTCTTAAGTAAAACTAGAAGTTTGTTTTATGAGGGAAAAGCAATACAATAATAAACAACTGGTTAATATGATTAAAGACAAGAAAAAAAGACAACCAAATTTCCAATATGAAATCTGAAAAAGGAACAGGATGGGGGAAGCAGAACCAAGATGGCATAAAGTAGACAGATCTTTGCCTGAGCTCTTCCTGGCTTTCCTCAGAATCAACACTATATTAAGCCTCTAAATGCATTTTAGAGTAATAGAACCCACAAATATTTAGAATATGACAAATTTCCAGCAGAAAATATTTTGGAAGGATTTTAGGAAAGTTCTATTTATTCCTATGCTTATTGTTTTTAATAACAGTTACTATTATATTTTGTCAAAATTTTTGTACAAATAAAACTAATACAGACAAGATTAGAAGGAAGCGATAAATTGGGAAAATATTTTTACATTCAAGGGTTCTGATAAAGACATTTCTAAAATATATAGAGAATTGACTAAAATTTATAAGAATTCAAGCCATTCTCCAGTTGATAAATGGTCAAAGGATATGAACAGGCAATTCTCAGATGAAGAAATTGAAACCATCTCTAGTCATATGAGAAGGTGCTCTAAATCACTATTGAGTAGAGAAATGTAAATTAAGACAATTCTGAAATACCACTATGCTTCTGATTGGCTAAAATGACAAGAAAATATAATGATTGAATGTTGGAGGGGATGTGGGAAAACTGGGACACTATTAGATTGTTGGTGGAATTGTGAACTGATTCAACCATTCTGTAAAGCACTTTGTAACTATGCCCAAAAGGCTATCAAACTGTGCATACCATTTGATCCAGTAGTGTCTCTACTGGACTTGTATCCCAAGGAAATCTTTAAGGAGGGAAAGGGACCCACATGTGCAAAAATGTTTGTGACAGCTCTCTTGTCATTCTATTTTAGTGTTCAGTATAATTTGGAGATTTTTGTTAAAGTTCTCTGAGGACTGGTATCAGTTTTCTGATTTCTGGGCTCACTTCTAGCTATAATCAAATAGATTTGACCTTTTTCTATTAGTTCTGATGAAGACAGGCAAATAAATCTGAGAAATAAAATAATGAATACTTATTTTTCTTGTTCTCTTTATTTTCCCCTTCCTTCTTCCGGTTCCTCTTAAGTTTGAGGTCACAGGACCTTGAGTTCCAATTCTCCATGAAGTACAAACTACATGGGTGTCCTTGAAAAAATCAATTAATCTTTCTCAATCTGTATTCCTTCATCTGTAAAATGAAAGAATTGACCTAGATGATCTAGATGACTTCTAAATCTATGAACCTTTCAGTTTATTTAATAGGAGACATAAAAGTTTTAACTTTAGACTCACCATTTAAGTGGAACCACATACTCTTTTTTTGGAAGTTGTTTAGACTGTGAAGATAATAATAGGCTTAAGGTTTTAGTCATTCTTCAATATCCCTACAATAACTGTGGCAATAATGTGATCATGCTGCACTGCTTTCTATTTTCATTATTTTCTTTGTCACATAAATAAAGTGTCAAGATTTTTAATATTTCATGAGAAGCATTCTGTAAATTATAGTAATGTACTGTACTACTTTGACCTTTTCAATATTGTTTGATTTGGTTGGCTGGACATTCTATTTATAGCCCTGCTGAGTAGTAGAGAAAGAATGAATAGCTGCTAGCTAATGAAAATACAGTATATTGAAAGAGTCCAAATGATGATACTGTCTTTGGGAAGATGACAATATTTCACCAGATATACAGCATTAGGCTTTATAATTCTGATAAATCATTCTCATGACAAAAGGTATAATGAGATTAGAAAATTGCCCAAAATTAATCCACTTAATGATAGGGTTTATACTTAGCCTAAAGAAATAGTGCAAATTTAGCTTAATCCCATTGGATCCCCAAAATTCAAAGTGTAACTTCTTTTGATTATCTGCAGCAGTGACTAAGATGATATGTTTCATGTTTATTGATAAATTTGTTAAAATTGACAGAAATGGTGAGGGTAAAAAGATTTTTCTTCCATCCACTTCTAATTTTTTTCAACTTTTAAAACCCATGTTTTATCGCACATTAGCACTTCTACAATTTGTAGATTAAGGGAATTACCTAGAGCAATGTTGTCAACTCAGGAGGCAGCTAGGTGACTCAGTGGATATAACATTAGGATTGGAATCAAGAAGGCCTGAATTCAAATCCAGTCTCAGACTCTTAATAGCTGTGTGAGCCAGAGCAAGTACCTTAATCTTTCTTTGTCTTAATCCAGTGATGAAGAAAGTGGCAAATCACTCCAATATATTTGTTGTAACCATTATGAGTCATTTGTCAAATAAATTGATCTTATTCCTATTTACATATTTTTTAGAATATGCATTTCCTGTCTTCTGGATAGGGAATTGAGGGATGGTTTGGTTTCATTTTCAAAGAGAGAATCTCTTCTGTGTCAATTTGTGATATTAACTCATTATTATTTAAATATAACTTTTGGTCCATGAAGATAGGGAAAGGAAAATGAGCTTTCTTACCATGCTTACTAATTTGTCATGATATATTAGTGCATGCATGAATAGTTCTAATTAATTCAGTGACCTGGCTCATTTCATAGCCTTAACCTCTTTATTTGAGCTCCCCACTGAGACGCTGGTATATTATCTGACCCTCAAAAGTTTTATGGAAACAAGGCCCAAAATATCTCTTCTATCTCCTGAAAGTTTTAAAATTTTTGTTTTATTCATTATAAATTAAGAAATCTCACTTAATTTCCTGTAGATCAAAAAGTCATTTAGCTTCTTTTTAGAAGATTCAAAACACCTTTGGTTTGTAACATAAGGTAGAACTGAGCAGATTTAGTTTTATTAGAAATTTATCAATGGAAAGAAAATGAGATTCATACAGTAATATCAAATTTGAGTAAAAAAGAGATTCTATGAAATAACAAGATTTTATATGGAATAGGAGAAAATATAATTTTTCATGATTTATAATTCATAGCTAGATTGTCGTAGGGGCATGTGAGAATATTGAAAGTATCCCACTGTGTGGGTTAAATTTTTACATTGGCATGGAAAAAATTTAATTTAATTTTTATATTTGTAATTTTAAAGTATTTTTGATTCTCCTTTTTCTCCCATCCCTTATATAATTATCATCATCATAAAAAATAAAAACAATGATAACTACAATTTATATTGCACTATTTATCTATTTTTTTTTCTCACAACACTCTGGGATATAACTGCGATATTTTTCCTCATTTTACAGCTGAGGAAACTGAGGCTCAGATACGTTAAATAAGTTGCCCAGGATCACATTGATAGTAATTTCTGAATTCATATTTGAACTCAGGACTTTCTTCATTCCAGTCCAGCTCTCTGTCTACTGAGCCTATCTTCACATTTCTTGCCTTAATAACTACCTCCTCTATATTACCTAGCACTTCCTATTGTCTTTAGGATTAAATATAAACTCCTAGTGCTGTTTAAGAACTTCTATTCTGGCTTCTATGTGCCTGTACAATATTGTTTCATATTATTTCCCTTTTATGAATACCAAGGTCTAGACAAATTGGCTTATTCATCAATCAAAACTATATCCTTTACTTTCATGAATCTTCACAGGTTTTCTCCCATATGTGGAATGATCCAAAGATATCCTTACTAGGGTTCTGACACAAATAAATCAAAACAAGAGGAAAAGCAAAGAATTTGAAATTCAGGGAATAATCTTCAATTGGGGATTGGTCAAAGAAGTTATAGTATTTAAATGGATTAGAATGATTATTTCTTTAAAAATGACAGAAAATTTAGTTTCAGAGAAATGTGAAAAGAGATGCTGAATTGATGCAAGGTGAAATGAGTAGAGCTAGGAGAAGAATGAAAACAATAATAACATTACAAAGAAAAAACAACATTGAAAGACTTGAGAACTCAGATCAATGCAATTACAAAATTCCAATGAGGAGATTTGTTTCACTTAACTTTGAATACTTGTAACAAAGACTTTGTTCTACTTTGTTTTTAAGCAGTGAGAGAAAGTGAGAGAGATAGAAACATAGCAAAAAGAAAAGGAAAAAAGACCAGTGAGGCATATTTTAAGAAAATACACAATAACAAAAAGAAGATTGGGGAAAAAATCACAGGCAACTGGGACATTTTTGAAAGCTAAAGATTTAAAAACTGAATTCATTATATATTAAAAAGCAAAAGTATATAGACTTCTTAAAGGTAGTGTTTATTATCTTGGTTTCCTCAGCTCCTAAGCACAACAGTATTTAAAAAATGTTTATAGAACCCAAACAGAATTTATTTAGTACTTATATATAAAGCAATGTGCTAGTTTTGGGACATACCAATATGAAAAAACCTCAACTCATCTTCAAGAGGGAGAAAGGGGGAAGAAGAAGTTGAAATGAGACATATATACAAATAAATATGAAATGAAATGTTATAGAAAAAAGGAAAGCCCTATAGTCTAGGCAAAGTACAATAAAAATAATTTAAGGAGGAAGAGGTCATTTTCATATGGGGAGAATGTGCACAGATTCCTTCAAACCCATGTCCAGTCTTTCCAAATCATTTCTGTCTCTTTGAATATAAGATTTCATCTCTTCTACATGAAGTCAGTCATTTTATATACAATAATAGGTCTCACTTATCTTAGGTACTTGAATTCAGGCCATCTCATGGGAAATATGGTGAATTCATGCATATGAGCTGTTATTATATCATCTTCCCAGTGAAAATAATTGCAGTTGTCTTAAATCATACATGTAATATAATCTTTGTAGTCCCATCACGAACTGTCTACTAATTTATATATAGTGTAGTCCCTAGCAACTATTCCAGATATAGGAATCTCATGTGGAAATTAATATAGAGCATCAAGTTTTAAAGCAGAGATTTTATGTAAATATATGAGAGAATCATCAAATATCAGAGGTACCTTTTAAATAGACCAAAGTCTATATGCAAATTTAATATATGCCCTCATTGTCAGCAACAAAAACAGATAAAACATTCAACATTTTTGTTGTTTTTTATGTAATGTCCCATGTAACAACAGATCTGTGAGATAATATATATATATATATATATTATTATTATTAATAGGTAGCATTGTCAGTCTATAGATGGTCTCTTTTTCTTGTTACAATTACTATTGCTATCTCAGGCTCTTGATTCATCTATCTCTTACTGGACTGGGAGAAATTTTCCACTATTGAAGATGGTGTTAGGCTATCCCACTCCTCAAGGGTGTATCAATATAGAGTTTCCTTTTTATTACAACTTTAATGCTAATCTTTCCCTTCTGGGGATTTTGTCTTCAGAACTGTAAATATCTTAGTTATCGATGCCCAGAGCCTTATGGGAAATGAAATACCCACAATCAAATAGGCTTCTATTGCATAATTTATTATTTACTTGTGCCCAACCATATGGTTAGGTGCTTAGAGGGATTCAAAGAAAATACATATACTGTCCTCAAGGAATTTACTATATAGTGTGAATACAATAATAACAGTAATAAATAAATTATATTTCTGTATCACTTTGAGGTTTACCAAATGCTTTACACTAAGTCATATTAGCTTTATAACAGACCAGTTAAAATTGGTATTATATAGATAATTATTCCTCTTTTTCAAAGAAAAAAAAACAGACTTTCAGAGGTTGTTTGCCCATAGTAATAAAGATAATAAATGTCAGAAAGGATATTTGAACCAAGTTCTACTGAGTTTAAATTCATTACTTTATCTACCATGCCATACTATCAGAAAGTCAATCAGCATTTCTGAATCCGAAACTGCAATTCTGACATAATAGCCGATTCTGGGAGAGGATAACATGTAACAGTAATATCTCAATATAGGGCTAAAAATGAGAAATAATTCCTTCAAGTGATAAAGGTCTCTTATAAAAACAAGGAAAAGTTGATTTGAAGATGATTATGGTTCCAGAGCCAGCACTCTCCCCAGTCGATCACATTTCCAACTTACTCAGAATCACTCATTTACTAAGCATCCAGCTATCTTCTGCCCCTTAAGTTTGGTAGTCTTCTCCTTTGATGAGTTCTGTCAATGTGTCATGATACCTACAATGTTAATAACCATCATATTTCCAGTTAGTGGAAGGGGGCCATGAGGAAAGTTGGAAGATACTAGTTAGCCTATTTACATTTAAAGACCTGAGTTGGATACTTGAATGGACATAGCTGTCACTTTCCTTGCCATTATTTCTGAGTTATTGATGATGTTGTTGGAGTTTTTTAATCCCTACGTGGATTACTCATTATCATCAGCTGGATCAAATAAAAAAATTAAATATAAGCCCCCAACTCAAATCTATGAATAATCAGCAAGAAGACTTCCCTGTTGTTAATATGGCTTGGGGGCTAGGGACTGAGTCTGTTTTGAGAGAACTCTTTGGTGGGATTTGGTGGAATTTATTAAAATTAACAAAATAGGGATAATGTAACAGACTACTATCTACATTGAGAGCTGAGGTATTATTAAAATCTTGTATCTAATTCTGACAATATTGTCCTTCCTATTGTAGAAGGGATTCCATCATAGAATGGGAGAGTAAAATGATCAGTCATGTCACATTCTAACAAAAGCAATGGCCATACAACATGTTTTTGAATCTTATATATGTATATTAATTTAGAAGGCCCATCAAATGGGGGATGGCTGAATAAGTTGTGGTTTATAAAGATAATGGAATATTATTGTACTATAAAAATGATGAACAACCTGATTTTAGAAAGGTCTGGAAAGATTTATACAAACTGATGCTAAGTGAAAAAAGCAGAACCAGGAATACATTACATTATATACAATAACAGTAAGAATGTATAATAATCACCTATGAAAGATTTGGTTCTTCTCAGCAGTTCAGTGATCCAAAGCAATCCCAATTGATTTTGGACAGAAAATGTCAACTGCTTTCAGAAAAAGAACCAGGGAGACTAAATGTAAATCAATGCATGCTATGTTTACTTATTTTTTCTATTTTTTAATCTTTTGCATTTTTTTGGCTTTTGATCTGATTTTTCTCTCCTAACGTGATTCATAAAATAATGTGGATTAAAAATAAATAAATTTATCAGAAAAACTTAGAAAACAACATTTTAATACATTTCCTTTTTCAAAAATGCAGCAAAATATTAAAACCACACAGGAACTATATTTTAATCTTGTTTGACCTACATTTGAAAGTGTTGTGGGCTATAGGCAGTCCATGGACCATATATTTAATGCTTCTAAAGTAGATGAACTCCAAGTACCCTTTGAATTCTAAAATCCTAAGGTCCTAAATGTATTGCTTTCACCATTGTTGCCTTCCCCTCAGAAGGAAGGTCCTTTCAGTACAGGACATATGAAATAGATCATATAAAATATAAGAGGAAAGAAGCACATAAAATACTACACCGGGCCAAGTTTCATGGTTGAAATGCCTTTGACTTGGTATTATAGGAAACCATAGCCAATATTTTTCGCACTCCAGTAACTAGTTCTCAGGCTTATGCAACCACTATTGTAGTCTGCTGTTCTTTAATGGGAAAAGAATAAGAGACTTTACATTACATTTCACTAAGTATTCTCAGGCTTGTGTATGCCATCTTTTAGAATCTCCTGCAGCCAAAGAAAAAATTTATAGAAGCTTCTGAACTGAGCTAGGACCAGGCTTCTGTGTTATACTATCTACTGGAGACTTTGACCATTTACTATGGAGCACAAAACAAATTTTTATCACAAAATAAATGCTCACATGCCATGGAAAATCAAATTATCTGGGACTAAAATATATGCGTTAATAAAATATAACTTTGAAAAATTCACGTTGTTACCTTGTTCCATCCTATTTCCTCTCTTCCCCTTTTAAATATATTGCTTTAATTGCATGCCAGCTGCTGTAGACAGAGTCAATAGATTCTGTTTTTCTTAGGTTTTTGGTTTATCCAAAGAATCTTCTTGCTGGCAATCAGTCCCTTGCTAATAGTTCATATCAGCTGTTTTTTTTGAAAAAGGTTTTTTGTTACAAAAAAAAAGTTTCATCTTTTGTGAAGTAGCAATCTCTGTGTCTCAAACTTTATGAAAATTGGTTTTAATAATGAAACTAATAGAAATATTTTTTTGTACCTTTGGAGAAATGCTTGAAAAAGCTGGAGAGTGATTGTTGGTATACTTTTGTGTACTGAGCCCTAAGAATCATCTCAACTACATCAATTAATAACAGCCATAAGGGGTAATTTGACGACCTTCAAACATTACAGACCAGGGTCAACTTCAAGGCTTGACCTAACACTGTAGGGGAATCATGCATATTGTTCTTCCTTTGTGTAAACAGTCTCAGTGATATAAAGTAGGGCAAGACACATAATAATTTAAAGTCTCCAAAAGAACAATAGCTTACTCCATAGCTCTCATTATTTGCTTGGACCCTTAAGATCTATTCTAAGAGTGATATCTGGACTGGCATTCAAGTCTTGCCTAATCCTAATTTCCTTCTAATATGAACGTGTACTAATATGATGAATGATCTACCTATAGCCTTTAGTTCCCCAAAGGACACTGAAGATGCATAACAAATATTAATGATGGTACAGAAAGTGCTTGAATAATTTGAATTTTCTGGAACGTTTGCTACCCTAAAATAAACATTTTCTTTGGGAAGAGACAAAAGGAGGAACGTAATGGCTTAATAAGCTTAAAGATACCTTCTAGTTCTAAAAGTGTTCTAATAACATGATTACAATTAAGTAAATGTGCAAGTGTTGTTTTGCAGAAGATGGTATATAAGATAAACCCTAAAAAAATTCTGTGAAAACATTGCAGTTTATTTGTTTAATCTTTTTATGCCCATTTTCAGTTTATCCTTTTAAATGTCTATAGCCCAAGCTGAACTATTTACATACTAACAAGACCTAGTTCTTAATTATAGCTACTAGTTAGTGTGATGAATAAAATGCTGAATAAGAATTTAGGAAGATCTGAATTCAAATCTGGCTTCAAATACTGGCTGTGTGACCTTAAACAAATAATATTTAATATCACCTAACTCTCTTTGGTGAGAGAATAAAATGAGAATAAGTGCAAAGCACTTTGTAAAACCATAAAGCACTACATACATGAATGCTAGCTATTATGATTAAGTAGTCAATTTAAGTAAGATCTGTTAAATTCATTTGCACTAATAAATTAACAGATAACTTCTCCCAGGGGAATTAGTATTATCATAAAGAAATCTTAAAAGAAAAAATCTCCAGAGGAACAAATATGTTATGGTGTTATTTCAGGCAATTGGAATATTCTTTAGCTGTACCAGAATTTCATTGTATTAAAAAGAATATCAAAGTTCAGATAAAACCTAGTTTAAATCCTGCCACAGAAAATTAATAGCTATGTGATTCCTGATGCCACTTACTTTCTTCATTCCTCAGTTTCCTCATCTGTAAAATAAAGAGGTTGAATGTGAGAATCTCTAAAGGTCCTTTCTAAGTTTAAATGTGTGATCCAATGCTTCCATCTAACACTGCTTGAAGCTCAGGGTTTATTGACCTGGCCTTGGAAGCCTTAGTGACTCAGGGGCAGCTATTATAATTGTATTCTGTTAAATTGCCATTTAACATCTCTGCAATTATCAGAAGTGATGCAGAGAAACCATTCATACCATGATGGGAAGCAAGCAGCTTGAATGATTTCCTCTTTATTCTGAATTGAGAAATAGCTCATTTGTTTCTCAAATTGTCTGATTAAAAAGCATGTTACTCTACATATTTATGCCTGTTGTGGGGAATAGTAATTGAAAAGACTAAATGTCTATTATCCTAAAATAAAAGGTTTTTTTGGTAGGAGAAAATAAGAAAAAAAGAAAATATTTGTTACCTGAAGCCAAAGTCCCAATAGACCAAGCAGACTGGTTAAACACTATTATATCTACTGTGTATCATGTTCTTCTGAAACATTAAAGAAAATCTCCAGATATAAGAGTCCATCATACATTCTGCTGGATTTTTCTATTGGAAGGTTCTCAGCACCTAGGAGTCAAAATCACTGAATTATTCAATAGAACCTCAGGCAGATCTTGCTTTTGCACTGAATTTATGGAATATTTTAAAAGTTTCCCTCTGCCTGCCTATGTATTTGCTTGATTGTAAGCTCTACTTAGTAAAGAAAACAAGTGCACACATCTGCCTTCTACTGAGTGCCTGGCAAAGAGATTGTCCATGTTTTTTAACTGAATTGGCATCTTTAATGGTACCCATGAGCAGTGCTTGAGATAAGTGTCTGTCAGCAGTTTTACAGTAATCGCCTCCTGTCAGGATCTATAACTGGCCTGTGGAAAAAAAAAGTCTCTCTGGGATGCAATTTGACATGCAAGGTCTCAGTCAAAAGAAATGGGAAAGAGGTATGTATTTTGAAGTTTTAAATTGAACACTTCTTAAACCAGAGTGATAATGACGTCATCCTCTGCTACCTGCCTCTCCCCCTCTGAAAATTAGTATGATTCTGAGATCTTGTAACTTTATGTCTCTTACACATATCCTTTTCTCTTTCTGATACTTTCTTATTGAATCCTGCTTCTAGTACCTTCACTCTCTCATACACCCTTGACACAATTGTCAATTTGATGTTTCCCAAACACAAATAGATTTATTAGCTCTCTATGAATTTTGGGATAAAATATAAACTCTCTATACAGACATTCAAAAAATACAGCAATCTAATTTTGATGTCTTTCAAATCATATTATTTCTTGCCTGTTCCAGTAACCTCCATTTATAATGATTCTGGTAATAATAGCAAGCATTTATATACCACTTTAATTCACAAAACTCTTTACAAATATTTAATTTACCTTCAAAACAATCCTGGGAAGAAGGTACATTATTATCCCCATTTTACAGATAAGGAAACTATGGCAGAAATATTCAGCCACCAGCCAAGGGTCATGTTGTTAGAGAATGGCTTTGACCTCAGTTCTTTCTGACTCCAGGTTCCACATTTTATCCACTGTGCTAACTGTTGCCTGTACATGAAATTCCAACTGCTGCTCCTATGCTTTCCCTCCCCATCTTTGAATTTTTCTGTCCTCACATCAAATTATGATAAGGCCCAAATTTCTTCATAGCCCAACTCAGATGACATCTCATAATAGGACCTAATCTTATACTTCTTTTCCTGAGGTGTTAGTGCTGTCTTGAAATTGATTTTTTTTTTGCTTACATATTGGAAGAGCTTATAATATAAGCTAAAATCCAAGTACTTCCATTTTTTTCTTTACATCCCATTTGCTTAACATAATTTCTTGCTTATGATAGATACTTAATAAAAGTTAGTTGAGTTGAATTGAAATTATACAAGTGGTAGGAGTTCCAAGTAGAAAGAAAGCTGAGTGTGAAATAGAATCATTAGAGAAGATTTCATTCGGCAGATCCAACTTGATATGCAAGGATGAAAGATAAGTAGGAATATTTTTAGCAGAGAGCAGGAGGGATGACATTCTAGGGGAAGAGAGCACATAGTAAGAGAAAAAGTTGTGTTAAGATAAAATAGTTTAAAAATTAACAGCATAGTCCTTGGTTTCTAATTGTGTTGTCATTAACATGAAACCTTGGTCAAAGGGATTTTGGTGGAGAAATAACTTTGGGTTATTAAAGATAAAAAATGATAGCAGGGATCAAAAAAAACATGTTTCTAAGAAAAACAAAGACCTTTCAATTTGGCAGGAAAATGCCACAATCTTTCTGAAATTAAGGAAATTTAAAATATCTCTATCTTGAGGTAGATCTTGAGGGAAATGACAGCAACATCAAGGAAATAGCACAGGTCTATGCTTATATTTATCATACATCATAAATGTTTATGTTTACTTCATTTTTGGTCAAATATAGTTGATATATTTCTCCATTCAAAATACCCTTTTAAAATGAAAACTAAAAAGACAGAGCCAAGATGATAGAATAAAGGCAGAACTTTTCCAACCTCTCCCCCAACTGCTCCAAATTCCTTTAAATAATCAATCTAAATGAATTTTAGAGCATTAGAATACCCAAAATGATGGAGTAAAACATTTTTTTTCCGACAAATGCAACTTAGAAGCTCAGCAAAAAAATGTCTATTTCACAAGGGTGGGAGTCCAGTGGCACCAGTACAGCTTCAGCTCCAGGCCCAATCCCAAACCCAAACCCAGACCCAGCCTGAGTCCAACCTCTGAATAACTGGCAGAACTGGTGGCTTCCAGGCCTCTGGAACTAATGTCATGACTGGGAGATATAATCTCAGAGTTACTTTAATTCTCCTTTCTCTAATATCAATATAAAGTATTTTTTAATGGCTGCTAAGAGTTTGAATTTTTCCTTTGAAATCTTCTAATTCATATAATTTGACCATTTGTCAATTGAAGAATGGATTTTATTCTTAATTTAAATAAGCTACCTATATATCTTAGAAGTGAAGCCGCTATAAAAGAATCACTGTAAAGATTTTTTTTTCTTGTTACCTTAGATGATAGTTCCAAATTGCTTGGCACAGTGTTTGTCATATAATAAATGTTTATTCTCTTCACCTTCCCTTCTTTTATAATTTTCCCTTCATGGATTGTGTTTGTAGAAATTATTTTCAATTTTATATAATCAAAATTTTCAATTTTATTGTCTAGGATGTAGTTTCCTTTGTTTATTTGTAAATTCTCTCCCTTTCCATAATTATGAAAAGTAATTTCTTTCTTGTTCTAAAACATTTTTATGAGGTCCTTTGTGTTCTTTGTGTGAGGCTTTTTGAGTAGACTCCCAAATATATTTTGCAATACATATGCATTTTGAATGAAATTTCTCTTTCTTCCTCCTTGATTTTGTTGGCGATATATAGAAATGAGCACTTGTTTTATTTTTAACTTTACTGAAGTCATTGATTATTAAGTCATTGATTTTAAAAACCCTAATGTTTTCTAAAAAAATCACATCTGCAAAGTAATAATTTTGTTGTTTATTTATGTTAGTACCCCAATAAATTTTGTTGTCTTATTGATACACATAACATTTCAAACATTACATTCAATAATAGTAGAACTAATAGGTTAACATTTGTTTACCCTCATTCTTTTTAGAAAAGCCAATAAGGGCCACTATTTAAGATGTTTGCTCTTGGTTTTAGGTAGATATCGTTGTTTATAACATGGAAAAGTCCATTTTATTCATGTTGAATCATCTCATTGTTGAAGAGAGTGATATCCATCAGAATTGATCATTATATTGTCTTGTTATTGCTGGGTATATTAGATCTCCTGGCTCTGCTCATTTCACTTAGCATCAGTTCATGTAAGTCTCTCCAAGCCTCTCTGAAATCATCCTGTTGGTCATTTCTTAACGAACAATAATATTCCATAATATTCATATGCCACAATTTATTCAGCCATTCTCCAACTGATGGGCATCCACTCAGTTTCCAGTTTCTGGCCACTACAAAGAGGACTGCCACAAACATTTTTGCACATATGGGTCTCGTTCCCTCCTTTCAAATCTCTTTGGATATAAGCCCAGTAGAAACCCTGCTGGATCAAAGAGTATGCACAATTTGATATCTTTTTGAGCATAGTTCCAAATTGTTCTTTGGAATGGTTGGATGTGTTCACAGTTCCACCACATCCCCTCCAAACATTCATCATTATCTATTCCTGTCATCTTAGCTAATCTGACAGGAATGTAGTGGTATCTCAGAATTGTCTAAATTTGCATTTCTCTGATTATTAGCGATTTGGAGTACCTTTCATGTGGCTACAAATAGTTTTAATTTCTTCATCTGAAAATTGTCTGTTCATATCCTTTGACCACCTATCAAGTGAAGAATAGCTTGAATACTTATAAATTTGAGTCAATTCTCTATATATTTTAGAAATGAGGCCTTTATCAGATCATTTGAATGTAAAAATGTTTTCACACTTTATTGCTTCCCTTCTAATCTTGTCTGCATTGATTTTGTTTGTACAAAAACTTTTAAACTTAATATAACATGATTTAGACATAAAGGGTAACACTACAAGCAAATTAGGAGAACATGGGATCATCTGCTTCTCAGATCTGTGGAGAAGAAAGGAATTTATGGCCAAAGAAGAACTAGAGAACATTAAGAAATGCAAAATGACTAATTTTGATGCATTAAATTAAAAAGGTTCTGTACAAACAAAATCAATGCAGCCACTATTAGAAGGGAAGCAAAAAATAAGAAAAAAGTTACATCCAAAGGTTCTGATAAAGTTCTCACTTCTTCAACATATATAATTGACTCAGATTTATAAGAATACCAGTCATTCTCCAATTGATAAATGATCAAAGAACATAAACAGACAATATTCCTACAAAGAAATTAAAGCCATTTATAGTTATATATAAAAAAACCCTCTAAATCCTTATTGATTAGAGAAATGCAAATTTAGACAACTCTGAGGTCCTATATCACATTCCTCAAATTAACTAAGATGACCAAAAATCATAATGGTAAATGTTGAAGGGGATGTGGGAAAACTGGGACACTAATACATTGTTGGTGGGGTTGTAAACTAACTATTCTGGAGATCAATTTGGAAAGACCACAGGGTTACCAAACTGTGCATATCCTCTGATCCATCAGTGTCTTTACTGGACCTACTTGTGCAAAAATGTTTGTAGCAGCCTTTTTTGTAATGGCAAGGAACTAGAAATGGAGTGGATGCCCATCAATCAGTAGGAGAATGGCTGAATAAGTTATGGTATATGAATGTAATGAAATATTGTTGTTCTATAAGAAACTATCAGCAAGATGGTTTCAGAAAGGTTTGGAGAGACTTACATGAACTGATGCTGAGTGAATTGAGTAGAACCAAGAGAACATTATATACAGCAACAACAAGATTATGTTATGATCAGTTGTGATGGATTTGGCTCTTTTCAACAATGAAGATGGTTCAGGACAATTCCAATAAATTTTTGATGGGCAGAACCATCTGCATCCAGAGAGAGGACTATGGGGACTGAATGTGGATCACAACATGATATTTTCACCTATTTTTGTTGTTGTTTCTTCTATATTTTTTAATTTCCCATTTTTTTCCTTTTTGATCCAATTTTTTGGATCAAAACCACAAAAACCACAAAAAGAGTTGTTAACAAACATTTTGGCAATGAGGATCCTTTTTCCCTCCTTTATAATTTCCTTGAGTTACAGAACAAGTAGAGATAGTTCTGGGTCAAAGGGCATGCACAATTTTATAGCCCTTTGGGCATAGTTCCAAATTGCTCTTCAGAATGGTTGGATCATTTCACAACTCCATCAGCAAAGCATGTGTCCTAGTTTTCCTACATTTTTTCCAACCTTTATCATTATCTTTTCCTATTATCTTAGCCAATCTGAAGGGTGTGAGGTAGTATCTCAGAGTTGTTTTAATTTGCATTTCTTTATCCAGTAGTGATTTAGAGCATTTTTTGAAAAGACTATAGATGCTTTAATTTCTTCTTCATCTTAAAATTGTATGATCATATCCTTTGACCATTTATCAATAGAGGAATGACATGTTAAAAATTTAGCACAGTTCTTTATATTTCTTTCTTTCAATAGCTGAATAAGTTATAGTATATGAATGTTACTGAATATTATTTTTCATAAGAAACGATTATCAGGATGATTTCAGTGAGGTCTGGCAAGACTTACATGAACTTATGCTGAGTGAAATGAGCAGAACCAAGAGATCATTATACACAGCCACAGCAAGATTATATAATGATCAAATGTACCTCTTTTCAACAATGAGATGATTCAAACCAATTCCAATGGTCTCTCACTCAAAGAGAGAAACAAGAACTGAGTTTGGATCACAACATAGCATTTTCACTCTTTTTATTATTGTTTGCTTGCATTTGTTTTCTTTCTCGTTCTTTTCCTTTTGATCTGAATTTCCTTGTGCAGCATGATATTTGTGGAAGATATAGATATATAGATAGATAGATAGAAGAATTGCACTTGTTTAACATATATTAGATTACTTGCTGTCTAGGGAAGGGGATAGGAGGAAGGGAGAGAAAATATTTGGAACAAAAAGTTTTGTTCTCTTTCTTTCTCTCTCTCTTCTATTGTGTTCTGTTCTCTCTCTCTCTCTCTCTCTCTCTCTCTCTCTCTCTCTCTCTCCTCTTTTTCTTTTCACCAAGATTTTATTTGCAGCTGCATCATTTACAATATTGGTTTACAATATTTTCCTTCTTTGTTTTATCCAACTTTTGTTTAAACATTAGAAATATATTTTTATTAAAAAGCATTTGGTAAATTGCTCTTTTCTTAATTCTTAAGAATAATTTGTATAGTGTGTACATACTAATTTTTTACTTTAAATGCAACTGGACAAGGATTGTTTTTTTTTTCCTCCTTTTAAAGAAAGTTTCATTATAACTTGTTCAGTTTCCTTTTCTGTTTTTGGATTGTTTAATAGCCCTTTGGTGTTCAATTAGCTTGGAATTTTATGTATGTGTGTTGATTAATCCTTTTTCTCTATATGCTTTTTCTCCTTATATTTCATAATATTTTCTTCCTTTACCTTCTTCTTTATCTTTGACAAAACCATATTTATCCCCCTTGTCAATTCATTGACTTCTTACCATTCTCTAAGAGGGATAGTTTCACATCACAAGAGTCTTCTTTTATTACTATACTCTCCCTTGATGATTTTATACAATTCAATTATAGCTTTTATATAGATGACATATAAATTAATATTTCCAACCCTGATCTCTCCTTTTATGCCAGTCCTGGATTTCCAACAGCCTCCTGTCCCCTTCCAACTCAATATTCCACTGCCACCTTAAACTTAATGTTTTTGAATGCCCTGCAAAAATAAACAACAATATGTCCTTCCTATTGACTTCCTTATTTATTTGCTTATCTTAAAAATTTTGATATCTTTAGTTTCTACATTATATACTTTTCTAAATATGTCCTTCCCCATTCTTCTTTTCAAAATCACCTATTGAAAAAAGAATAATAAAAAGAAGAGAAAAAAAGCAGCTCAGCAAATCTAATCAACACAGCAAATGAGTTTGATGATATATGCAATGTTGCAGTCTCATTGTTCCCTACTTCTGTAATGAAGGGAAGGGGATCGATTTTTTTCACTTTTTCTCTGGGGCCAAGATTGATATTTACAATCACACAGTTTTGAGGTTGCTGTTATTGTTTACATTTTCATAGTTTTAATCATCTTCTTTATTGTATATCTGGTTCTGCTTACTGTACTTCAACTTATGTAAGCCTTCCCATGTTTTTCTATATTATTCAGATTCATAATTTCTTATGACAGCATAATATTTTATTATTATTATTATTACCATTATATTACTATTATATTCTTATTTTAGAATTAGTTTAGCCACATTCAATCATTTTGGATATCTACTTTGTTTCCAGTTCTTTGTTTCTGCTTTTAAAAGTACTGCTTTAAATATTTTAAGATACATGGGATCTTTTTCTCCTTGACATTCATTTATATGTGTGTGAGTATGTATGTGAGTGTATGTCTCTTTTTTCTTTTTGGTACCACCATTCTTACAGATATCTAGGTTCACATCACTGTAATGCTGATCTCTTAATTTGATATGTTGCCATGTTTTTCACCTTTGAAGAACTTCTTTAATAAAGATGATGGTGATTATAACAACAAATAACATTTACCTAAAACTTGTTATATGCAATATATCATGTCATTTTATATTTACATACACAGATACACAAGAATACTGAGCAACTAGCCAGTGACTTTTACAGGAAAGATGTTTAATAAATGTATGTTGAAATTGACTCTGTTCTAAATCCTCTGATCCTTTTTTCCTTGACTATTCTTTCTATCATATCTACTACAGTATTTTCAGTCTCACTAACTCTTTTCTACTTTTAAAGCTATATTATCTTTGGAAGATACATTCAATTTATGTACTATCTAATTAGCAGCTTTTTTCCTCCTCCATTTACTTGGGAAATTTTTGAACTAGTAGTCCAAGTCACTGATGCTTCCTTACCACCTACCTTCTTGTGCTTTTTGTCTACAGCTCCCCTTATTTTACTCAAAAATGTAGTTTATATGTCAACATTGAAATGGATGTCTGAAACTTCTCTCCCATTTACTGTGTCACTACAGACAAATGCCTTGACCTCTGAAATTTTAATTATAGACTCAAGAAAATATAGATAAAACTTTTATCTGCATTCTTGTGAAATTTGTGTATTCTGTGAAAAAGAAGTAGGCTGAAAATGAATAAATTAATGAAAATGCATTTATTTAATATTTAGTGTCAACTAAGTACTTTGCTGAGTACTAGAGATATAAAAACAATTTTAACCCTAATAAAACTTACATTTTAATAGAAAAGGAAGAAGGAAGAATAGATTGATTTATTAAATGCCTATTGTGTGCTTGTGATGTGATAAGCATGTTACAGAATTATTTTCTATGAATCTCATGTCAACCCTAGAAGATAGATGATATTATATCTATTTTATGGTGAGTTTGTGACTTGTGGAGGATCACACAGCCAGTAAATGTCTGAGTTAGAAGTTGAACTCAGATCTTTTGAAACCAAGCTTAGTACTTTATCAACTATAACATCTAACAAGTCAGAGCTGGGAAGATAGAATACATGGGGAGATAGTAGCCAAGAAATATCACTTTCTGATGTTAAGAGGATGATTGTTAATTGTCTTAGAGTAATTGACTGACACATACATTCCTGGACTAACTGAAGATTTTGTTTGATCTTGATTCTAAAAGGTTAGAGGAAAGGCTACTTAAATGAAATCACATGGTAGAAGAGATTGTAGTGAAAATGGAGAGGGAATATAGAATTCCATGAAGTCTAGGTTTGAAATAGTGGGCCAGATGAGACAAATATCATTAAGAACAGTTGGCTCCCAGGGCAAAAATCACAGAGATAAAAGGGTTAAAATCTTTAAGAAGCAAGGAAGTTAATTGGTTAGGTATTGTAAAGATGGGAACTACATGAAATAGTTAACCAGATCAAGAGTATTTATGGAAGTAAAATGCAGCATTTGAAGGGTTGAGAGTAGAACATATGGATGTGTGATAAGAAGGATAAACAATTTAATTTGAATCCTATGTGATGAACCAGGATGATGGCAGTAGAATTTACAGTGAAAGAACAATTAAGAGAAAAGGTAAACTAAGGGGGGATTAGTTTTATTCAGTAGTAAAGTAGGTCATAATTCTTGATTTAATAATCACTTCATTTTTCAATAGTTTGAGAAAGTGAGGTATGGAAATAATATTCTCTGACTCTCACTAACAAGGAGGGGTAGATTAATAAAGAAATACCCTCAGCTCCTATAAATTTATGATATAAAAAAGCACATGAGAATAGTATGAAAAGTATTTGAAATTGTGGGAGAACAATTTTGGAAAGCTCATAGAAAACAAGAGGCAGCTTTCTTGCCATAGTAATTAAAAAGCTGACCAGATGACCAGGAAGATTTGTTTTCAAATCCATCTTTGATTCATGCTGGCTGTGTGATCTTGGGCTAGGCACTTAAACCCTCAGAGTTTCAGGCAATTGTCCAAGACTATAAGTTATAGAGAAGATATTGGCCTGCATTTATACAATTTCCTTACCCAGAAATCCCTGATGAAAATAAAATTGTAGATTCATCTCCAATTTCTGAAAGAAAGTATTGCCAGGATCTCTTCGACTGAAATTATATAATTGAAGTCAGCTCTATTGGCTGGAAGCTCTCAGAAATGAACCAGATGGGAACAATACATTACTAACAGGTGAAGGAGAAACTGTCTAGAGGTATATAAAAAAGATAATCAATTGTCTATTTTAAATTTTTAAAAACAAATCTATGGAAAATGTAAACAATAGCAGGTAAAGAGAGTTGAAAGTAAAAATAATATGGTTCTATAAACAGAGTAGTTAAAACCCAGAGTGAGCTCATTCTAGGAAGAATAACTTTTTGTTGGACTTTTCAGACAATGCCAGAGAAAGAGGAGGATAAGGGGAAGAGAGAAACAGAGAGAGACAGAGACAGAGATAGAGAAACAGAGATACAGGGAGATAGGGAGAGAGAGAGACAGACAGACAGGGTGACAAAGAAAGAAACACAGACAGAGAGACAGAGACAGAGAAAAGACACAGAGACACACAAAGACAGAGAGATAGAGAAAGGTAGACACAGAAACACAGAGACAGAGAAAGAGAGACAGACAAGACACAACAGAATTGCTAATAGGTACAGTTGGCATTATGATAACAGAAAAGAGAAAAAAAGATGAATCACTTGTTTTCTTTTTTTCCCCACACAAGGAGGATACCTAAAATTTAGCTTGCTGACTACAGATGAACAGTAGATAAGAGGAATTTGAAGCCCAAGATAAATATGATACTTACCTTTAGAGAATTCAAGTCATCTAACCTAAACTTAGACTTCAATAAAAAAAAGTAAGAATGAAATCATCCTAAAACCTACTTAAAACAATTAATAACTTTAGGAAAATTGCAGAATATAAAATAAACACTTAATGTATTATGAGTATTTCTATATATTACTGATAAAGCCTAGCAGCAAGAGATAGAGAAATTACATTTAAAATAACTGTATATAAAATAAAATATTTGGGTGTCTATCTGCCAAGACAAACCCAGGAACTATATAAACACAATTACAAAATCCTTCTCACAAAAAATAAAGTCAGAACTAAACAAGCAGAAAAATCAATTGCTCATGGATAGGCCAAGCTAATATAATAAAAATGATAATTCTTCTTAAATTGGTCTACTTGTTCAGTGCCATAACAATCAAACTGCCAAAAAGATTTTATAGAGCTAGAAAAAAAATAAGAACAAAATTCATCTGGAAGAACAAAAGGTTAAAAATATCAAGGGAATTAATGAAAAATACAGAGGATGGTAGCTCAGAAGTACCATACCTAAAATAATATTATAAAGAAGCAGTCATCAAAACCATTTAGTATTGGCTAAGAAATAGTGTTGGATCAGTGGAATAGGTTAGAGAAACATGACATGATAATCAATTATTATAGTAATCTAGTGTTTGATAAACCCCCAAACTTCAGCATCTGGGATAAGAACTCACTATTTGACAAAAATTGCTAGAAAAACTGGAAAATAATATGTCAGAAACTTAGCATAAATCTACATCTCATACCCCATGCAGGGGTCCTCAAGCTTTTTAAATAGGGGGCCAGTTTACTGTCCCTCAGACTGTTGGAGGGCCAGACTATAGCAAAAACAAAAACTTTGTTTTGTGGGCCTTTAAATAAAGAAACTTCATACCCCTGATTGAGGGAGATAAACGTCCTCAGCTGCTGCATCTGGCCGTAGTTTGAAGACCCCTGCCCCATAGCATAATAAGGTCAAAATGAATATATAGTTTGGGCATAAAGGATAATACTATAAGCAAATTAGGAGAGCAAAAGATAGTTTACCTATCAGATATTTGGAGAAGGGAGGAATTTATGGTTAAAGAAGAATTAGAGAACATTATGAAAGGCAAAATGGACAACTTTGATTACATTAAATTAAAAAAAAGTTTTGCATAAACAAAACCAACAGAAACAAGATGAAAAGGGAAGTACAAAGCTGGGGGAAAAATTTTTATAGCCAGTGTTTCTGAGAAAGGTCTCATTTCTAAAATATATAAAGAACCATTTCAAATTTATATGAATACAAGTCATTCCCCAGTTGATAAATGATCAAAGGATATGAACAAAAAAATTTTAGATGATGAAATTAAAGTCATCTATAGTTATATGAAAAAATGCTCCAAATCACTAATGATAGAGAAATACAAATTAAAACAACTCTGAGGTATCACCTCATTCTTCTGAGATTGGCTAAAATGACAGGAAAAAATAATGATAAGTGTTGGAGGAAATGTAGGAAAACTGGGACACTAATTAATTTTTGATGGAGTTGTGAAATGATCCATTTGTTCTGGAGAACAATTTGGAATTATGCTCAAAGGGCTATAAAACTGTGTATGCGCTTTGGCCTAGCAGTGTCACTACTGGGTCTGTATCCCAAGGAAATCATAAAGGAGGGAAAAGGGCCCAGATGTGCAAAAATGTTTGTAGGAGTTCTTTTTAAGGTAGCAAAGAATTGGAAAATGAGTAGATGCCCATTAATTAGGGAATGCTGAATAAGTTGTGGTATATGAAAGCAATGGAATATTATTGTTATATAGGAAATGACGAACAATCTGCTTTTAAAAAGGCCTGGAGAGATTTACAGGAACTGATGTTGAGCAAAACAAGCAGAACCAGTAATAATTGTACACAATAACAGCAAGAATGCGCAATGATCAATTATGAAAGACTTGATTCTTCTTAGTGGTTCAGTGATCCAAGGCAATTTCAATAGACTTTGGATAGAAAATGCCATCTGCATCGGGAAAAAAACAAACCTATGGAGATTGAATGTAAATCAACACATGCTATGTTCACTTCTTTTTTCTTTTTTTTCCCCTTTTCTTCTGATTTTTCTCTCTCTTGATTCATAAAAAATGTATATTAAAATAAAATAAAATAATTTCCAAAAATGGAAAAAAATACAGAGTGTGTAGAACAAGGAAAGTAATCAATCATATTCCCTGATCAGATTATATTAAATTATTGTTTTTATTTTTATATTCTGTTTTTAAGAAAATTACATGACATTAATAGAAAAGTGGCTAACCTGGTAAAGGCACTGGAGACTGCACTTAAGAGAACCCTAAGGTCATATTTGGGAACTTCTGTGATTCAGATTTTCAAAAGTTCTCATGTTGGAGAGCATAGAAAGGATTCTTGTTTTGATAGAGCTTGGACAAGATGATCCGTGAGGCTCTTTCAACTGAGGATAAGATTGAGAGAATATATGTGCAAGTCTAGTTCAATATAGAGTTCTTGGCTTGGATTTAGGAAGAATTGTATTCAATATTGACTCAGACACTTACTAGTTATGTGATTCTTGATAAATCAGTTAGTCTTTCTCAGCCTCCTTTTTCTCAACTGTAAAATGGAATTAATAATAGCACTTACATCATGGACATATAATTTATAGCTATTATTGAAATGTTATTATCATTAAAAATATTAAAATACATGTCCACTTTTGTGATGTGTTCCCTTAATAATCTAAGATGTAAATTCTACTCACATATTATAGATTTTATGCTACTTCTCCTTTGATTTGCCCTTTTGAGGTCAATCTCTAAGGTTTACTAGATTTCTTCTTTTTTACTTTCTGCCCTTTGAATGTTTTAGCCATACCCACAGCTTCAACTATTATTTACATGTAAATGATTCTTTTTTTTTATTTCCATCTGCTTATGAAGCAGTTTAAAATTGATGTGCTAGTAATGTCTCAATTTTGATATGACTAAAACAGAACTCATTATCTATTATGTTGGATGACAAATTCAACATCCAAATAGATCTTGACAAACAGAATTATGGACTACTTCTAATAAGATGAAATTTATTTGTGATAAATGTAAAATTTTAAAGTTAGTGTCAAAGGATTCTTTTCCCTAGGAAGAGTTGAAGTAGGCATTGCTCCAGAGAAATTAATTTGAATTCTAAAAAGTAAAGAAAGTCATGAAGGTTTTAATAGGATGTTAGAAGTCACTATTGTAACATAGAAGTCAAAATGTGATGCATTTGATTTTATTAAAGTATCCAGATAATCACCATGTACTTTATTATAGCAACAGCATAGTTGCAATTTAATTTAGTATTGGGTGCCACATTAAGAAACAACATTGACCGGAAGGAGAGTGTTATTTTCCCCCAAATAATTCTTCCTCCTGACTTTTCTATTCCTTTCAAAGATATTACAATTCTCTAAGTCAAAAAGGCTCAAAATCTTGGAGTTATCTTTAATTCATTGCTCTCTTTTAATCCATAAACTAAATTAATAACTAAGTCCCCTTGATTCTTCCATAGTAATTTTGCTTGTGTCATGCTCTTCCTCACCCTAATCTATACCTTGATGCTTTGATAATTGTAATAGTTTTCTAAGTATATAGTCCCCAGTACATTTTGTTCACAGTCTTCACACACTACTTTTATAATATAGGCACTCTGTTTAAAATCTATAAATTGCTCCCCATTACAAACAGGTAAATTCCATACTCTGTAGTCTAAAATTCAAGATTTTTCACAATATTTATGCTAGTTACTTTTTTAGTTTTTTTCTATATAGTAACTCTTTGTTCTCTCCAAAAAGGAATTCTCAGTGTCCTCCAAACATTTCTTCTGCTTTCTCTTCTGTAAGGAATTACTCATGCCATGGACAAAATGGAAAGATCAGAAAATTTGGAGGCAGAGGGCTTGAGAAAGTTAGACTAGATTTGTGGTGTCAAATCCAAATAGAAACAGGGAAAGTGAGGAATTAAAGCATACATATGGATTCAGGCTCTTATTGATGTAAAAAACTATAGATGAGCATTTTCTAGGTTTTATTTTATTTCTATTTGTCTTGTTAAATATTTTCCAATTAATTTTTATCTGTTCCAGATGTACTTGGGAGTGTTGTAGACCACCTGGATATTTGATACCTCTGAAATAGATAATCACTAAGGTCCCTTCTAGTACTATTCAACCTTGATGGCCTACTCTTATCTTACTTCCTCCATGACATTTTAGTAACAATAAAGCTAATATTTTCATAATAATTTTATTTTATAATAATATTTTTGTTTACAAAGAATTTAAAATATGATAACTCAAATCTCTCCTTTTGCTGAACTCATAAATGATATCCTGCTTTTCATCTTATCTTTTATTGTAATTTATTTTCTCTACTGGATTTTAAACTCTTTTTTTTTTACTGGGATCTGTTTCTTATATGTCTTTCTGTCTCAACAGTATCTAGATTAGTGGTTGTCATATATTCATCAAATAAAATATTTTTATTGGATAAATGGATGAATTGTCATACAGTAAGTAGATAAAATATAGATGAGATATTTAGAGGGCTGAACTTGGAGGAAATATTCATTTCAATTTCCTATTAGCTTTATGATCGATTATGGGTGACTTAATTTCTTTGAACCATAGGCAACTCTTTAGGACTATAAGCTATAAGAGGATTGTTACCCCAAACATGGAAGAAGTTCTCATATGTATGAAATTATGTGTCATCGATATGTTTTACATGATAGGGAAGCTTTAGAAATTATGTGCCATCCAATGAGGAATAGCTGGAGTGCTCTGAAATCCTGATTATTTCCTGAATGTTTTTTTTTTATCTGAAGAGCAATACCATTTTTCTTCCATCATGCCATTTGTTCTTCATTCACCTGAGATTGTCTAGAAGAATCTGCTTTAGTAGCATTTGGTAAAGTTCTCAGACTTTGCCTTTTAGGGATATTTAATAAATCAAAGCAAAAATAATCAAACTTTAAATTATGAACAAAGAAATCCTATAACATTTTCTTAAGAGAGAGAGAGAGAAAGAGAGAGAGAGAGAGAGAGAGAGAGAGAGAGAGAGAGAGAGAGAGAATCTTCAAACATTCCTACGTTGCTAAAGCCACCATCTAGAATAGGTACTACATAAAATTAGAAGCTTTTGAGTCAGGATAAAACTGGTTATTCAGGTAAGGATTGAGTAAGGCCTTGGTTTCCAATTAGCCTATAGACAAATAAAATGTCTTTAGTTATTTACCTAACTTCTCTCACAATAGAAATCAGTCTCCTTGAGGGTAGAGATGGTCTTTGTGCTTTTCTTTTTAACTTCAGTACTAATTACAGTACCAGACACAAAATAAGCCTTTAATAAACATTTGTTAATATATGTTGACTTTTCTACTTAAAATTCCATTTGAAATGCTAAGCTGAAAATCAAGTTATATATATTTTAAAGACAGCTTAAAAATACTATGAAGATAAACTGCCTTTGGGTTTTCTGTTTGTGTTTATGTTATTGTTAGTCATTGGTCTTCCAAAGGCAACATTCAGTTAAAGTCAAGCAGAAACATGGAATTTTATGAAGTATCAAAGCAATACGGAATTTATTTATTTTTAATTGTGTTTCCACTTCCTTTTTATTCACATTGCCACATAAAATGGTACATAATATTTAATGAATGTAGACCTATTATATCTCATGGATTTAAATTTTAAGGATTCATGGTAATGGAGCATGATAAAATTATTTTATTGGTGCAAAGAATGTACCCACAGATGTGGCTCTAGTTCTTTACAGTGTTGTTTTTTTTTCTTCAAAAACAAGGGATGTACTATAAGAACAGGATAATTAATGTTGCCTGTCTCAGAAGCTATGTCTACTCACCAAATTTACAGCTAACAACAAAGCTCCAATCAATTCTTACTATGTCTTAACATCATGTTTTTCATCCCTATCTCATTGTTTTGTTAATTAAATAAGATTTATTATTTTCCTGCCTGCAATTCAAGGAGTTCACAGGGCCCTTGCCTGTTCAAAATTTGGAGACTTGGTGCTATTTTTATATGGAAAAAGAATCAATTTAGTTTAGTAAGATATTATGTGCAGAGAGTAATGTTCTAATCAGAGACCTGAGGGCTTTGAAATATTAAGTTATATTTCTCTTTCAAGTTATTACTGTTATCTGCTTTTTCCCATTAAAATGTGATCAGAAGAGAAAATACCTTTTTATAAATGGCATCAATGCCCCCTGAAGATCACTGAGAAACACTAACATTGATAAACAGCACATTGTGCAGATGGGCTAACTACCTACTGAAAGCCCATTAATACATTTTAAATAATAAATGTTCAACAATATCCTACCTGGATTGAATCAACCCTTCATCAAATAATAACACTAACACACGTTAACTGCTTTGACTTGCATCCTGTCCTTTGGTTGTTTGCTTCAAGCATCCCCATGTGGTCATGAGCTACAGCTTGTTCTTGAGTCCCCTTCCTCCTCTTCAATCATTTAGGGGCTCAGACAGCCCACCTTGTCTGACCTTCCATTTTTCTTCCAAGAGCACTTGGCAGTACTTAAATTTTTAATTTCTTGCACTCACTGAAGCCCATGTTCAGTGCTGTGAATCGAGACTCAAATTTTAAATAAAATATCTACAGGAGACAGAGAAATAAAATAGAAATAAATGCTCCTCAGAAGCAGAAAATGTAATCCTTTGGGGACTTTGTTTAAAACAACAACAACCCATTTTCTATGCAGTTCTCATTTAGCTAAAAGCATTTTGTCTAAATGTCTGTAAAATATCCTATGTAAAATAAGTATGATTATCTTATCTTCTCAAAAACACTTAGTGCATTAAACTAACACCAAAAATAATTCTCTTTGCAATAGATCAGCTTAGAACAAACTTCAGTGTGACTAGGAAATTGAGACAATGTAGACACATCCTTCTACCTAGTAAAAAAAAAAATTAAAAACTACCTTCACAGATGAGTACATTAGCTAAGAGCTAGATAGACAAAAAAAAGTCCTGCAAGCTATATATAAAGAAGTATAATTAGGATTGTATAGCACTGTATAGCATACTAATATTTTTATGGTGCAAAATATAGTTGATGGAAACCAATTTCCCCTACCATATAACAAAGTTTGTTTTTATTGCTTCTTGCATTGTTTTCACGTCTTGCATTTCAAAATTAATTTGGGAATAAATTTGTTGTGCTTATCCTAGGCACTAAAAATTTTAGTTACTATGCAGAAATCTTAGTCTCTAATTAGTGCTTATAGCTGTCATTTGCCTTTACTTGAACATTTCTAAATTTTGGAAGGACTAAGGGAAATATGAAGGACTAGTTAATTCTTTGTAAGATTATCACATGATATGCCACTTGTCTTCCAAAATGGTTTATAACTGATGGAAAACCCAAGAACTCATTTGTGATATATTGTCTTGAATAAATTTGTTTTTATTATGTGTTTATTATAATGCACTATGCAAAGTATCAAAGATACAAATATAAAAGACTAAGATCATCCCTGAGCTCAAGGAGCTTACTTTCCAATAAAAGAGAATAACACACATAGGAAAGCAAGTCAGAGTGGATGAGATAATACAAGGGTGGCTATGTCATGGTTTGAAGTTTGAAGACTGAAGACAATAGCACAGAGCTGACTCAAGTTTGTAGTGATTTAAGACCTATTCCATGAAAAACTTCCTAACCAACCTCAGGCTACATGACTACATATCTGCTTTTTTCAATAAAAAGTCAAGTATTTATTATAGTGAATCAAGAAATATTTATTAAGCCCCTACCATGTGCCAGACACTGAGTTAAAATGCTGAAACTACAGAAGAAAAAGAATATGCAAACAACTTTCTACAGAAAAGATATAACCAACATATTATGCATATAGGATATATGTGAGAAAGTCAGAGGGAAGACACCATGACTTAGATCAGGAAAGACTTCTTGAAGAAGGTAGCTTTTTATCTCAGATCTTAAGGAAGCCAGGAAAACTCAGTGATGAGGATGAGAAAGGAGAGAATTGTAGTCATGGAGGACAGTCAGTGAAAACTCATCAAATCTGGAGATGCAGTATTTTATATAGGGAATAGAAAGCAGTTTCACTAGATCTTAGAGACCTTGGAAGTAAATAAAATGGAAGAAGACTGGAAAGTAGTAAGCTAGGTTATAAATGATTTTAAACACGAGATGGAGGGTTTGATCCTGGAAGGATGAGATGGAGGGTTTGATCCTGAAAGGAGTAAATACAATTTACTGAAGAAGGGTTGACATAGATGTTTTAGGAAGATGAATTGGACAACTGAATGGACAATGTAATCTAATGGGGATAATTTGAGACACGGAGCCAATCAGCAGACTTTTTCAATATTTCAGGTGTGAGGTGATAAGGACCTTCATGAGGATGGTAGTAGTGTCCAAAGAGAGAAAGGGATATAAGAAAGATATTATTAAGATATTAACAATAATACTTAGAAACGAATTAGATATGGATATATGAGAATATAGCTTTAAGAATGGTGCCTATGTGGTAAATCCAAGAAACTAAGATGATGATTTTGCACTTACTATTGGTAGAGAAGTTAGGAAGAGGGAAGAATCTACAGATGGTAGGGAGATGAGGAGTTCAGTTTTAGACAAGTTGAATTTAAGATATCTAAGACACATTTGATTCAAGATATCTAAAAGGCAGTTCAAAATGCAAGTCTGGAGGTCAGAAAAGAGATTAAGGCTAAATAAATAGCTCTCAGAGTCATCTGCATAAGATAATAATTGAACCTATGGGAGTTGATGAGATCACCAAGCAAAATAGTATAGAGGGTGAAGAGAACCAATTAGTTTGCAATCAAGCAGTACAGAAATAAGTATTTGCTGAATATCAATCAACTAATCATGAATTCAAGTACCAACTATTTGCCAGTAAGCCTGCTAGATATTGAGGATATAAATTGAAAAATAAAACAGTTCCTGATCCTAAGGTCTTTATTTTCTATTAAGGAGATAACATGCATATATATATATATATATATATATATATATATATATATTAACATATACAAAAATATCTTTAAATACAAGATAATTTTATGAGCGAGACCCTCACAATGAAGGAAGAGGGAATAGGTAATGGCTCATACTGGACCGTGTATTAGAGTGGAGATTTGAAAAACTATAGTGATTCTGAAACATATAATTGAAAGGAAAGTACATTATAAGCATGTGGGACGTCCCATACAAAGATATGAAAGATAGAATGTCATGTGATAATCACCAAGAAATCCAATTTGGATTGTAAAATACATAAAAAATAGGAGGTATTTGATTATAGAAATAATAAGCAAGATGATCTCAGTTTGTTGAGCAAGAGGATAGCATCATCAATTCTGTATTTTATGAATATCACTGGAAGCTGAATTGAGTTTGGATTGGAGAGGGGAGAGAACTGACATAAGGAGAGCAAATAGAAACTTCTGCAATTGTCCTGTCAAGAGGAGATGGAGATGCAGATTGGATGGGTCTAAGTACTTTTGGAAATTGTAAGAAATGTTTCTTTCTTTAAGAAGTTTAAAAAAAAAAAAAAACCTAGTCAATAGAGTGGAGTGTCTTTAATTTTATGGCATCTAATATAAAGTTGAACATTTAATAATACACAGCAGATAATTATTTGATTAGCTAAGAACTGCTAATTCAGATGAAGCATAACTATTTTATAGGTGAAAAAGTCAGTTACTATTCTCATTAAAAATGTCTTCGAACTTACCTTCTTTTAACAGGTAACCTATTCAGTCTCAGAATGACTGACTTTGGCTATTGTCAAGGGTTATGTGCACTCTGGTTTCCCAGCCAGATTGACTGCCTTTCTAGGGACTGAATTTCATAATTGATTCCCCATCTGCAAGGGACACCAACTATTCTGCCAATGCTTTCTCTTTTAAGATAGAAGTTCTTGAATTTCAGAGAATTTATAAACTTGGATAGGAAAAAATGCATCATTTTCAGTTTCAATTATGAAGTTGGGCATCAAAAAAGTATTCTGAGAAATGTCGGGTTTCACCAGATTATCAAAGATTTGGGTCTTTTTTTTTTTTTTTTTTCTTTTTCATTTTGTAATCAGCAGTGAATCACTGAAGAAGTCTATTAAATGTGGTGTAAGACACCTGAAATAGTTCCATGAGAACAAACCATGTGTTTCTCCACATTTATATGCCATAGTGGTTTAGATATTTTATCCCATATAGCTTTCCTATCCTTATAGGGCTTAATAAATGTTTTTTTAAATTAGATATGAGTCCAGAGGATTTTGATATGTTGATCAAGGCATCCTACTTACATATGGTTGGGTCATAGTGCCTCCTGGTGGTCATCCATCTTTCAAGTGCACTTACCCACTACTTCTATTCCATGATAAATATTGGGTGGGTGCAGAGGCATTTGAGAGACGAATTCTTCATAATTCTGACTATGATTCTGCCCGCTATCCCTTTTCACTGGATTATTTATCGGGAAAAGGTTGTCAAAGCTAGTGATGTCAGTAAAGTTCTACTGCTGTATATTGACTCACACTTACTGCTGTGGTGTTTTTTACGGATATTCTTCAGTTGTTTGGCGTGTGAGTCCTGTCTCACTAGCTAGATTGCTGAATTTCTTTTGTGCTGCCTGCCTTTCCCCTCTGAATTAGGTCTAGTACAATTGAATGGCTCCATATAGAGAGTCACACACATAGAATCTAGATGCATTTCAGTCCTGTCTTTCTCTATGGATGATTTCATTGTATTCTAAGCCCTTGCATTTGTTCCAAGTAGAAAAACTGGGTTTTAGCCGTCATAGACTAATGTGTCTGTGTATAACTTCAATTCTAAAAAATCTTTTTCTGAGAAAGATACTTAATGAAGCCAGTCCACCACAATGTTAGGAACTGCTGCACTTCCTGTGATTCTAATGACCAGAGGATGAAATAGGGAATAGTAAAATCACTCCAATAATGTGTTTCTTTTGTTAGTGTAGTAGAGAAGTATGTGGGAAACAATGAACCTGAGTATTTATGGCAACCAAAGTTTCAGGAGTTTTATAAAAAATAAGATAGCAGAAGAACTGCCTGAGGCACATTAAGATAAAGGATTCTCAATGTATCTGTGAATAGGGAAGAAACTAGCCCTGGAAACCACTGGTGATTTTTCTGACCTCAAGGTAGTAGAAAGAAGTTTGTATAGGCTCTAGAAGTGCCTAGTGTCTTCAGTCTTCAATCTGTAGTTACTTCATTATTTCTTATCCTCGAGAACTAATTAATGCAGCAATGACATTGACATAACTTCTGGGTGAGTATATAGGGGAAAGGTTTATTTTTTGCCTCTTTGTTTTAGCAGAAACTAGAAGGAAAAGGACGTGGAGAAAAATAAAAATAGGGTGATAGGAGCAGGAAACTAGAGAGTAAGTATAAAACAAGGATCCTTGATTCAGTTAAGAATACTCACTTTTTCTAATTGATTAGAGATGACACAAAAACATCTCCCTCTTGCTATCATTATTTATTCTTTTATAAAATAGAGAACAGAATTAAATAAAAAATATGAAAGAGTAACAAGAGACTGTCAGAAGTTTGTAAGTTTTAGGATGGAAATCTTAGCCTATTTTTTTTCCCTCAGGTTCAGAACTGATATTAATGGAAGTGTTCTATCTGCCTTTTAGACTAAAAGGTTTTTCCATCAAACAATGTTTGGGTGTGTGATAATATATCAGGATACAAGTCCTTACCAAAGTTTGGAAGGTACACAGTATCATATTATCTCTTACAAGCAAGAATCCAGTATTTTATTTTCTGATATTTGTTTTTTCCAGGATCTAATTTATGATTTATAGTAGTTGATAAATAATATTTGTCAAAATTTTATCTTTCTGTTTTATCATTAAGCTTCATATGTGACTTTTTATTGTACATTATCATTTATTCCACATAACTTGTTATAATAGTACAGAAATAATCACAGTTGCTTCTTTCTGTCTACTACTTCTCCTGAGACTGGTTCATTTAAAACCCTTATCCATACATCTAACTTTGCTCAAATTGAACCTGAAGAATTAAGGTCCTATAGGTCCACATAATGTTGCCAGAGTTTAGAAACTGTTTTGAGGATAAGGATGGTTGGTGTTAGGGTAAAACCTTAGGGCTTCCTGGTATTAATCTGGCTCTTAGATTTCACCTCCCTCTATTGTTGCCATCTTGATCCCTTCTACCTGGATTCTTTCCACAGATCTCTTAGAAGAAAAGACATCGATGTCTAACTTTTATCTCATTCTCCTGTAAAGCAAACATATAACTGTGTTCCCAAGTTGTATTATTCTCTCCTCCTTTCACTTTCTCTTTCTTCTCCTTCTCCTCCTCCTTCCCCTATTTCTTTTGCTCCTCTTATAGAGAAACATAGGAAAAAAAAAAAAAAAAAAACTAAAGCATGGTAGTGAATAAATGGAGATAGACATTAAGCTATCCAAAAGGCTTTAGCAATAGCCTAGGAAGGAAGTGATAATGAGCATAGCCCAGGGTGGTGGCTATAAAAGTAGAATAAAACTGGTACATAGAAGAGACATAAATGTAGTAATGACAAGATTTGGCACCATGTTAGGTTAAGTGTGAATAAGTAGTTGAGTTTGACACTGAGTGTACCTGGGTCACTTGGAGAATAACAGTGCCCTCAAAGGAGTTGGGAAGAAGTGAGGGATTGGAGGGAAGGAGAATGAATTCTGTTTGAGATATGAACATTAATTGAAGAATGACTAACAAATTGAAGCACGTGGATATAAATGCATAATATTTTAAGAAAGATTAAATGTGAAAAATTCAAAGAAAAATAGGAAGACTTAGATGAAATGATATTAGTGAATCATGAAAATAAGTAAAGCAATATAAATGATGATGATAATTTAAATGGAAAGATCAACTAGAAAATGAATTCTGTATGGTCATAATAATCATGAAAAGATGAGAAAATACACCTCATCTCTTCTTAGTAGAGGTATAGTTCTATGGATTTAAAGCAATGCATTCTAGATGTTTAATGCTCATTTTTTTAATGGTTTTTGTTATTTCTTTCTTTTTTAAAATTTTTTTGTTATGAGAGGGGTTGCTAGGTAAAGGAATAATATATTCAGAAAGAAATATTATGTAAAAAGAAAAGATACCAGGAAAATATTTGTAAAGTAATAAAATCAAATAAGAACAAAAAATTTAAAAATAATAAGATATTTTATTTGATTATAGAAGATAATCTTAAATTGCCATATAATTATAGCCGTATAAAATAAAGGCCAAAAAAAGGGCATGTGAACCATATAATATAAAGTATATCAAAGATATGAAAATGCCTTAAGATGATTAAAGATAGATATTCACATAAAAATCAATATTGAAATGATTATTTCTGATCTTTTTGAATCATTAACCTATGATACTTATTTGCGCTATGTATGAAGCAATGTATACAACCTTTCAAAGTAAAACAAAAGAAATATGTAGTATTGTCTTAATTACCATGTGAATAAAACTTTTTCAGAAACCTGAAAATATATAATATTGTTTAAAAGAATAAATAAAAAATGTTCTAAGAGATTTTCTTTTCACTATTGATTTGGAGGTTCTTGACCTGATATAATTTGCTAGATTCTAATATAATTATATATTATAATTAATAATATAAATAATGATCTCAATTTATGAATAGATTATATGAGATATAATTATAATATGGAAAAGTGGTAGAAATAATGATCAGTTAAAGCAGTTGTAGAATCAATTAGGTTTAAATATTAAATGTTAAAGGATCGTCTATAAAGAAGAATAGAAGACAACTAAAATTGAAGTTGAAATTGACTTTTTATACAAAGTTGCTACTGGCCTTTTAGTTAAATTTTTTTAATTAACTTAAAACAAAATATTTTTTTTCCCCTTTCTTCTTACTGATGTATATATTGAGAGCAAAAACTCAAGAATGAAACCAACCCCACTAACTCAAACACCATAATTAACAAAAAAGCAATAATAAGTTGTCTCGGTTTTAATATTTCTGTTCTTTAATTAATAATTATTTAACTAAACTCCTCGAGAAATATTCACACTTAAAAGAGTCATTTGTGAATCAATAATTAAGAGGGAACTAAAAAAATCAATTTGCTGACTAGTTATGTACAGTAGCCAGTTGCTTAAGAGAATGATTGACATAAGTCATGAAAACGGAAAAATAAATAATAAGCTGTTTGTAAATAGAAAATTTTTTATTTTGTCATTCAAAATGCCTGTTGCAGTACCTGGAACCTAGCAAGTATTTAAGAAATGTATACTAATTGAGTAACTAATAATATATGATTTTATTTTGATAAGTATATAACATTTCATCTCATTTGAGTCTCATAACACTATGAAATAGTTTAAAGGTAAAGAAATGGAAACTAAGAGAATTTTAAAAACTTGTCCATAATGATATAACATGTGAGTATCAGAATTGGAACAGACTAGTCTATAGTTATGAGGTCATATCAAGAGTATTGAGTATAGATCTGGGTGTTGCATTTTAGGAAGTACCTTGATTATTTAAGACCACCAACATAGAGAAGGACTCTGATCATACAATTTAAAGATTTGTTGAGGAAATTGTTATATTTAATTTACTATTTAATTGGGCAGCTAAGTGGCTTAGTAGGTAGAGTGCTGGATCTGGAGGAAATCTCATCTTCCTGATTTCAAATCTTGTCTGACAATTACTAAACTGTGTGACCCTGGGAAAGTCACTTAATTCCATTTTACCTCAGTTTCCTCATTTTTAAAGTGAGATGGAGAAGGAAATGGCAAATCAAGCATCTTTGTTAAGAAAGTATCTTTGCCAAGAAAACTCCAAAAAAGATCACAGAGACTGAAATGATTGAAAAATGACTGAACAACAATTGAAATCTGTAGAATTAAGGCAGAGTTGGTAATTACTTTCAAGTGTTTGAAAGATTATTACATGGAAGAATCACAAAACCTGTTATTTTTGTTCCCAAAGAGAAACTAGGAAGAATGGGCAGAAATTTTAAGGAAGCAAATTTAGAATTAAGGAATAAAAACGTTTCCTAACAATTGGGTTGCTTTGGGAGTAAGTGAGTTGGAACTCACAAAAGGCATTTAAGCAAGATTATATGGTCACTTTTCAGATATGTTATGGAAGAGATTACTATTCTGATATGTATTGTGCTAGGAAGTCTTTCAAGTTCCTTCCAGCTCTGAGATTTGGCGATTCTTTGAAATTATTTCCAAATAATCTAGTTAAAATGGAAAATTTCATGATAGTAATTTTCCTCAGTTCACAGAAACCCTAAAACATATGTAATTAGATTGAGTTAGATGTAGCATTCATATGAGGATAGTTTATCCTAAAGAACCTCTATTGATTTCTCCAGGAAACTTCTGGGGATATCTATGTTTCCAGAGTTAAAGGGCTTTTTTAGTGGCTAAGATTTGGAAATGGAGTGGATTCTCATCAATTGGAAAAAAGCTGAAAAAGTTGTAGCATATGATTGTAACAGAATATTATTGTGCTATAATAAATGACAAGCGAAATAATTTCAGGAAAAAAAAATATGGAAAGACTTGCATGAACTGATGCAGAGGGAAATGAGCAGGACCAAGAGAATAATTGTACACAGGAACAGCAATACTGCATAATGATCAGCTATAAATGACACAACTGTTTTTGGCAATACAAAACTCTTTACAATCTCAAAGAATTAATGATGAAAATTGCTATCTGCCTCCAGAGAAAGAACTGATGGTATCTGAATAAAAATGAGGGATTCTTCACTTTCTTTTTTTGATTTGAGTTTTCTTCTACAAAATGGCTAATAAAGAAATACATTTTATCTGATTCCAAATGTACAACCTATATCAGATTGCTTACTGTCTCAGTGTTGAGGGGGAAGGAAGAGAAAAAAAAAATTTGGAACCCCAAATAAATATATATATGTGTGTGGGCGATTGTGTACACACACACACACACACACACATACATACAAATATTTGCATGTAATTGAGGGAAAATTAAATATTGTTTTTAAAAGGGGAAAGGGCTGCTGCTTTAGGCTGAAGAAGAAAATTTGGAGTGGCCCATTGTTCATACTACTCTGTAATGTCTGGAGGTTTGCTGATTCATCCCAAAATGACATGCCCTTTTAGCCTGAAGCCAAAGGAGTTCTGGAAGTTCCCTGGGGATCTCAGTGCATATTCAATTATTTGGGTTCTTAATCTGGGGCCTATGATTTTGTTTTATAAAAAATATTTCAATAATAGTTTTTCAGCACTTTGGTGTCTTTTATTATCCTTTGTATTTTATTTTATGTACTTAAAACAATATTCTAAGAAGAAGTCACAAGACTTCCAACAGACCAACAGCACAAAAAGACAAGAAACCCTGATCTAATGGATTGCTTTGGTGAGCCATGCTCCTCCGCACTCCAGTGTTTGTTTACTATCTCTGTTTCCTCCTGTACCTCTATACAACTATTCCAAAGTACCTAGAACATTGCACAATATATTTTTTCCATGTATTTTATTATTTATTTATTTTGTTTATTATTTATTAGGAACACTTTTTTCCTTCTGGAAGAAAAAACATTATTTCTATTATTATTATTATTTCTTTTTCATGCTGTGCTAGATCCTGTGGAGGGCAGCAAGGCAGTTTTAAGAGACAATCTCTGAATTTTCAGAGCTTACAATATCTTTAGGAGATAAGATATAGTCATAATATAGTATATAACTCAAAATAAATCATGAAAGTGTATCCTAAATGTCATGTGAGTGGTATGGTCTTAGATTTGAGGTCAAGTTCAATTTTATTTCAATACCTTACCTACTATGATTCAGCACAAAATAAATTTGTTTTCATGGACTCCATCCAAGTTAAAGGAAAATGAGGTAGTAGAGGGCCTGTCATTCCTATCATGGAAGAATAACCATAGGCAAGCTTATCCAACACCCAAGGTACCTATGCAAGCTACTGCCTGGAAAGGGAAATGCTACAGTATTTTACCTGGGACTCACAAGGGGATAGAAGTCAAGTCAGACATTTGTCATCGTGTTCCCATTGGCTTTGCCTTTGGCAAGTTTCCATTTGGGACTCATTATACATGGGGCAGTGAGCAGTTATACCCCCTCTGTAGGAATGAAGGGTATGGATAGAGTGGTGATTTTTCTCTACTGAATAAAGGTGCTTAAAACATTTTTATGATACATAAACATATATAAGGTAAGAATATAGGTGAATACATATTTAATGAAACAAGGTAATATTGACCACACTGATGGAAATTTTTATTTGTTTTTTTTACTATAGGATGTAGGATATACAATTGCTAAAGTCAAGATTTAAGGAAGAAAGTCCTTCATAATTCAAATGTCTCCACTGTTTATGCTTTAAATAGCTGTTTACTTTTCAACAAAATTCATGGCTTTTAAAGTTCTTAATGTATAAAATGTTTTTGTTGGCTTTGATTAAAGCCCTTCAGTCAATATAACAAGGCAATTGAGAAATATTTAACTTAGGCTACCAAAATATTCAGCAACAAATTAATAGTCTAACCATTAATTCATTCCATTAATCACCATTAAAGTCTAGTAATTGAAATTCATTTACCCAAGGCCACAATGCATTCTTTAAATATCTACTGGTGTGAGTTGATCCTGGGGTTTATTTGTATGTCTTTTCTCTGTGTCTCTCTTGATCTCATGTCCTTACATATGTGCACAGATTTCTAATAAGAAATAATATCTTCTACAGGGGCTACTACCATGTTGTTGGGGATTAGGTAGTCATTATTGTAGATATCCTATAACCTGTGGGAAAGAGGGCTAGAGTTTAAAAGAGGATAAAACCAAATAATTATAAATCAGAGATAATACTGAATCAGGAACCAAATGTCTTCAAGTCTAAAATTTAAAGAAGACAGAAGAAGGCATACAAGGGAGAAAAATGTGGATCAGTGATGTCTACTTTTACATGCCAGCACAGTTATATAACTAATCTCCTTTCTCCTTTCTCAATCCAGTTGTGCTAGTGAGATTGTATGCTCATCTCCCAGAACTTTAGGTGTCACTTAGTCCTTCTTCATTTTGCATTGTACTATATGTTGTATACCTAAATCCCTGATACCATAATCTACCACTTATCAAATTACCTATTAGTCTGCAGGAGGATGAAACTCATCCAGAGGGAAATTATTCATTTGTTGTGGGATAAGTGATGAATGGGAGGATAATCTATAAAAGAAAAGTAGACAACATAAGTACCCTTGAAACTCAGTCTTACCATTTTGGCTATTGACTTGATTTGCTGTACCTATTATCATTAACAAACATTTGAGTATTTAATGGGTCCAAAATTCCATTCCAGAATCTAGGGATATGATGTTGAATAATATCTGTCTAGGACTAGTTTTAGCCGTCAAGGACTTTAAAATCCAGTTGGAAAAACAAAACATATACATTAAAAGATCCCAGACCATTCAAAGGTGCAATTAACCAAATGCTAATTTAATGCTGCAAATAAATCTGTCCTGAAGTCAAAGCCATAAAGTCCTACTGATCCTCAGCCCCACAAAAAACAAGTTGGAGCTCCCCAGGTACCTATTCTAACCTGCCTGTGTGCTGGGTATCAGAAGCCAGTCTGTAATCTAATGTTTTATTTCATCATTGTTTTTCTTATTTGTTGGCTTCCACAAGCTTTGTTTTTGGGATGTTTTTCTCAGGAGTCCCATACTAGTCTACTGTTTGCATTAGTAATTATTTAGCAACATTAGCAAATATATTTCACCTCTAGTTAGAATGGATCACAATGATAATACAGAAGCACAGAAGCCAAACCAATGGAAGAGCACATAAAGTTTACTCTAATAATCTGATAAGTGCATAGAGGATTTCACTTCAAAGGGAGAAAGACATCTGAGGTTGAGACAGCTCTGTTAGGCATCTAATTATGCCTTTGGCAATTTGATGGAAGAAGCCTAAGCCTGGTGCCAAAGTTGATATCATGGAAAAGAAAGTGGGAATTAATAATGTCAGGATGTCAAGATTCTGGAGAAACTGGAATCCATGAAATAATTGACAATCCTCCTCCCAGAGTCACTTTAAAATTTACTATTTCCACAGAGATTTATGAAATTGTATATAGCGTCTAATGGCTACAGTGACATTTCTTTAAGAAAAGCTTCATCATTGCTACTTCTGGAAACTTAGGAGTTGGGTCTCTCTGAAATGGAAACAATGATCCTGCAACTTCCTGGGAGAGGGGAGTGAATGACTCACTTTTCAGAAGTTCCTGAAAGCTCTCTACCTTTAAGAGTTGACATCATTATTATACGAAGGGTCTTCGAAGTGAGGTGACTGAAGAATGGGAATGAGTGAATCAGTCTGTCTGATGCCTCCCTGAAACCCACAAAATGAGTGGGGTTAGGGACTAGTCATGTCTGCTGTATTTTGAAACCTATTAGATTGTAGAGTTATCATCATCATCATCATTAGATTTTTATAATGCAGGTGACAGGCATAATCTCCTGGCAGCCAAGAATATTTCAGTAATTTCTATTGAGTTAGAAATTGCCTAGTTGCATGTCAATTGTTTCAAAATATATTCTGAATTATCCCCTGAACAGAAGCAATTCCCACTTTTATAACATGTCTTACAAGTATATGAAATCCCCCCAGGTGCTGAAAAGAGAATAGGCTTAATTTTTATACTTCTTGTTTTCCACATTGCTTTACCTTCTCTGCCAGAGCATCATTATGTATTATCATTATTTATTTTTCCTGAAAATACTATTTGAGAGGCAGCCTTAATGACCTTGGAGCCAGGAGGCACTTGCATTAAAATTTCAGTTTGAACCCTTAATAGTTCTGTGGCCTTGGAAAAAAATTATTAACTCTGAACCTTAGTTTCCTTCTCCATAAGTGAAAATCCAGGTTTTCCCAGAAGATTCTGCTTTCTGCCCAATTCCTCCACCTCCATTTCAGTACTGGACATTTCTCCTATTGCTACCTCCCAATTTTATGATGAACTAAACATAGACATGTTCTCTATATGGGCACTTACAAATCACCTTTTTGCTGCTGTCACATAGTAATGTTTTCTTTTCCTTTGAGGTTCATTTCATTTATATTCTTTGATTTAGATCTTTGTCAAAGTATCTACTTGCTTCCAGATGATCCTTTTTCCTTTTTTCAAGAAATAATGTATATAGTTCATTGTTCCTCTCTACTCCAAAAACCCCTTCTTGTACTTAGGGTCTTCAATCCATGGGTCATTTTATTACTTTACTTCAAATTGTTTTACTTTTATTACTTTACTTCAAAAACCAATGGTGGGGGTGTTTGTGTGTATGTGTCTGTTTGTGGGGAGTGGTAGGAACTAAGGGATAGGGATAGTGGAATTCTTTAGCTAGAACCATAATGCATAATTGTGATCCAGAACTCTCCAATTCTTTCTCTGAACACAATTTCCTAACCTTTCATTTCTACCTTCACCTTAAATTGCCTATCTCATTCATCCTTACCATGACCTCCTACCCTAGTCTATTTTTTAGATGGTAAATTCTTCAACTTGAAAATTCTTCAAACTAAGACTAAAGTACAGGGAGTATTGCAGCATAATTTTTGTTTATTTGCTTGCAGAACTAACTTAGTGTTTGGGAGACTCCAAAAGAAAGTGTGGGGAAAAAAAGTATTAGACAAACTACCAAACTGAAGGTCTATAGAGATGTTATACTGACCTCATTGTTGTATTCCTGTTTAACCTGGAGAGTATACCAGAACCATGCCAGGAAAATGAATCACTTCCATTTGAATTGTCTTAGGAAGATTCTGAAGATCATCTGGCAGGATAAGATACCAGACACTGAGGTCTTTTCTCAAACTAAACTGCCAAGCATTCAAATTTTACTGCAGAATGCATATCCATTAACCTGGCCACATTGTTCCAATGCCAAATGTATGTTTGTCAAAAAGGCTATTTTGTGGTAGTTAGAAGAAGGACAGTCACAAAGTATCTTTTAAGAACTTTGGAATTGATGGGCCATTGGAGACATTAACACAGGACCACCATCATTGCATACCCTCATCAGGGAATGTACTGTGCGCTATAAGCAAAAATAGAATTGAAGTAGTTCAAAAGAAACAGGAGATGTGCAAATTTAGAAAATCCCTCCCAAATATTCCCAAGGACTATTTGTGCCTGATAAGTTGTAGGGCATTCCAAGATCTTATTAGTCTGATTAGCTATGGACACACTGTAACTTGACTATCGTAGTGATGTTGCTTTGGTGCTCTTTGAGAACAAAGGACAGCCACCAACCATTCCTTACTATGTATTCTTGCAATGGTCCTTCTCCCTTTTGGTCTTGGTTCTATGACTAACCAGCACTATTTTCTGAGCACTATTTTTAAATTGATACTTGCTTACATATCCTATTTTGAGTCCCACTTTGACAATCTTCAACCCCAGGTAATCTCCACCCATCTCATCTGCTCCCATATTTATAAACTCTACTTGAGAAAAGTCATAAAGCATGATGAATGGACTTAAAATTTTATTTTTCTCTTCTAAAATCTCATTTCTTCAGTTTCCTTATCCAGCTGGCTCTGAGATACAAGTCTTATAAAACTGTAGATTCATAACCAGAAGATTGTGTCCAATTACCTTATTTATACAGAGGGAAAACTTGAGGCTGAGAAATGTTAAATGACTAATAACTTAACCAAAAGTTATATAGTTAGTAGATATCTAAGACAGGATTTGAACTAGGACTTTTTGGCTTTGAGTTTGGCATTTTACCCACTATATCAAACAGCATCTTTATTCTTTCCTTTTTCTTTATCAATACTTTGTCACATTTTCCCCATCAGTTTTAGCAGCTATTCCAGATTTTCTCTTTTCAAGTTATAGGGCACTACCACTTCCTTTTCCCTTCCAAAAGAGCACCTTAACTTCCAATTTACTGAGAAAATAGAGGTCATTTGTCATTTCTACTTTCATATTATCTCCCATACATGTCTCTTTCTTTCCACTCTCAACAACCAACACCATAGTTCAAGCCCTCATCACCTCTCCTCTGGACAATTGTAATAGTTCCCAAATTGGTCTTTCTTTCAACTCTTTCCCAACTTTAATCCATCCTCCACTCAGCTGTCAAATTGATTTTTCTAAAATGCAATTCTTTTCATCTTCAAGTCTTCTATCATATAGCAATATCGGCCTACATACTGTTTCTCACACACATGACACTGTTTCCTGGCTCCATGCCTTACTACTGGTTGTCTCTACCTTGCAGTATTCTCACTTCTCCTCTCTGTCACTGAAATTCCCGACTTCCTTTGAGACTCAGCTTAAAAGATGAGCTAGAGGGCCTTCTGTAGATGGCCTTGGTCTATGCAACTTCTATGTCTTTCATTTTATATATACCTTGTTTGTAAGTAAGTAATGATTTATTATTTTCTCTATTAGAATTTATGCTTTTAATTTGGAATTATGCCCAAAGGTCTATAAAATTCTGCATACCTTTTGATCCAGCAATGTCTCTACCGGTCTATATCCCAAAGAGATCATAAAGGAGATAAAAAAACCCACATGTGCAAAAATGTTTGTTGTAGTTGCAAGGAACTGGAAACTTAAGTGGATGCCCATTAGTAAAAATGGCTGTATAACTTATGGTTTATGAATATAAGGGAACATTACTGTTCCATAAGGAGCAATCAGCAGGATGATTTCAGAGAGGTCTGGAGAAACTTACAAGAACTGATGCTGAGTAAAGTAAGTAGAACCAGAACATTGTATGAAGCACTGACAAGGTTATACAATGATCAATTCTGATGGGCTTGGCTTTTTTAGCAGGAAAGTGATTCAAGCCAGCTCCAATGGCCTTGTGATGGAGAAAGCCATCTGCACTCAGAGAGAAGACTATGGGAACTGAATGTGGATCACAACATAGCATTTTCACTTTTTTATTTTTGCTTGCTTTTTGTTTTATTTCTTTTTTTTTTCTTTTTGATTTGATTTTTCTTGTGTAGCATGATAATTGTGGAAATATGTATAGAAGAATTTCACACGTTTAACATATATTGGATTACTTGCTGTCTAGAGGAGGGTTGAGGGTAAGGGCAGGAAAAATTTTGGAAGACAAGGTTTTTCAAGAGTTAATGTTAAAATTTTTTTATGCATATGTTTTGAAAAAAAAAGTTTTAATTGAAAAAAAAGAAAAAAGGGGGGGGGGGAGAATTCACACTTCTTGAAGGGAAGAATGTTTTATATTCCCTGTGCTTAGCACAATCCTAAATACATAGTACTTAATAAATGCTTCAGGCTAACATGAACTTTTTCTACTTAAAGAATCCTTCCTCATTATCCCTCTCTATTTCTTTCTTCCAATGCCTAAGGGAAGTGTGGGTATCCCTTCTTGAATCTTATCACTTTCAGGAACTTGTCTGAATGACCATTCTTTATCTCCTATTTTCATTCTTTGGTCTAAAGACATTCCCAGATTTCCCTCCCCTTCTTTTCAAATAAGACCTGCACTAGACCATTCACTTAAACTATTATCTCTACATATCTTCTACCAAGTGTTGTCTTATGCTAATTATCTATTTCCTGATCTCCCCATCATTTGTCAACACCTGTTAAGAGAGAGACAGAGAGAGAGATACACACACACATGCACACACACACACACACACACACAGAGATAAAGATAGCTATAGATATATGTATCCATATCTATTTATGTGCATATATCTATATATATTTTTTCAGAATAGCATATTTAATCCATTAGAAGGAATGGTATAGCCATTCTCCAATTGAAAAATGGTCAAAGGATATGAACAGACAATTCTCAGATGAAGAAATTGAAACTATTTCTAGTCATATGAAAAGATGCTCCAAGTCATTATTAATCAGAGAAATGCAAATTAAGGCAACTCTAAGATACCACTACACACCTGTCAGATTGGCTAAAATGACAGGAAAAAATAATGATGATTGTTGGAGGGGATGCGGGAAAACTGGGACATTGATGCATTGTTGGTGGAGTTGTGAACGAATCCAACCATTTTGGAGAGTAGTTTGGAACTATGCTCAAAAAGTTATCAAACTGTGCATACCCTTTGATCCAGCAGTGTTACTACTGGGATTATATCCCAAAGAGATTATAAAGAAGGGAAAGGGACCTGTATGTGCACGAATGTTTGTGGCAGCCCTTTTTGTAGTGGCTAGAAACTGGAAACTGAATGGATGTCCATCAGTTGGAGAATGGCTGAATAAATTGTGGTATATGAAAATTATGGAAATATTACTGTTCTGTAAGAAATGACCAACAGGATGATTTCAGAAAGGCCTGGAGAGACTTACACGAACTGATGCTGAGTGAAATGAGCAGGACCAGGAGATCATTATATACTTCAACAACAATACTAGATGATGACCAGTTCTGATGGATCAGGCCATCCTCAGCAACAAGATCAACCAAATCATTTCTAATGGAGCAGTAATGAACTGAACTAGCTATACCCAGAAAAAGAACTCTGGGAGATGACTAAAAACCATTACATTGAATTCCCAATCCCTATATTTATGCACACCTGCATTTTTGATTTCCTTCACAAGCTAATTGTACAATAATTCAGAGTCTGATTCTTTTTGTACAGCAAAATAATGTTTTGGTCATGTATACTTATTGTGTATCTAAGTTATATTTTAATATATTTAACATCTACTGGTCATCCTGACATTTAGGGGAGGGGGTGGGGGGGTAAGAGGTGAAAAAATTGGAACAAGAGGTTTGGCAATTGTTAATGCTGTAAAGTTACCCATGTATATATCCTGTAAATAAAAGGCTATTAAATAAAAAAAAAATTAAAAAAAAAAAAAAAAAAAGAAGGAATGGTATAGAAATGACTGTTTTCAAAGGCCTGAAGGTGCACAAAATCTTATTAACAGAAGCAGAAGGAGATAATATTTGTGAGCAAAGTAAGTTCATTTTAGTGATAAAAGAAAATGCAAGTTGAATCTTTAAAAGTTGAAGGTATAGTTAAAGATATTTGGAAATTGTCACAGTGTTGGTGTTCTAAGAAGGTCTGCTATTGGCTTATTCTCTTACCTTAATTCTGTCTTTCCTTTCACTTCCCTCTCCACCTCATGCATTCATGGTCTTTTGAACCAGAATTAGAATATGTGGTCCCTCTGGGCATATTGCAAAAAGTAACTACTTGGTCATTGCAAAGAATATGTAGATACTAAAGTGATTTATTTGTGAACCCTTCTGCATAACTGTTAGGCCAGCTCTTAACTCTTGGTCTGGCCTTGAAGAAATCATTTAATTTTTATGCACTTCAGAATTCTAATCTAATATGATTTATCTCACCTTGATTTCTGTCTGTCAGTCTGTCTCTCTCATTATGTTAAATAATTATAGTGATTAAATCTTGTCAGGGACCCTACAAATCACCTAGGTTTCTCCCAGGCCATAGTTTCTCAAGTCAATGGATTCAAAAAGAGTTGTGATCGTTTCATTTCTATCTGTTCTGCACCATTTACCTTTTCTCTCATTAATACCTTTTCCTTTGCTCATTTCTCCCTATTAGAATTTCATTTCTCTCCATCTCTCCTTGGAATACCTCCCCTTCTATTTAATCTTAACTTTAAAAATAGTATTTTATATTTGTATAACACTTTTTATCCCTAAGAGTATTTCCATACATATTATCACACTTGAATCTCACCTCAAAGGTCAATTTGCAAGGGATTATTTCATACTATTTTTGTATCCATCATCGTGCCTAGCACAGTGCTAGATCAATAGAATATCTAGATAATGATTTATTTTTATACATCAGAGATTATGACTCTTACTTATAACCCCAAACACTAAATCATAGAATTTAAGTAATTTATAAAAGGCTACACTGCTTGCTTGTGATCGTGCTGGGATAAGAACTATCTCTAGAGTTATTAAAATTATTCTTTTTTTTTTCCTTAGGCACTCCGGGTTTAGTGACTTTCCCAGGGTCACAGAGCTAGGAAGTATTAAGTATCTGAGGACAGATTTGAACTCGGGTCCTCCTGACTTCGGGCCCACATTCTATCTACTGCACCACATTTGACCTCAGATACTAACTGTGTGATCCTGTGTAAGTCATTTAATTCTGATTGCCATGCCTGCCCCCAATGATTCCTTGAATATAAAACCACATTTATTATATTGAGAATAGTAATTAAAACGTTCAAGTATATGTCTATGTATCTTGATTCAGAGGCCCTCAGAGTCTGAAGTGTTAGTAAATGCACAGACTCTTCCATTTGCTAATGGGGAAATAAAAATAGAAAAAGAAAAAAAAATTGTTTTTATCATTGAACCATAGATTTAGAGCTTGGAGGGATCTTCATTATCATCTAATGCAAATTGCCTTATTTTATTGAAGTAGAAACTGAGGCTAGGAAAGTTAAAATGACTGGCCCAACTATTATCACATAGTTAAAATTGGTAAAACCATTTCTTGAACTATATTCTTTGACTCCAGATCAACCACTCTATCTTTTGTATCATGCTCACTTCTTCTCATTATTGCAGAATCCTTTCTTACCCTTTCTCTTTCTCCCATTTTTTATTTGGATTAATAAAAAAAGCATTTATTAAATAATTATTGTGCACTAAGCACTGTACTAAGTGCTGGAGTTACAAATAAAATAAGTAAAACAGTTCTAGCTGTGAAGGGGCATAAATGATAATGGGCAATTAAAAAACATATTAGGTTCAGAGAGGAGAGAAAGGCTCAGAAGTTTCTTATGTTCAGAGAGAGGACTGGAGTTATGGATTTGTAGAACAGGTATGGGTGGTATATATATAGTGAGGTATTCATATACACATTTTTAGAATAATTTATGTAGACCTTCCTAGTCAAAAGGCCATGTCATTCAAAGTATGAAAGTCTTTTAATGTCAAGCAGTATCTTAAGTGGACAAAATCTTAAATAAATGAGTTTATTTTCTTAACTCTGATTTGGCCATTTTGTCCATACTGTCCCTTTATGCTCTTGCAATTAGAAATCTGCCTGTGCAAATGTAATCACTGCAAAATAAAGCAAAGTGTCTGCCATTCTATGAGATTTTCTTCTTTTAACTGCATTCATTTAATGGTGGAGGAAGAGGGAATATTACTCCAGAATCCAGACTAGGTATTCAACATCAAAATAGTCCTGTTAGGTAAAGGTTTTACAGAATTTCCCTGAACATTGGTCATGCCAAAATGATTTTATAGCATGTATAGAAATGATCTAATTGTAGCTTAACAGCAACTAATGACTGGTAAAATCTTCATTCAATAACAAATGTTCCTGGCATTCTTGTTATAGAAACTATTGCAAGCACGGGTTATTAAGGAATTAGTCCCTGACTAGGTGAGCACTAAAAGCTCAATCATTGCATGATGAAATAGTTATTTCCATCTAGCTGCAGGAAAAGCTCTGAAATCTAAAGAGACTATGAGGTAGGTTTTGGAGGGCATGCAAGCTTAATGCTTCCTGCATTTAAGCTACATAATTGGAAAAGAATAGGACCCATTGGGAACCAAAAAAGACTGCAAAGTTAAGAAATAGGCACACAGACTGGGTGAATGAATGGAATATACTATGTTTGGCTTTCATTTCTAACAGCAGAGCTACATTTAAGGAGGGATTAACAAAAAGGCTTCAGTGATTGCTCAGTTGTGTGCACTGTTTTGTATAGGTCTTTCTGCCCAAGTCACAGTGTTGACCCTTTAGGGGGGGAAGCAAGGAATATGTGTAAAAACCCTTTGGGAATTGGATGAGGATTAAGAGCTTCTGAGCTAGAATCGCATGCAGACAAAAGAAGTCTATCTTAGTAATATTTCTCCTTGAATGCAAAACCACATTTATTATTTTGGGAAAAAAAATTAAAATGTTGGAGTTTATCTTTCTTTAAGGCAGGACTTAATTTATCAGTGTCCACCTATCTTGATACAGAGGCCCTTATAGCCTGAAGTGTTGGTAAATGCTCAATAATAAAAATAATGAAAAATTCACATGTTGTAAATTTTATACTTGAAAAATAGCAGTTTTAATGAAAATAGGAAGAATATGAATTATAAATAAAGCCAAACACCTTTGGAAACTGGTCAATATGTGTATATGGGGGCAGAAGGTTTCTTTCATTTCCAAATACATATATTTCTTCATTAGCCTTGTATATATTAGGAAACCCATAAATGTTCAAGAAAAGTTGTTTTATGACACATGATTACTTAGTTAAATACTACAAATCAGATAGAAAGTTTATTCTTTCATCAGCGTGAGTTTCCCTCCACTGGCAGACCTAAATTTATTCCTGAGTTGTTTTAGCACGACAACAAAAACATCTGGTAACTAAACTACTGGTGAGAAACCCTTCCAAATTTAGGAGATTGATTCTTAAACAATGAACATAAAATTCACAATATCCTGCAAAGCACATGCAGGAAGGCTTACCAGCTTAGAAATAATAACAAGAGCCAATAAGTATTTATTTAGTCTTTAAAGTTTGCAATACTATTACATGTTATGTTTACATAAATTACATTGCAGATATATTATACATCCATAATAATATATAGTATATTAAATTTATCATTTGATTCTTACATCTCTTTGAGATAGGTACATACTATTGTCTCCATTTTATAGATGAAAAAATTGAGACAAAGAAAGGTTAAGGGAAGTCCCCAGGGTTACAGAATTTGTATGAAATGCAGGATTTGAATTAAGGTCTTGTTGATTCCAAGAGCAATAAATACTTCATCCATAGTTGGCTCTGTCGGAGACCATACTCATTCCACTGACACAACTTTTGAGAATTTAGAGTCATCATCTCTATGCTTCAATGAGCAATGGGAGGGAATAATGAGGACTTTATTGGATACTCAACTATACCATAATTCAAATTTTATAATTCTAATATGAACCTCTGCTTAACTTCTGCTTCTTCTTTGTTTTTTTTTTTTTCCTTTGTGGCAGGGTAAGAAGGGGAAGGTGAGACAATTAGGATTAAGTGACTTGCGTGTATACTTATTGTGTACCTAATTTATATTTAAATATATTTAACATCTACTGGTCATCCTGCCATATGGGGGAGGGGGCGGGAGGGGGGGTAAGAGGTGAAAAATTGGAACAAGAGGTTTGGCAATTGTTAATGCTGTAAAGTTACCCATACATATAACCTGTAAATAAAAGGCTATTAAATAAAATAAAATAATAAAAAAAAATAAAATAAAGGATTAAGTGACTTGCTCGGGTCCCACAGTTAGTAAGCATTAAGTGTCTAAAGCTGGATTTGAACTGAAATCCTCCTGATTCTAGGGATATTGCTCTATCCACTGCAATGTCTAGCTACCTCTACCTGCTTAAATTTTGAAATCAATTATTGTCTTGATATTTCATGTGCTACCTTTATCCCATGTTTCAGGTCTTCTGCTATGTAACACTTTCAGAAAACCATATTTAAGTAGTTCTCAATTCTAGAATGTCAGAATGGGAAGGAACCTTAGACATTATTCAGTTCCACAAATCTCAATTTTTTCCCTCATAACACATGTATTCTTTATTAGGAGGAATTGTAGGACACTGAGCATTTAAGTATGAAATCCTGTGGTAAGAACCAAGAGACTTAGGCATATGCAGTGTCTCTTCCATGAGAATAGCTTCCTTCGTTCAATTCTTTGGGGGTTCACTATTTGATAGATTTTGAAGGATGTAGGCATGTTTTATTTTTTTTACTTACCATATTATACCAGGTATACTAGCTAAATGGCACTTATATTAAACATGAATACAAATATACTTTTGCAATATAAAATAAGACTCAGAATTTCATGGCACATCTAGTAAAACTCTTAACACACTAGGATGCTGCTGAAGACCTCTGAGATCTACTAATCAAGTACAATTCTTTTTCATGACAGAGGAGGAGATTAATAGAAGCACCATTAAGTCTAGAAGGTATCATTTTGAAATAGAAGCATAAAGCCTTACCACATTCATGATGGACCTCAGTACCCTCATCTATAAAATAACTGTCATTTATATGGTGATTTAGGGTTTGCATATTATTAAACCCATGTAATCTTATTTGATTCTTTCAGCAGCCTTGTGAGTTTAGGATTACAGATATTATCTATTTTTGTCTCCATTTTATGGACTAGGGAAGTGATGCTCTGTCAAGTATTTGTTGTGAATGTTCTCCAGGGTTCTGTAATCATCCTCTTTTCCCTCTATACTATTTTAGTTGGTGATCTTGTCAATTTCCCTAAATTCAGTTATCATCCCTATATTGATGATTCTTAAATCTACTTTAACAGTCCCAACCTCTATGTTAACCTAAAGACTCACATCTCCAATTGCCTCAAACTGGATGTCCCATGGACATCTTCAGATCAGCATATACAAAACTAAACTCATTATCATTTTCCTTAAGTTCTCTCTTCTTCCTAAATTTGCTATTACTGTGGAATTTGCTGTCAACCTCCCTGTCATCCATGCTCACAAGATATATTTCATTCTCAACTCCATTATTTTCACCTCTTCTATCCAATCTGCTGATTTTTATCTATGTAACATCTCTCACATACCCACCCTTCTCACCTCTGACCTGGTCACCAGACTCCTGCAGGTCTTAATTACCTCACTCCTGGACACTAACAATAGTCTTCTGATAGGCTCCCTGGTTGGTCTCCCTCCACTCTCTTCCACTCAACTTTTAAATTAATCTTCCTAAAGCACAGATCGGACCGTATCACTCATCTCTTTAAAAAAAAAAAAAAAAAAAAGCAAACTCCAGTGCCTGCCTATCACCCCAATATAAAACATATACTCCTTGTTTGGCATTCATAGCTTTTCACAAGCTGGCTGCCTCCTAGCTTTCCAAATTTTCTTTTATTTTACTTTCCTTCATGTCTGCACCCCTTCCCCTCAAGGTACTCTATGATCCATTGTCTCTGGAATCCTTCTTTGCTGTTCCTCAAAAAAAAGAAACTCCATTTCCAGGTCCCAACATTTTCACTATCTGTACCTCATTTCTGGCATGTTTTTTCCCTCATCTCTGCCTCCTGATTTTCCTAGTTTCCTGCCAAGTTCCACCTAAAATTTCACCTTCCACAGTGAACTTTTTCTGATTAAACTTAGTTCTAGTGCTTTTCTTCTGGGATTATAGCTAATTATAATACAGATTTATCCTATATAGAGATTATTTGTACATAGTTGTTTACATAGTGTTCCCACTAATTAGATTGTAAATGTCTGGAGACTAGGGTCTAGCTTTTGCCTTTTTTATGTTTCCTTTGCTTAATACAGTGCCTGGAACCTTGTAGACCCTTAATATCATTTTATATCTATCTATCTATCTCTCTATCTCTCTGTCTCCATCTCTATCTATACATTATTCATATATAGTAATAATAATAAAAATAAAAAACTAACTGCATATCCTGCAACTTCATATGGAGAAATCTATTAAAACCCCAATAAAAAAGTATTAGAAAGAAGATGAAATATATTTTCATCTACTATACAAATCTCACATGCTTGATTTTTTGAAGAAGTCCTGTGACTCTTGTGCTATTCTAGTTACATAGCTCTTGTGTGTACTTCTAGGATGACTCTATCTCCATTGCAATGTTTCTGAATGATATTATGGGGAGGGTAAAATGCAACCCCCCAAAGCTAAGAAAATTACCATAGGCAGAGTTTTAAAGAATATCTCATGGCTACTCCTAGGAAAAAAAAAATATTCACCAGATTAGCTCTTGACTTGACCCTGTATCATTTGTGGAAGCCCTGTTTTATTTCCAAATCCTTTAGAAGAAAAGACCTGGGCCATCTCTTAGTAAGTGACTGAATATCCCACAGAGTATATCATAAAACCACTTAGGCCCTCAGAACACTCCTAGGAGGGAGTAAACAAGAAAAGACTCCAGTTTTTTTTTTTTTTTTTCTCCTTTTTAATGGGGTAATTCATGTAGGTTGGAGAATGGAAGCCTTGAAATTTTTAATGCTTTTCCTCGCTCCAAGAGGGTACTTGCTTTTCCTATCCCTGAGAGATGAAGATGTTTGGGGCTTATTAGAAATCATCTCCATGGTTAGTGTAAATTTCGTTGCTATAGCAATTCTTCTCTACTTTTATATTATTTGCATATAACAGTTGCCAGTAGCAAAAGGGAAAGGGGAAGGAGGGCAAAATCTATGAGTTTATTTTATTGTCCATAGTTAAGCTTGCTCCAGTTGTTTTTTTTTTTCTTTTCTTTTTTTTTTTAACTTCAGTCTAAGCAAAAGTCATATTCCTCTCCAACAAGACATCCCAGGCCTTCTCTAGGAAGATAAATTGCCCATATTCTGAGTTGTGTCTAAGAGTAGTGCACATGCATCATTATTACATTAATCCTCTGTACTGAGGTAACTGTCCCGGGTGGAAAGAAGGGAGAATTAATCATTCGAATATTTATTAGATGTTGATTATATGGCTCTCTTTGTATTGCTAATCCTTAGCAAATGTTTGGTACATAGAAGGTGCTTAATTAATATTTATTGACATGATTGAGCAGGTAACTTGGTACATCTGTTATAAAAAGGAAGGAAAAAAGTGACTGCCCTTAAGGTACTCATATGCAAACAACTATAACATACAAAATACAGAAGAGGTAAATGGAAGTAATGATAAAAGTACCACTATTGAAGAGGACTGGGGAAAGCCTCTTGCATAAGGTGAGATTTGAGCTGGTTCTTGAGGGAAGCCAGGGAAACAAGGAAGCAGATTTAAGAAAGGAGATCACATTCCCAGGTATGAGAGACAGTCAGTGAAAAGACAGAGTCCAGAGATGGAGTATTGAATCCTCTACATCAAGAAAAAAGGAAAGTCTTAATAAATGTTTGTTGATTAAGACTTTCCTTTTTTCTTGATGTAGAGGATTCAAAGAAAAAGCAAAAAAAAAAAAAAAAAAAAAAAAAAAAAAAATTCCAGTACTTAAGGAGGCACTATCTACATTTTATTCCAATTTACAAAATACTATATAAATAAATTGTTTTTGTGGTTTGTCCTTTGTTCTCACAGAGGATCATAATGTCATGGAGGTGATGCCATGTTGTAAGTGAGTTGGATTTAAGTGAGGGAGGACTAGGCAAGGTCTCTAAATCTTATTTTCTTCTCCAGAGCCTTCTGGGTCTGATGGCCAGATATAGATAAAGATGACTAGAGATAATCCTAGATACATTGGGATACCTTGGTATTTTTAAGATAAGAGCTTTAATAAGTCTCAGTTTGACTGAGACAATACCCATTCATTAATTAGGGGTAGGTAAGAATTGAGGTAACAAATGACTTTTTAAAAAATATATATGGCTTTCTTCTTTCAAAAAAAGAAAATAAATAGTTATATGCAAAAAAAATTCAGATCTCCTCCTTCTGGGACTCTGGGGATGTAATCCTCAGAATGTGGTGGTTTTATTTAAGTAGAGATCTGATAAAGCAGAGAATGAAACTGAGGGGCAGAAACAAAAAGACTAAAGGCAATCCTAATATAAAATCCATGAATAATAACAATGCCTACCTATATCCCACTTAGAACTTTTCAATTCACTTTTATATCACTTAGCTTATTACTCTTTTCCCTAGTAAGATTTTAAAACCTTCTCTAGTGATCCAGCCCACACACCTCTCTCCCTCCTATTGCACTTATTATTTGTAGGGTAATTAGCACTTTATTATATATTATTTATGCTCTAATTGTTTCACATCTGTTAATCTTGTCTTTCTTAACTATATAGGGCAATTCCTCACCAGCAGACACCTAAGGCTACATACACACCAGTATACCTGAAACATTAATTTAGTTTACTGAAACAATTGATGTGTCCACTATATGTAAAATTAAGGCACTATAAAAGAATAACCATGGAATATTTCTTTTGTTGACACATATGATCTTACAATAAAGTAATATTTGCAAAATGCTTTGAAATTTTAAATTGCAAGTATAAATTGTTGTTGTTGTTATTGTTATTATTCTAAACTGAAAGTCAAAGTTGGTCTAGACAGTCAGAATCTCTCTTGAAAGGGTTAAGCCAAGCAAAAAATTTTATAGTCTTGGGGAAATAGAATCAAGGGATGGGAGGAGCAGAATCAAATGATGAGTCTCATGATACAGAGAGAACTGAGCATAGGTTAATGAAACTATAGACTATTCATAAAATTAATGGATATATTCAAAGGCAAACTACTGAGGCCTAGCAAACTCTGGGGAACCTTCAGCCTATGCAGAAAAAGGTAAAATACTAACATATTATGGATTATCAGGAATGACACAGTTTAGTGGTGAGGACTTTTCATTGTTCTACAAAGAACACGGGATTTTGAAGAATTCCCAGAGTCTTCTCTGGTTATAGTGGTTGTTTGCTTAATTAATCCTTTTCAAAAATGCTTAACTTCTAGAAGCAAAAACAACAAAATAGAATGCTCATAATGCAATAAACCCGTGTCTCTGATACCATAGCATCTGGGCTAAAAGGGGAAAAAAAGAAAGAAAGTACTAACAGCCCTTAAAGAAACTTTTGGGGGACATAGCAGTAAGCAATCATTTTTTAAGCATCTAGTATGTTTCAGGAACTGGACTGATCACTGCAGGTAAAAAGAAAAGCAAAATCATGCTCCCCGTCCTAAGGAACTCACATGCTAGCAGGGGTCCTCAAACTACGGCCCGCGGGCCAGATGGGGCAGCTGAGGACATTTATCCCCCTCACCCAGGGTTATGAAGTTTCTTTATTTAAAGGCCCACAAAACAAAGTTTTTGTTTTTACTATAGTCCAGCCCTCCAACAGTCTGAGGGACAGTGAACTGGCCCCCTATTTAAAAAGTTTGAGGACCCCTGTAAGGAAGACAATATATCGTTGTATCTACAAGACACATACAGTGTAAATTAAAGGTATCACAATATATGTAACAGAGGCTGTGAGAATACTTGCCTTGAGGATTTCATTTCAGGGTAGATGGTTACAAAGACTCATTTCTACTTTTAAAATTCAGTGAAATAAATACAAGGTAATTTGAAGAAGGAGAAAATACTAAACCTTGAGATGAATTAGTGAAAGTTTCACCAAGGAGATATCAGCTGAGTTGAGTCATGACAGAAGAAAAAAATGAGAAGTAGATTTCTGGAGAAATGTTTTCTGAGGGTAAAAATCAGGAGCTTTTTTGAATAGATAGAGTTGAGAAAAGGAGTACTGAATTAAGGGAATTCTAGCTTAGATTAGCTAGAATGTAGAGTATTTGATAGGAGTGTGAAACAGGAAAAAATGGTTGGAACGTTCAGCACTAAATTGTAGATCATCATTAGTCTAACACCAATGTTTATTTTTATGTGATTCTGATTTTATATGATTTATGTAAAAAGATTCAATCAAGGGATCAGTATGGGATAAATGGAGATTTTTAAAATTGACATTTCAATGTAATTGATTTCTTTTGAAATGCTACTTATTGCATTTTATATATTTAAAAATATTATACTGAAAAGCAGTCCATAGGTGTTATCAAATTGCTAAAGGAGTTAATAATAACAGCAGTAATAAAAAGGTTCTAACCCCTGACTAAAGGAAGATAGAGAGGCAGCAGAATGGTACATTGTAGTGGGAATCTAGTAGGTCTTTGTTCAAATTCTAACTCCAATACTTGCTGGACAAATTATTTAACACTTCCCTTATATGTAACATGTGGAAGCTGGACTCATTGTTTCCTAAGATTCCCTTTAACTTTAAATCTATAATCCTATAAGACTTCTATAGCAAACTGGAATTCCAATCTCTTTGTGAATCCTCTTTGGGAGAACATGGATACAAACTATTCAGAATGAAAAGCCTTGTATGAGCTGTTATCTACACTAAAGGAGGGAGTATATACATTGAGGAGATTATATATGTAATCTTGATATATAATCATTTTCAAAATGTTTTCCTTATAAACAACTTTGTGAGACAGATTTTAGAAATTTGATTCTCATTTTGCTCAAAAGAAATTGAAATATGGCAATTAGGTGGTGCAGTCGATAGAGTACCAGCCCTGAAGTCAGGAGGACAGGAGTCCAAATCTGATCTCAGACACTTGACACTTCCAAACTGTGTGACCCTGGGCAAGTTACTTAACTCCAATTGCCTCAGGGAAAAAAAAATTGGGGTTTGTTAGCAATTTGCCCAAAGTCACATATTTAATAAATTTTGAAAGGTATGTTTTCTGATTCTTTTTTAGGCTTATGTCCTTTCCCTCTAGATTACACTGCTTCTAATTATTATTGTTATAATAACCTCAACAAGTCACTTAATTTCTGAATGCCTTAGTAGCTTCATCAGTATAATGCAGGTAATAAAAGTACTTATCTATAGGGTTATGATGAGAATAAAATAATGTTAAGCACTTACAAAAGCTTAAAGCCCCTGTGAATTCTAGTTATTATTTATAATTATATTGCATTTTATGGTTTTGAAAACACAATTTAAGACGTCTCATTTATTCTCCACTAAAATACTGTGAGATTAGCAAAAGAGATATCATTAACCCCATTTTACAAATAAAGAGGCTGAGATCCATAGAAGTTAAATTAATTGTTTGAGATCGTGTATTATGTCAGATAAAAGTTTGGGGGATACTTTATAAAAAAAAAAAAAGAATTCCAAAAGGACTTTGAAAAAAAATTCAACAAGTGGTCCCATGCTATTTCTCCATTTCACTGTATTTGGCATATATACATACACAAATTCATACACATACACATCTCTCTGTATAAAAAGACATAGATATGTGTATATATACACACATATATAGATATATACACAAACATATTACATATATATTGACTCTGCATTACATATTTTGAACTTTAAAATCTCATATTTGTTGTAAACCAACAACTATGTCACTTTGTGATCATTATGGTATGAAAATAGAATAGTTTTTTTTTTCTCCTTAAGCCTGCTATTAACGATTGTCAAAGTTTATAAAATCTTCCTAAATATGTTTATGGGTAGGAGGAAAGAGGACAGAATCTGCTTCTTTCAGCTGTAATTCTGAAACACTCCAATATGTATAGCCAAGCTGCTCTATTTTATATAAGTGGGTATATTCATAGAACAAACCTTAAATTACAGAAACTTAACCCAGACGGTAGGAATTGAAATTCTTTTCAAATTTTAGCTAAAATGAATAATATTACTGTGTTGGGGATAGTTGCAACCAATTGGAAAAGAGGGTATTTCAGCACTTGCAGAAAGTTACTTTTTCCTAAAGGATTTTTGGTGTGATGACTCATGGCTGGTAGAGGTAGCCTTGGGTTGTTCATTCTGCAGTCTGTTTCCATTGCTCCATCTGGCCACATATAAAAGTAAGCTTGTCTATCTAGCTTTGCTCTCTTTTGAGAGGAACAAGAACTGTTTTAGTTTCCAACATTACTTCATTCATTACATCCTTACCAGGGCTATCTCTGGTTGTCCAGATCTATACCTTGCTCTATAGAAAAAAATAAGGCTGGTGATTTTACACATTACACATTTATTCAATATTAACTCACTTGCATGTCATGACATCAACTCCCTGATATCATGATGCACTTCAGAAATGAAGTGAATGCAGAAATGAATGAATTTTATATATATATAAAATATAACATAAATGTATATGTATATATGTACATATATAATATATGTATATGTGTATATATAAATATATACTTATGTGAATATGTATGTATCTATATATAAATATTTATATAGGTGTGTCCTATTAGCCACTACAATTATATGAATTGTATAAATTACAGTAAAGCTAGAGAGAATGAGTTCATTAAGTTACAGGAGCCAATTATTTTATCTAATATGTGCAATAGACAATAGAATAAAATGTCAGTATTATCCTAGCATAAGTAGACATTCTGCTACTATTCTTTATATGTGGTCCCATTTTAAAAAGATAAGAACATGATGATGATGGTGATGATAGTGGCAGCAAGAATAACAGACATAATAGCTATATAAAAAACAATAATTATAACCCAATAAAAGACATAATAAAAGCAATGCAAACAACAACTATAATTATAACCCCATCAAAGTCCAATCTCAGTGTCATGTCATCTCTGTGGATTGGTAACAACAAAGTAAAGGTATTTCAGTCCAGATAATTTACTGCAACAACTCTATCTCTGTATGACATGATACTATTTAAGTTAGAGGAACCCTTAAATGAAGGCCATTTGTAATCTAGTGGTATTGCTGATAGCATTAGCATCCTATCTAGTAAGATATAATTGCTCCCATTAACCTAAGAGATAGAAAGGCAAAGAGTACAGATTAGCCATACTTAAGACTATTATAAATTCAGCTTTCCCTGGAGGACATTGAAGTTGGTAGTATGTCTTAGTGTTCTGATATCACAAGAAGGCAAAATACATTAGAGAAAAATTAGAAATAGCATTACCCCATCTGCTATATGCTTTGGTATGGGTGAAAATGATTACTAAAATGGGTAGACTATGAGTGTAGGAAAAATGATTTGAACATATGGATCTTTTTATTATGTGCTAATATTACATCTTAATAAAATAAGGAGGTCTTACCATTTATTGGCGAGAACTTCATATTTTTTTTCAATAATATTTTTATCTCCAAATAGTACAATAACCTATTATAAATCAATGCAGGGCAATTGCAAAAACAGTCTTGTTTTTTGTCTCTGAAACTCTCATTCCATTCCATAAACAGAAATTGCTGAGGCATTTAAATATGAAGAAGGAAAAAGCTGAAAAACCTGAAAACAATGAAAAATTATATTTAACACAATCTCCAGGACTGTAACCTAATTTTTTAAATAAATAAATGTTCCATTGTTCTGAGTGATTTTCAAAAGGAGATGGATATACTTAGCATGGAATTTTTTTGAGAAAAAAATCCTTTTTTTGAGTTTAATGGTCAAAATTTAGCTGGACTATGCTAAAACAGATTTAAAGCTTTAATCTGTTATAACTATCATGAACAAATGCACTCTCCCAAAATATTTTGCAGAATATAAAAACACTTCAGGACCACCAAATAATGGCATGTGTTGTTGGTATTTCCAAAGAAAATATATGAAAAGGAAAGATAGAGCTATTTAAAATACTCCTGAGGAAACACATCACAAACCACTACCACAAAAGTAAATTGAGAAAATGTTTGAAGACCTGCAGAAAGATTTGAAGATTATATCAATATCTAGTTAATATGTTCAGTAAAAAAAAAAAAAAATCTATCAGCTGACTAAAGAAAAATAAAAATGCAGGAAGGACTCTGTAAAACAAATGCATATCACAAATTTCTGGTATCTTTAATCAATGATTGATCAAAAGCCAAAATGTTAAAATGACAGAATGAGTGAAAGCAGTACAAATAACAACTAATTATGTATCATTCAAAAATATATATTATAGAGACTTAAGAAGCAAATAAATCTGAGAATAGTGAGAACCTCTGTAGGACATGTCAGATAATTTCTGATCGTCTATCTATAACATCTACTGTGACATGTTAAAAACAGCAGGAAAGACTCTCAGAAGAAAATTGTAAAGATATAAAAAATAAATGAATATTATGAGCTTTTATGCAATTCCTATGGAAGTATTTCCAATTACCCTGTAATCAGTTTTTACTGCAGTCACTTTCTAAAGACCCCTATATGATTAAAGGTACAAAACATTATAGTCTTTGTTGCCTACTAATGCTGGAGTCTAGGGGAGCTGGAGTTCAAAATTGAAGCCTGAGTCTAAAACTCTGAAGCTCTTGAAACTATTCTAGTTTAAGCAGCTAGATGAATCAAAGAACAATAGAACTGGATCTGAAGTCAAAAAAAACCTAACTTCAAATGAAGCCTCACGCACTTGCTAGTTGTGTGAGACCAGATAAGTCACTTAAGACATGCTTTAATTTCTTAGTCTGTAAAATGGGGATAGTAACAACATCTACTTTCCAGGATTGCTATAAGAATCAAATTAGATAATATTTGTAAAACTTGAGCATAATGCTTGAAAAAAGTAGGCACTATTTTAAATATTTCTTCTTGTACTTGTTCTTGTTCTTCTCCTCCTTTTCTTCCTTTAACTTTGGTAAAGGGTTGAAAATGGGCTGTAAGAAGCTGCTCTGAAACTATTTTAGAAATATTTCTTTAGCTCTAAGCTGATCTAGCTCTTCTCTGGGGCAAACAAGGATGAAGAGAAAGTTTTTTCCTACCTCTTGTGCCTGTAATCATAAGGGCTTCTACTTATCTTAAGGAAAAAAAAATTACATGAAACAAGCATAGATTATTTGAGCTAAAACTTAACTTTGAGATCCTTTAACATTAAAGTAAATTGATGACTGGGGAATCAAAGTGTCTTTGCTAAGATTAAGATTAGATAAATAGTCAATGATGGTGTTTGAGATTTGCACTCAGCCAGATTACTTTCACCTATATGCTGCTTCAAACCAGAACTTTGTCTTTTCTTTCCCTAACTCTCAAGTTGACATATTAATATAGTTAGGCAAAACAGTTAATAAGGAGATACCATTACTGTCATTTTTTTCATGTATAAGGATAAAATGACCATCTTTGTTTAAAATTGTGCTGCTGATTATCTTTCTCTGCTCATTTTAAATCCACCACTCAGATCAATCCATCAACATTCAAATGTATGGAAGATTGCATTTTAATAAATCAAACTAATATAATTCAATGCCTAACACTACCTTTGTTATTCATTATAGCTGTAATAATTTCAACTGAAGAAGAAGAGTAGTACATTAAATTAAATACTGCTCAAGGGATTCTACTACTTCTAGAAAGTGTTGGTTTTTACTTCTTTGTCCCTGAAGGTGGGTGGGGCAGAAGTTGACATGGGATCTTGGATTTCATCATGTCTCTATTATTCTTTCTACTATCACCTCCTAATTTTTCCAAACACATTCTATTACTGCTTACCATCCCACTGACCTGAAGAGATATTAAACCCTTCCTTTGAGTGAATCTCCTTTGGGCTATCAGTAGATTCAGACTTTTTACTGGAGCCATTAAAAAACAACAACAACAACAAAAGCAAACAAATAGCATTAAAATGGGACAGAGAACCATGGCCCTATGATATATAGGATCCATGTCAGTGTCCTATAAAATTTTAGGGTGAGAATTTCCTGCTATTTTTGATGATGTTATTTTAGGTACATTCTCTTTCCATGTCAACTCAACTCAACAACTATTTTTTAATCACCAATCTATTCTTTAGATTTGATGCAAAAAAAAAAAAAATACTTCCCAAGATAAAAAGCCTTCTAAAAATAGAACATATGGCCTTGGGAAGGAATAATTAATTTCCCCTTTGCAAGAAATCTTGAAGCAAAAGCTAGGGAAAAACTCATTAATGTGTTGATGAGAAGTTTTTGTTCAGATGTAGGTACAATGAGGACTAGATATCCCCTGAAGTTTTTTGTTTGTTTGTTTGTTTTTTAATTAGATTCTGTTATTTTGTGACTTTACTATCTGCCTTGGAGATTATCTGAGAGGTAGAATACAGTCTATCTGGTAATATAAATATGAAATAACCAGAAAACTGAATAATTTGATGCTATATTAAGGTTGACTTTTGGAATATAAGTATAATGCTTTAAATTTGTTCCTAATAATTTCGCTGTATTGAGGTAGTTACCATATTATAAGACCTTATTTTTGGATGTGAACTTTGAATCATCCTTTCCAGTTTTATGTAACTTATAAAGATGACTGTTGAGGCAGTTTCCCTCTAATTCTGAAATTCTGTATTTACAAATTAAGGGATCTAAGAACATACTTTTTAGGGAAAGTCATGCTTGAATTGGTCTATTATATATATATATATATATATATATATATATATATCTCATGTTGTTCCTCATATAGAGGATGTCTTCTCCATATATATATATATATATATATATATATAATGAGAACATGAGATACATGAGAGAACATGAGAACAACAACATGAGAAAAGATTTCATACGTGATCTTTTTTTTAAAAAAAACTTTATTATTTTATAGAAATGTTTGTTTACATTCAGAAATTAAAAAATAAAATAGATAATTTTAAAGAGATTTGGAGGGAAAAAATGATGATGGCACATGGAGGGAATAGAAAAAGGAACAATCTGACTGGGAAAAAAAATGGTTAAGTAGCTTCAATTGTCATCTCAGAGGAAGATACGATATATGAACCTGAGATTATATAGAATGAGATGTTTGAAGATGATTGGATAAATTTCAGCATATCTAACACTCCATTCTTCTTAATGTCATTATTATATTACTGTTATTAAAACCTTCCCACTACCCCCCACCTTAGTCACCCAGGCATCATCCTTGACTCTTCACTCTCATTCTTCCATATTCAACCTGTCACTAAGGTCCCTCTATTACTATCATCTCTCTTATGTATGTCCCCTTCTCTTCTCCGACACTGCCCCTGCTCTGGTGCAGGAACTCATCACTCCATATTTTGACAATTGCATTAGCCTACTGGTTATTCTTCCAGAAACAAGTCTCCTTAGATGTCAAAGCACAGGTCTGACATAAGTCACCTCTCTCCTCAATAAACTCCAGTGATTGCTGATCATGTCCAGAATAAAAGACAACCAACCCTTTGTTTGGTTTAAAAAAATTCCTTTATAAACTACTTTGTTCTATTTTTAGTATTTTTATATTTTACACATTCAGACTTATTGACTTTGTGTCCTTGTGACATTGAATTTCTATTTCTTGCATAATACACTCCATCTTTTAGCTCCCAGCATTTTCTCTGGCTATAATTCAGTTCCTGAGATGGTCTCCCTCCTTATCTCAGGCTCCTCTTTTCCCTGATTCCTTCAAAACCCAGCTAAAGTCTCACCTTTTACAGGAAGCTTTCATAATCTCTCTTAATTCTGATATTTTCCAATATTGACTATTTCCAATTTATCTCATGTATATCATATATATATATATATATATATATATGTGTGTGTGTGTGTGTGTGTGTGAAGAGAGAGTTTTTTTGTGTTTTCTCCCCCTTAGTTCTTTGAGATCAGATACTTTTTCTCCCCATTCATCCCCAGTGTCTATGTCACAGAAGGCGCTTCTTTCATTGACTGAACTAACTGATTTTTGCAGAAGAATAAAGAAAGCACTGTTCTGCTCTCCTAACTACAAGAATTTTTTAAAAATTAAAAGTAATTTTTATATATTAGGCATTATGCCATATATTACAGATACAAACAGAAATTCAAGATAGTCCTTCCTTTGAAGGAACCCACATTCTAATGGATGAGATAACAGTTCTAAAAAGTGTCTACTACATCACATGGAAAAGTCTTATGGTTCTTAGAGTGTTGCAACAAAGCAGTGATGATGCCCCTTCTACAATGTCACTGATGGAAATTATAATGAGTTTTTAGTATTGAAACTTAGAATATGAAAGTCAGAAAGACACTAAGTATGTCCTAAAGGAATTCAGAATTTAAGGCTAATCCAATTATAAAGATCACACATTATCTTTGTGTGATGATAAGAACCTTCTTTTCAGAATCTTCAGCAACTGTGAGTATTGCATCTGGGAAAGTAGTTGCCAGGCATCTTGTTTCCCAGATAATAGCTATGTGAGCAGGTCTAGAGGCATGGCTAATGGCTCAGAAAGTAGGAAAGCTCTGCTACTTCCAGTCTTTTGGCTTCATGGTCTTGGTTATTTTAATCCAAGACTGAAGGGATAGGGTAGTAGAAATGGTGATAGTGGCTGGATTCACTTTGAACATGCTGCCTCCTGTTTATCTTTTCAGGTATCTTACCACTTCAGTCCGCGGGCTTACCTACTCCATAGGTGTAAATGTAACACTTTCAATGCAGGAGCTATGGAACCTACCTTCTGAATTTTATTTGACTGAGCTTTCATATTTCTGATAAAATCACAGATGATCTTGTTTCTGACTTAGGGTATTAAGAAAAACATATGGGGTGTGTGTGTGTGTGTGTGTGTGTGTGTGTGTGTGTGTGTGTATCTTTGCAGCAAATGAATGACTTCAGTGAACAAGAAACAAAATCAATAATCACAGGCAAGAGGTGGTGAGTTTTATCATTTTTATGCTGAAAAAGTTCATCCTGTTCCTGGTCTTTCCAAATGTAGTCCATTCCATTCCAGGTAATTAAGCTTTTCTTTATTAAATGAGGCAGCATTAACAATTTGCTGACATTTCAACCCAAAGACCAGAAAGTGGAATAGATGAATTTTTGCCTTTCTTTTTTCTTTTTCCCCTTCCTTTCGATTGAAGATACTTGAAACTGATGTATAGTCTGGGGAATAATGGTTATCTATACAGTGTATGAAGCTCTCTGTTTTGAGAACTTTTTTTTTTTTTTTTGGTGCTGTGTGAATTGTGTGATCTTTATAATTGTATTAGCCTTAAATTCTGAATTCCTGTAGGACATACTTAGTGTCTTTCTGACTTTCATAGAACCTAGCAAAAGAATAAATGCTAAATAAATATTTATTTGCTGTATATCATTGTTATCTCTATGAACTTCAGAGATCTTACTTAAGATTACCCTGATTGCAGGTGGTCCAATTTTCTTTCCCAAGAGACAGTGGTCTAGTGGTAGAAGCTCTACCTATCTGACAAGAAGTAAAATAAGAGAAGAGACTTCAGGATTTCCTTTATCTCACAACACAGTTAGAGAAATGTTTGACCTGTGTTAATTGAAAACCCCCATGCCTGTTCTGAAGGCAAGTGAGTGGGACTTACTTGGCTTGCCGATAACAAGTGAAAAGAGATCAATTAACAAAGAGCATCCTGAATCCTAAAAGTTGGAAATGACATCAGAAACCAACTAGTTTATCTTTGCAATCATGATACAATCTCTTCTAAATATTCCAGAGATGAGAAGGCATCCTCTGCTTGATCATTTCCAGTGACATGAAAATCATATCTTCTCCAGCAAATCCTTGTAGCTGGACAGCTGGCAAGTTAGTTCTTATATTGATGCAAAATATGATGTTCTGTGATCTCTACCTTTTTTAAAAAAAAAATTACCTCTGATAAGGCAGTGGATCAGTCATTCAATGTCATTTGTAATTGGGCCTTCTGGGTTGCATGATGGAAGTAGTCAAGACTCATATCACTACACTTTGGAGATTGGAGAGGACGTTGTGAGAAGCATCGGCTTACTTGCCTGATGTAATTTCACAAAAGAGGGTGAAAAGCCAATTTCTGAACAGGTTTTATGGAAGTGCCTAAGAAACATGTGGAATCTTTGTAGATATTCTGTAATTAATTATGACCTATTAAACATATGGTAAAGAGGAGTCCCAAATTGCTGTATTATTGGAACTGGGTCCTTTTAAAGACACAATTTCTCCAGAGTAAATCCTTTTGGTCTGGTTTCTTTTGCCTGATTACATTCTGGTGAGAGAAGAGGTACAATGTTGTAAGGAGAGTCTTTCGGTTACCCCCAATTGAGGGGGACATAATCCATGAATATGGGTCTCTTCTTTCTTTTTCTTCTTTCTCCTCTTCTTATTCCTTCTTTGTTCTTTGTATCTTTTTCCTTTCTTCTTCTTCTCTTCCTTCTTTCTTTTTCTTCTTCTTCCTATTCCATGTATTTTAGTGATATGAGATGGAGATTGGAAATAAGGGGGTTTATGAAGTCAGGGGACCAAGCCATCTGAAGTTCAGGGACAAAATTCAGGCTTGGTTTTCTTGTTATACAATCTGATATTTAGGTTTTGAGAAGCTTGGAAGAGTAGTCTCACAGCAGTGATGCATCATTTGAACTTGAACTTAGTGGGGCTGATGCTATATAGAACTTATAATAAGTCTAACCCCACTCTTTCAAAAAGCTGACATGATTTAAGGAGAATATATTCCCTTTTTCTGGGTAAATGATTAGTATTTTTGTTCCTCCTATATCTTTGAAGTCAATAACTCTTTGTAAAAGATAATCTATATTAATTAGTTAAATAGAAGTAGCACACTAATAACTGGAATCTAGATAGAGATATTGGGATAATTATTATTTGAAACAGTACTATAGTGCTATTGAAAAGTATTTTATTAAGCACCTACTATGTGCAAGATACATAATATATTGCCATAAAAATAAGGTAATACTGGAATTACAATCATCAGCATGACCTAGATTTAAATTCTGCCATTGATCTTGGACAAGTATCAATGAACACTGACCATGAGCAAGTCATTTAATGTCTCCAAGCCTTGTACAACTCCTTAAGATTTATCTCCTATGCTATTAACAGGTTGCCTCAAAATCAAATGCAGAAAGGCAGAAATAGTAAATATATCTTTTTTAGATCATGCTGCAATAAATGATGCACAATTACATGGTATTACATATAATAAAAAACCAGAGAGAAAATAGACTAAAAATTAATTGAATGCCAAATAATCTAATGCTAAAGAATGAATGGATGAAACAATAAATCATATAATTTCATCCAAAAGAAGGACAATAATGAGACAACACACCCAATTTTATGGGATGGAGGCAAAGCAGTTCTTAGGGGAAATTTTATATCTCAAGTTGCTTACTTGCATAAAATAAAGAGAAGATCAAGGAATTGTGCATGCAACTAAAAAAGCTAGAAAAAGAACAAATTAAAAACCCTTAAATACTAAGTTTGAAATTCTGCTTATAAAAGGGGAAATTAATAAAATTGAATGTAAGAAAACTATTGAACTAATAAACAAAACTAAGAGTTGGTTTTTATGAAAAAGTAAATAAAATAGGTAAATCTTTAGTTAACTTGATTAGAAAAAGCAAAGAAGAAAATCAGATTGCTCATATCATAAATGAAAAGGGTGAACTTTCCACCAATGAAGAAAAATTGGAGCAATAATTAGGAACTATTTGCTCAACTCTATGCCCATAAATCTGATAATCTAAGTGAAATGGATGAATATTAACAAAAAAAATAAATTGCCCAGATTAACAGAGCAGGAAATAAACTACTTAAATAGTTCCATTTTAGAAAAAGAAATAGAACAAACTATTTATCAACTTCCTAAAAAAAAAATCTGCAGGGCCAGATGGATTTATAAGTGAATCCTATCAAACATTTAAAAAACAATTAATTGCAATACTATGCAAACTATTTATAGAAAGAAGGAGTCCTATCAAATTCCTTTTATGACACAGATGTGGTGCTGTTGCCTAAATCAAGTAGGGTCAAAATAGAGAAAGAGAATTATAGACCAACTTCCCTAATGAATATTTATGCAAAAATCTTAAATAAAATATTAACATAGTGATTATAGCAAGTTATTACCAGGATAATACACCATGACTAAGTAGGATCTATAGAGGAATGCAGGGCTAGTTCAATATTAGAAAAAACTATTAGCATAATTGATTATATCAATAACCAAACTAATAGATATAATATGATTATCTCCAGAGATAATGAAAAAATATGACAATACCCATTCCTATTAAAAACACCAGAGAAAACAGTAATAAATGTAGTTTTATTTAAAATGATCAGTAGCATCTATCTAATCAGCAAGCATCATATATAATGGGGATAAACTAGAAGCATTCCCAGTAAAATCATGGGTGAAACAAGTTTGCCCACAATCACCAATTGTTCAATATTGTATTTAAAGTGTTAGTTTTAGCAATAAGAAAATAAAAAGAAACTAGAGGAATTAGAGTAGGTAATGAGAAAACCAAATTGTCACTATTAGCAGAAGTTACGATAGTATACTTAGAGAATCCTAGAAAATGAACTAAAAAACACTAGAAACAATTAACAACTATAGCAAAGTTGCAGGATGCAAAATAAATCTACATAAAACATTAACTATTTTAATATGTTACCAACAAAGACAAGCAACAAGAGATATAAAAAGAAATTCCATTTAAAATAACTGTAGCTAATATAAAATATGTTGGAATCTATCTGCCAAGACAAAGTCAGGAACTGAGTGAATGCAATTACAAAATACTTTTCACACAAATAAAGTCAGATCTAAACAACTATAAAAGTATCAAGTGTTCATTTGTAGGCCAATAATAAATTGGCCTACAATATAATATAACATAATTATATATAATATAATATAATATTATAATATAATAATAATGACATCTACCTAAATTAATCTACTTATTAAGTGCCATATCAATCAAACTGCCAAGAAATTACTTTATAGAGCTAGAAAAAAAAATAAAGTTTATCTGGAAGAACAAAAGGTCAAGAATTTCAATAGACTTAATTTTAAAAATGCAAATGAAGGTAGCCTAGCTGTACCAGACCAAAAACTATATTATAAAGTAGTGGTCATCAAATCCATTTAATATTGGCTAAGAAATAAGGAATAGGTTAGGTTCACAAGACCCTATAGTCAATGACTATCATAATTTAGTATTTGATGAAACCAAACACTTCAGCTTCTGGAATAAGAACTCATTATTTGACAAAAATTGATGAGAAAATTAGATAACTATGGCAAAAACTAGGCACTGATGAACACCTAATACCCTAAGCCAAGATTAGCCAATTAGAAGAACAAATGACAGTCTACCTCTCAGATTTGTGGAGAAGTAAGGAATTTCTGGCCAAAGAAACACAAAATGGATAATTTTATTGTATTAAAAAAGGTTTTGTACAAACAAAACCAATGCCGACAATATTAGAAGAGAAGCAGAAAACTGAGAAAAAAAATTTACTTCCAAGAGTTCTGGTAAAAACCTTTTTTCTAAAATATATAGAGAATTGACTCAAATTTTCAAGAATAAAAGCCACTTCCCTGTTGATAAATGGTAAAAGGACATGAACAGACAATTTTCAGATGAAGAAATTAAAATCATTTCTAATATGTGAAAAATGCTCTAAATCACTATTGATCAAAGAAATGCACCAATGAAGACAATTCTGAGGTACCACTATACAGATTGACTAAGATGACAGGAAAAGATAATGGCAAATGTTGAAGGGGATGTAGAAAAATGGGACACTAATACATTGTTGGTAGAGTGAACTGATCCAACAATGCTGGAGAGAACCAAGCCCAAAGTATTATCAAACTGTGTATATACCCTTTGATATAGCAGTGTTTCTACTGGGATTATAACCCAAAGAGATTTTAAAGGAGGGAAAAGGACCCACATGTGCAAAAATGTTTGTAGCAGCCTTTTTTATAGTGGCAAGAAACTGGAAACTAATTGGGTACCCATCAATTGGAGAATGGGTGAATGAGTTATAGTATATGAATATATTATGCAATATTATTGTTCTATAAGAATCAATTAGCAAGATGATTTCAGAGAAGCCTGGAGAAACTTAAATGAACTGATGCTAAGTGAAATGAGGAGAATGAGGAAAGCATTATAAACAGCAACAGCAATATTATGTCATGATCAATTTTGAGGGATGTGACTCTTTTTAACAATGAGATGATTCAAGCCAGTTCCAATGATCTTGTGATGAAGAGAGCTATCCACACCCAGATAGAGTATTCTGGAGACTGAATGGGGAACATCTCATACTATTTTCACCTTTTTTGTAGTTTGCTTGATTTTTTGTTTTCTTTCTCTTTTTCTTTCCTTTTTGATCTGATTTTTTCTTGTGCTGCATGATAATTGTGGAAATACGTTATAGAAAAATTACACTTGTTTAACATATATTGGATTACTTGCTGTCTAGGATGAAGGGAGGGAGAAAAAATTGAAATACCAGGTTTTGTAAGGGTGAATGTTAAAAACTATAGTTGCATATATTTTGAAAATAAAAAGCTATTTTTTTTAAAAAGACATGTGAGGATCTTGGGAATTGTGTGACACAGGTTGTGAGGTTGAACTGTTTCCAGTCCAGACATGTGTTTTGCTCTTTTTCTTCTGTTTTTAGACTTTGCTGCAAAGATCCTTTGCAATATAGAAAGTTGCAGCATTAAGAATTTGGCAAATTTTCCATACTGAAGCCTGTATCTTTGGAGATGATGAGGGATTGAGTTTTGTTGCAAGCCTGTAGGTCAAGTCCTTGGGATTGGTTAATGTAGTTTCACTTCCAGTAGCATGTTGAGAAGTATGAGAGAGGTCTTGAGTAAGCTCAGGATAAATGTAAATTCTTTTTTAAAAATTTCTTTTGGGTTCTTGGTGTCTTTAGGTGGAGACAGCTAAAATTGCCTTATCTTCAGTTCATGACTTAGGTTTTGAAGATGTTTGAGAGGTCACAAGGCTAGGAAAAATGTTTAGACCTCTATGTTATCATGTTGCCTGGAAACCTGATTATTATATTCTGCTCAGGAAAAGGCAAACTAGTCAAACATTTCAGTAAAGTCCCCCCAAAAAGTAAATGCGAAATCATTTAAGGAAGAAGAAACCCTAAGTTATCCTAGGGCATAAGGAAGTGAGGTATGATAAGAAACAGATATTTGCATTTATTGTGGCCATAGGGTTTGCTTCAAGCTGCCTTGAATATTGCCCTTTCTACACTTTCTCTTTAAATTTATAGAAGTCTGGCTGAGGTGAGTTCTTTTAATTTTTTCCTTTCATCAAACTCTTCATGCACTAACTGTAGATGAGGACTAGAAACTGGTTTTCTATTATTAAAGGAATATTTTATTAAATTTTGTTTCAGGGTCAGTATGATGCAATTTTTGGAGATCCAATGATGGTATTGGAAGAGTTGAATTCAAGTTCATTCTTCGAGATATACTAGCTACGTAGTCATGTGCAAACCATTTATTCTCTCAGTATCTAATGTCATTCTCTATAAACTATAAATTATAGTTGAGTTTCCAATCTTTAGTAATGGATGGGATTTCCACATAGGTACTTCTGTACACTGATGAAATCATATATCTATACAATCAATCTTCCCCCAACAAATATGGACAAATATGGACTACATAAAGCTATATGGGACTTTAAGAACAACATCTTTCATCAAATTGTGTAGGCAATTCATGCAGACAATAAATTTGATTGATTGATGGTCTGAGGCTTTTTTTGTCATCACGGGAAGCATCATCATATAAGTTTTCACAAAAAATGAGTTTGAAATGAAATCTAGGCTTCTGTGTTATTTAGTGACAAACTTTGTTATTAAATGCAACTGTGGCATTCTTCTATAACAAGAGTTCTTATGTCAAGAAAATATTCTCTATTTGGTACTTAATGGCATAAAGATATTGACAGCACGCTTATCAAATATTCAGATGATAAAAAGTTGAAAGGGACAACTAACAGATTGGATGACACAATTGGGCTCTAAAATCATCACAGATTAGACTACTTGGCGGACTATATTTAGATTATATAAAAGGAACAAAAGTAAATTTTAGCACTTGTACTCTGAAATTTGACTTTCCAAATATAGGATGGTAGATACATGGTCAGATAGCAATTTGAAAGGTCTGGTATTTTAGTGAATTTCAAGCTCAAAATTAACATAGGGCAGCTAGGTGGTACAATGGATAGAGCACCAGCCCTGAAGTCAGGAGGACCTGCATTCAAATTTGACTCCAGGAATTTAACACTTCCTAGCTGTGTGACCCTGGGCAAATCACTTAACCCCAATCGCCTCAGTGAAACAAACAAACAAACAAATGAATAAATCAATAAAATGGAGCAGACAAAATAGTGTGATCCTGAGTTTCTATAAGTATAACTTTTAATAAAATATACATATTAGGTACATTATACTCTTCTCTCATCAGACTGCAATTAAGGATATCTTTCCAATTTTTAGGAACAGTGTAGAGGAGAACCCTGGGATGGTAAATGATGTTAATTATAGTTATTATTAACATCCTTAATTATGAGGATTAGGGGAACATGATAAATGTCATACAGAAGGAGGGGTATTTGTCCCATTTGTCTCCAAAAGACAGAACTAGTAATAACAAGTATAAGTTTCAAAAAGGGAAATACAAGGAAAAGTTTCCTAAGAAACAAAGCACTCCCAAAGTAGAATGAGTTGCCTTTGGAAGGAATAAATTTCCTCAGATTATCTGTATTTAAGCAATTTCCAGATATAGATTTTTTAAGACATGAATTGGTACATATACTAAGATTTCATCCCACACTGAAATTCTGTGATTTTTGTGATTTCAGCTATCATCAAGAAAGAAAAACTAATGAGAATTCATTGACAAATCTGTGTCAAAAAGTAACACTGAAACTAACTGATGTATGAGAAATTTTTCTAATTTTATGTCAAAACAATGGGAAGTTGGGATGAAGCTGGGTTTTAGAAAGAAGGAAGTTTTAGATGGCTAAAGCTTTTTGCACATGCTCCTCTATGCACAGATATTCTATAGAAGACTTTGATTCATTCTTCTGGGAATCTGCCTGCCAGCCAAGGAGGGTACACCTGAGCCAAAGACCTTGGTTCCCTTGAAACAGATGCCAAGCGACTTGATCCAAGAAAACGGCCAACAGCAATCATGGAAACAGTCTCAAATGGAGAGTTGTGCAGCAGGTGGTGCCACCTGTAGCCACCTGCTTCCAGCCAAGATAATCACCTTCCTCTAAGAGCAGCTGGCAGGTGGAAGGCAGTGTACCCAATTAGCAAATATATTTGGAGGCAGTAAAGTCATGGCTTGGACCCAGCTAAGCCTGCCTAGAGACTGGGGAATGCCAGGAGATTACTCTGGTCAATAGTGTGGGTTATGACCATCCCTCCCAGTAGTTTGTAAGTCAGGTGTGGAAATCAGAAGCTGGACAATAGAGGCTCATGCCAGTAACCATCAGTCTGAAAAGTGCACCACCTGCCAATGCCTCCATATGGAGCAGGGGGGAATTTTGAAGAAAGTATGATAATAAAATCATTTTAACATGAATTGAACTTATTCTAATCTAAGAACCTGATTTATATTTTAGATGTTTTAAGAGTTAAAGAGGGGAAAGAAAGGGAGGACAAATGTGTTGTTTTTTTTTTACCTTTCTCTTCCTTCTCACTTTCCATTTTATAATGGCTGCAAATAGTTTCCCATTACACTGGAGAGTAGCAGATGCTCATTACCATTTGTCAAATTAGGCATAAAGAGGGCAAACTGTTAGGGCATAAAACCCTCCCTATTGATGCTGCTGTGCCCTCCAAATTGAAAACCACAATTGAAACTGTAGTATTTCTCAAGAGTACACCAGGAACCAAATAGATGCCTTGAAATATATAGCACCTGTCACATGTAGTTTTTTAATGAACCATTTAAAAATAAATTTTAAGTGAGATTATTTAAGCACAATAAATAATCATTAAAGGCTTTATGTTGCAATGAAAGATCAACTGCCTCTGTTCATAACTTTCTAGTAAAAAAAATGACATTATAAATAGATAGATCCTGATAATTTTTTTAAATATCTAGGATAAGAATTTTTATCTCTTTATTTGATAACCCTATTCTAATGGATATCGATATCTCTTTGTTCAGTCTATCTCTTTCCTTACTCCTAAAGCATTTTTTAGAAGTTCTCTTGGTAGGAATAACATTTCTGTCATGAGTTTAGGAACCAGAAAATAGGGAAAGACACCTTATAGATACTGTATTTTCCTGATATTTAATATGAAAAATTATGTACATTGTTAGTGTAATTAATAAAATGAATCTCAATATTCTTACCCAAGATCAAAAGCAATCATTTTTTGAGAAGACAGTATAGTATTGAGGGGAAAATGACTGGAAACCAAGATATCTGGGTTCAACCCCCATATTTGCCACCTTTGACAAATGACAATTTTGCTGGGTGTCCATTTTTTCATATGTGAAGGAAGATGATTCAATTAGATTATCTCTTATTTACTTTCTATTTCTATGATTCTATATTTTAAAACAAAATGTTTAAAAATAATGCATATACTGCGATTTGAAATTCTCTCTATTCTGCTGTAACACATTTTCCCTCTAGCAACACATTTATCTTTTAGAATGTCAAAACATTAAAAGCCCCCTACCAGGTAAATGACCATTGAAGGGATTTTTCTTTTAATTTCCTTTGTGTGCTGGGACATTTGGGGAGAACCCAGGTGGGTCAGAAGAGTAGGCAGCAAAGGAATTTCACAAGCTCTTTGGTAACTCCATCTGGTGAGCATAAAGCAGAGCTGAATTTGGAGGCCCATCCGGTCCAATTCTTCCTATTTCAGTGGGGATCAGCACAGTATGGTGTCTCTTGCAGAAGTCAAGACTGTTTCTAAATAACAAACTATGAATAAGAAATTGGGGCAATGCTGAGATTCTGAACTGGTTCATGAATTTTTAAGCCTAGTCAGACCAATTTGAACAGGTATTTACCCCAAAGGCATAAATAGTCAGAAATAAATGTCTTATGTATATTGAAGGAAAGGAGGGGAAAACATTTTTTTTTAAAAGAACCTTAATCTCCAGCCCATCTGAATCCTAAAATTCTATGTTCCCCATTACTTACACTGACAATTTTATCTATAGTAAGAAGTTATATACTACTTTTTATTTGTGTCATTCCTTTTCTCCTTTTTGGCCTCCATTCTTGACTCTCTGATTTCTTTCTCTACCATGTCCCCTTCCTATTAGCTTCCTTCTTTTTCATCTTCCTTTTATATATGGTCTTGCCTGAGAAAATATAGGGTCTTTAAGGTTAGGAAATGACTGTCATTTTCTTTCTTTGTATTCCCAGAATTTCTTTCCACATTGCCTGGAACATAATAAATATTTTTAAATACTTGTTGATCTGGCTTGATTTTTCTACCTGAAGGAACATTAATTATGATCCCAGATATAGCATTCACTATGAAAGATAGTCATCTTAATAAAATCCCTTAAACCTAACTATCTATTTCCTGAAAATGTGCTCCTTAATACATTATGGACCCAATCGGATATGGATTAACACACACCAACCCAGAAAAGTACTATCTTGATATATTAAACATATGGAGACTGTAAAGTTAGGGAACAAACTTGAATCTGACTTTCCAACTTTACAGATAACAAAACTGAGTTCTAATTAAATTGTTTGACTATAAAGATACACAGTTGAAAAGTCAAGTCTAAATCTCTTGCCTTCAGACTTTTGTTCTAAGTTTTTAAGATGACAGATTTTTGAGATAGAAGAGACTTTAGAGATGGAAGGCCAAAGATATACAGTGTTGATTTGGAACTCAGTTCACAAGCAACTAAATCCTCGATCCACAATGTGAAAAGGATACATTATAGTAAATTAAAACAAGATTTTTAGGGGAGTGATATAAAATAGAGGCAATGATCTATAGATCAGCAAGAAATGAATCATAAAAAGTAGGATTTAAAGTACTCAATTTCTTATACTTGCTTCTACATTATTTATTGGTGATAAGCTAGGTTGAAAAAGCATGATAAATAGAGTTCTATCATCTCCTGAAATATATAATAAGAGGAATGAAACATTATGAATATAAAATACAAATTAAAAAAAACAACACACAATTTTACCATGGTAACAACGTAGGCTAGTTTCCACAGGAAATACACACACACACACACACACACACACACACACATACACACATTAATATATTATTATTCCAAATTATATACACATAAATGTCTCTGACTCACTTATCCATGTTTTCTCACATCCTAAAATAAAGCAAGGGTGGGGGATCCTCTACAAGGAGAGATATCAATATCATTGTGTTAAACTTCTAGTTCTAATAGTCCAGTATTTATAGTTCTTAATGTTAACTGTCCTAGATTATAAATACAGTCCCAGTTCTTTACTATTCAGACACCAAGGGATCACTTTACCACTGCTTCATTACATGCAATTAATCCAAGACCAATTTAGCATTTTTTGTGATACTGTTTTGCTTTTTTGTCTAATTTTTTATTGTTTTATTTTACTTTTTTTTAATGAAAATCTACAACATCATTATTTTGTCAATTTTTGCTCTCAAGGCTAATTTCTGGCTAACTTAGATAATACATTCTCTGTTGTTTCTTTTATGCCTTTAATTTCTGAGGCTTTATGAGCAGTCAGTAAATAAACAAGGACTCATGAAGTACTTATAATGTGCCTGTACTATCATAGATTCTGGAAATACAAATACAAAGAAGGAAACAATTTGTTCTCTCAGAAAACTTGCATTCTAACTGAGGAAGCAACAAGTACAAACAAACAAAAATAAATAGAAAAAAAGAATAAAGACCAAAAAAATAAGGCTATTATTTGCAACTTTAGGAGAAGATATTAGAAGCTGGAAAAGAGAATAAAAGCATTTATCAAGAATTAATTTTAAAAATAAATGTAAAAAGAAACCCAGCCCAAAATAGCTTATATTACATCATGTTTTATTATCATGGGGGAAGAAATCTTTAAATAACTGTACATTCCAAATCTATGCAGAGTAAATAGAAGGGAAAACATTAGAACCTGGGGGTAACCAGAAAAACTTCCTACATAAGGTGGGATTTGATCTGAGATTGTGAAGAAAGAGAGAAACTAAGAGGTAGAGGCAAGGAGAAAAAGAATTCCTGCCATAGCCTAACCTGTGGAGTGGCAAGGAAACTGGAGATGACTTGTTTGTGAGAAACAGCAAATGAGACAGTATAGATAGATCATAAGAAACATAGGAGAATTTTGCTGTTGTTTAGTCATTTTTCAATTATGTCTGGCTCTTTGACACTCTTTTTAGAGTTTTCTTGGTAAAGGAACTGGGGTGGTTATTTCCTTCTCTAGCTCATTTTACAGTAAGGAAACTGAGGCAAAAAAAAAAAACTGCCCAGGGTGAAAGAGCTAGTTAAATGCCTGAAGTTGAATTTGAGAAGATGAATCTTCCTGATTTTATGCCCAGGAATCTATCCATTGTGCCTCCAGCTTTCTCACCTAGAAGAGGATAAAGTATATATAAAAAAAAAATCTAGAAAGGTATTTGATTGGTGAGCTAGAAATGCCAAAGGATTCTATATTTGATCTTGTATAAATTTAATTTTGGGGTGACTACTTATTTGGAGTTTAATTGTGGGGTGACATAGTCAAAGCTGCACTTTAGAAAACTTACTTTGGAAATGAATACTCAGTAAAGTAGGCTGCTTCCTATTGCCTCCAGGATCAAATAGAAAATGTTCTCTTTGGCTTTGAATACCCTTTTGTAACATATTCCTCCTTGTCTTTCCTTACATTTTACTACCTGACAAATACCCTTCGATTCAGTTAACACTAGCCTCCTGACTGTTTCATAAGCATGAAATTCCATCTCTCCTAATCCCTATACTTAAAATTCTTTCCTTCCATTACTTCAAAGACTGATTTCTGTGGCTTCCTTTAAGTTCCAACTAAAATCCCATTTTCTAACAGGAAATATTCCCCATCCCCATTTAATTCTACTGCCATCCTTCTGTTAATTATTTCATATATACCTTGCATATAACTTGCTTTTTATATAATTGTTTGCATGGTGTCTCTCCCAAAAGATTGTTAGTTTCTTGAAGACAAAGACAGTATTTTGCTTTTTTGGTCCCCTCAGTGTATAGCAGAATGCACACAGTAGGCATTTAAGCAATGCACACTGATTAAAGTGATCACGAAAGGCTTCATGAAGAAAGTAGTATATTGAAATGAGACATTCTATTAAGCAGAGGTGAAGTGAGATGGGGGAGCAGTATTCCAGGTGTGGGGTACAATCATTTTCAAGGCATAGAAACATAAAAACTTTTTTTCAATTTTTAATTATTTTAATTAATTTTATTTTATATATAAAATATTTTATTTTATTTTATATATTTTATTATTTTATTTTATTATGATATTTTCTTTATTTTAATATAATAATCACAACACTTGCCACACCATGAAGGTGATTGTGAGTTTTCAAAGCATTTGTTAGCAGAATGTAACTGTGTTATAAGTTGTAAAGGCTATTATTTCCAGATTTGTGATGGGCAGTGTGTTTCATGCTTGAGGAAAACTCATATGAGTTTAGGAAATATCATTACTGGAAGGTTGTTCACTAAGGTCTTCCCCCCAAAAAACTCCCCCAAACTATCTTTTAAGTTAATATATTTTGTGTTAGACAGAGGTTCTCAAAGTGTGCTTTTAGGTTCCCCAAGACACTATCACAGAGATACTGTGAAGTCAAAACTATTTTCTTAACATTGCTGGCATTTTAATCTCTAATGCAGCAATTATAAATATATATTACCCATATGTATATGTGGGTACATACACACAGACATATATCTATGTTTGTGTGTATGTATGTATGTATGTATGTGTATGTATAAATATATATATATATATATACTCTCAAACTAAAAAGTTTGAGAAATTACTATTATAAGCTATGTCCTTACTGAAAAAATTCATAAATCTTTAAAATGAAGCATTTTAGGAGGGGTAAAATTATCTTCAATTCATCTTTCTAAAGTTTCTCCATTATTGCTAAAGTGTTTCCCAAAAAATTCTCTATTGTCGTTTAGAATTCATTTTATTCTCCACTAAGACACCTCCCATAATTGGTTAAGACCAAATCTTATTTTACCCTAAAGTATACTTGATGCTTACAATTTATTGCTTAATTATTTTTCATCTATTGAGTAATTCATTGTTTTACAAGAATGCCACAATTGTTTGTATATTAATAAATAACATTTATCTAGTAGAGAGGAATTGAATATATTTATTTCTCTGTTCATATCTCCATGGTTCTAGGATTGGAAGCTTTTATAAAACAGTGCTACATCTGAAGTTATTCTGAATAAAATTGTTGCTGAATCAGTTGGCTTTTCTTGAGATTTTCATTCTATCACGATTATTTTTTTTTAACCATCTTTCATCTTTTGGGCCATTTTGTAACATTTTGTAAATATTTCAGTAAAATTTTATTCTTCTCCTATCCAAGTATTAACCAGACCTGACCCGGCTTAGCTTTTGAGATCAGATGAGATCAGGTACATTCAGGATGGTATGACCAATGTTGTTTGCTTCCATTTTGTTTTCTTTCTTGGTTTTTTCCCCTTTTTGGGACTAAGTGTAGATCACAATATAGTATTTTTGCATTTTGTTGTTATTGTTGTTTGCTTGCATTTTGTTTTCTTTCTATTTTTTCATTATTGATCTGATTTTTCTTGTACAGTATGATAATTGTGGGAAAATGTATAGAAGAATTGCACATGTTTACCAAATATTGGATTACTTTCCATCTAGGAGAGGGGCAAGAGAAGGAGAAAAAATTTTGGAGCATAAAGTTTTGCAAGGGTGAATGTTGAAAACTATCTATGCATGTGTTTTGAAAATAAAAAAGCTTTAACAAAAAAAAAAATTATATCCTCCTAATCCAGACGGTTAAATAGCCCACTCCTGCACATCAAATTTATCCTGATAATGTTTTATTCACCTGGAATATTGATTCTATGATAACTCACATTTCAGTAGGTTTTTGAATCTCATATGTATAAAAAACAGGATTTGAGGTCATCTAAAGTCATGATTTTTACTAGTTTTGAATGATATGCACCTCTTACTGCCTCTATTCTCATTGCAATGGAGAAAAAAAAAATAAAAAAGAAACACTCTCCTTGCTGTCCTCACTTGCACATCACACTAACTGTGACTGTTTTCTTTATACCAAAGCATTTGAAGTCATCCCTTTGTGTGACTGACCATTACACTGAAAACAAAATTTGTTACCAGATGATATCAGCAAAGCCACATTGAGAGAATCAGTAGTTTGTGATTCCTGGCTACAGTCAATGGAAAACATCTTTCTTGTTTAGGCTAAGATGTCTGAGATATAAGACGACTCTGTACTCTAAGCTAGTCAGTCACAAGATATACACAAAAAAAGATCCTTTCATCATTCTATCCATAGGGAAGGGATGGTCAGATTAAATTAGATAAAAATAATATAAAATAATAAAATAAAATAATACAATATTTAAAATTAAATTAAATTAGATATTAGCTATAATAGTTATTAATTATAATAAATTAGATAATTATAAATAAAATAAATGATAGATATAAATATATATTAAATAATAAAAATAAAGACAATAATAATTAGATTAGATATTTATATGGCACTTCCAAGTTTTCAAAGTATTTTGCATAAAGTGTCTTATTTGATTCTCACATACTGTTAATTACTATTATTAAAGCTGAGAGGGTAAATAACTTGTTTTGGATTTCACAGTTACCATGAATCTAAATATCAATAGAATATGGTAGGAAAAAGATCTTGGAGGAAATTCAAAATAACACCTATGCTGTGGTCTATGGGAAGATGTACAGTGAAAGGAAAAGCAAGACAAAGGAAAAACAGGAACGTAAGAAGGAAGAAAATATAAAAAGTCTTAATTTTTAGAGATGGGGAGGTCTATTCAGTTTGTATGTAATGCTATTACAATTTCTAAATTATTAGACATCAGGATTGGAGCATTGTCTCCAGAATGCAACCCTTAGAAAAGAATGTTCCCCAGGAAGTCAAGAATAACTGTAATCATAATAATATTTTGGATTTAATGATACCATTCAATTGATAAAAATTTTCAGGGCCACATAAAATTGTTCCTTACACAGAAGGCACTCTATTTTCATTAAATTATGTTTTATTCATGTGTCTAGGTTTTAGTTTATGAAAAGTACCAGCCTCTCAACCTTGGTCCCAGGAGATGAATTACAGGAATGAAAATTTCAGTCCAGCAGTGTATGTTTCCACTATGTTTCAGAAGGCCAGGTAGCATCATGTCAGACAAGTATGGTCAAGTTAACTGGAGCTCTCATTAAAGGAATTCTCACTAAAGGAACAAAGAATTGTCATAATCTGATATTTAGCTACAAGATTGACAAGGTTATTGTTCTTAGTAAATGCTGAGGTAACTACTGAAAATTAAATTTGGTTATTTTACTATTTACCAGGTTTTTATTTCTCAAATAAAGTACATAACAATTTACTAAGCATCTGCAAAGCAGCATGCTAAATATTTCCTCAATTAGTTTACAAATCAAATTAGTCGAACAATAGAAATTCAAAATGAGTTAAATAATGAGAAAATAATTGAATAATTATAAAGATAGGGACGAGAAAGGATCTGTGAGTTAATTGATAGAGAGCTCCCAATAAAAAAAATAAATCTTTGCCAATGCAGATCTACAAGTTCATTGTGTTTTATTGGATATAAAGGAGACAATAGTTAGATATCTTGGAGCAATTCAGTTGTTCAGTGAATGGAATATTATGCCTGGAGTCTGTTAGACCTGTGTTCAAATGCCACCTCAGACACCTATCAGCTATGTAGCCACAATAAGTCACTTAATCTTTGTCTGCTCCTGTTTCCTCATCTGTAAAAAAAGGAACATATTAAGACTTATCTCACAGGGTTGCTATGAAGAATAAATGAGATAATACCTGTAACACACTTAGCACAATACCTGACACAAAATAAGTGCTAAATAAATGATTATTCTTTCCTTTCTAATGTCTGGAGACACCAAGAGATTAAGGAACAACCAGACTCACAAAGCCAGTATATACTATAGGTAGAATTTTACCTCAGATCTTCCTAATTCTGGCAATAGCTTTCAATGATCACACTTCTAGTAATATAGAAAGATATAAGGAGAGGACACACAAATGCCACTGAACAGTCTTCAAATATATAACTTACAGGAAAAATGCTATATATTTAGGGGAAGGAGATACTGCTGTAGTTTGGAGTGGGCTGAAGGGAATTCATAAGGGGAAAAGGGTTTTGAGGTCGACCTTGACAATGAACAGAACTTGGTTTTGTAGAAAATATGCTGGTTAGACCTTCAGCATCCCTGTATGTTCTAGGAGTAGAGCCAAGATGGCAGAGTAAAGCCAGGAAGCTGCTTGAGCTCTCCCAGTTTCCCTCAAAAACCACATGAAACCAAGCCTCTAAACAAACTCTGATGGAATGAAACCTCTCTCCAGCTCAAGATACAGTTAAAAAAAACTTCAAGAAAGATCAGTCTCACTGGAAAATCCAGCTCAGATAGACTCTGGGAAAACCAGTGAGAGAGTCAGCAACAATAAATTAGAACTAAGACCCTCAGTCCTACCTTAGTAAGGAGCACAGCAGAGGGGCAGCTTCCAGTCCCAGCTCAAAAGGTAAAGTCTGTGAAACCAGACACTTTCCTGAACAGAGCAGGCAAAACTACTACCTCCAAACACAAGCAGCCCCTGTGGTCAAAGCCAAGACTCAGAGCTGCACAGGAAGCTTGGGACAGTGTCCCATTTATCACAGGAGCAGAGTTCCACCATAAAAGTAAAAAAAAAAGAGGAAATACCAAAAGAAAAGGAAAGAAAAGGAGCAAGAAATATAGAAAAGAACCTTGATCTTGGAAAGCTACTTTGGTGACAAAGCAGAACAAAAATTATATTATATTATAAAACAGCACTCATCAAAACCATTTGGTACTGGCTAAGAAATAGAGCAGCTGATCATGAAATAGTTTAGATACACACTCCACAATAAGCAAGGCCTATAACATAGATGTACATATCATACCTCATACCAAAATAAGGCCAAAATGATACATGATTTGAGCATAAAGAATGATACCATAAAAAAATTAGGAGAACAAGATCTTTGGAGAAGGGAGAAATTTATGACCAAAGAAGAACTAGAGAACATTATGAAAGGCAAACTGGACAGCTTTGATTACATTAAATTAAAAAGGTTTTTGCGCAAACAAAAACAAGAGAAGCAAGATTAAAAGGGAAATACAAAGCTGGGAAAAATATTTACAGCCAGTGTTTCTGATTAAGTCTCAAAAAACTGTATGAAACTTATAAGAATAAAAGTCATTTCCCAACTGATAAATGGTCAAAGGATATCAAAAGACAATTTTCAAATGACAAATTAAAATTATTTATAATTATATGAAAAAATGCTCTAAGTCACTATTGATTAAAGAAATGCAAATTAAAACAACTCTTAGGTATCAACTTACACCTCTCAGGTTGGCTAAGGTGACATGAAATGATATTATGAATTTTGAGGGGATGTGGGAAAACTGGAACACTAATGCATTGTTGGTGGAGTTGTGAACAGATCCAACCATTCTGGAGAACAATCTGAAACTATGCCCAAAGGATTATAAAACTGTGTATACCCTTTGATCTAGCAGTCCCATTACTGGGTCTATATCCCAAGGAAATCATAAAAGAGAGAAAAGGACTCCCCTATGCAAAGATGTTTGTAGCAAGTCTTTTCATGGGAACAAAGAATTGGAAAAAGAGTAGATGCCCCTCAATTGGGGAATGACTGAATAAGCTGTAGCACATGAAGGTAATGGAATATAATTGTTCTATAAAAAGTGATGAACAAACTGATTATAGAGAGTCCTAGAAAGATTTACATAAACTGATGCTGAGCAAAAAGAGCACAACCAGGAATACCTTATACATAGTAACAGCAAAAATGTGCAATGACCAACTGTGATAGACTTGATTCTTCTAAGCAGTTCAGTTATCCAAAGCAATCCCAATAAACTTTGGATAGAAAATGCCATTTGTAGCCAGAAAAAATATGTGAGGAGACTGGGTGTAAATCAACACAAGATATGTTCGCTTTTTCTGTTTTTTTTTTTTTTTTTTTTATCTCTTTCATTGTTTTTCCCTTTTGCTCTGATTTTTCTCTACTTCCAATATGATTCATAAACCAGTGTTTATTAAAACTAAATAAACTTACAAAAAAAGACCTCTAGCATTTCAAGGAATCTGAGAATTTTTATTATTATTATTGGATAACCATACTATGCATTTTGTTTCAAGGTCTTTGCTATTATTTTATTATATGTGAATAATTCTGATATGCACACTGTCATTTATTTTTCAGTTATTTTTTTTCCTTTTTAGTAACAGAACTTACCTTAAAACAGTTGTGCTAACTATTAATTGTATTTGTCTGCTAATTAGCACTTCCTTTGTCACTGAATGTTATACCAGATTGGATTTCCCACTGGGAAATTACAAAAATACCCAAAACAAAATAAAACCAAAAGACAAAAAAAAAAAAAAAAAAAAACCCAAAAAACTAGACACTAGAGCTTTCAGTTGCTATGAACACATTAAGTAAGGTGGATATTTGTAGAAAGTTTTGATATCTTGCTAAGAGTTGAGATTTAGCAACAGAAGGGGATTCAAATGCATGTATCCAAAATAATGGGTCATCTCAGCTTTTTCATCTAAACTCTTGTCAACTCTAATTCATTGTGACTCCACATGGAACTTAGAACTCATTAGGAATCAATTAATATCTGAATAGAAATGGTATGGTGAACAGAGTATGACTGAAGAGAAATGAAATTAATCTTGGAAGATCAATTCCAATGGAAAAAATGACCACTGTTGTCACACAAGACTTAAAAAAATGATTATTCAAAGTGGAGAAAAGAGGCTTGAAAGATATTACATAATATCTGAAAATTTTTATAGGCTCTGTAAGTTAGATTTTACTATAAATTTGAATGCCATGGTATGGCATGGTTCTAAAGAATTGAGCCATGAGAGTCACATTGAGATAAATTTTTGTACCTAACAGGGCAGAGTTTGTTAATTACCATTCAGCAAGCAATAATGTTCTTCTTCAACTGACTTGGGGAGAACAGAGAGAAATCGAGTATTTAATAATTAATATATAAAAGGGTGAATGCATAAAAAATTTGAAGCATAAACTATTAATTTATTTAGAACATATTTTAATGTTCAATTCATATGAAATATGACAATTCAAGAAAAACTTCCATTATTATCTGAAAGAAATTCCTTGAAAATTGACTGCCAATTCCTTTCTTCTTTGTAATGATTGTTAAATAATTTTCCAACTTCTTAGATAAGTCTTTTATGTCTGCCTAATTCTGAGAATGGATCTGTAATATAATATATACAGAACAATATCAAGAGGTGACATATATCTGTCCCTGAATAGTCCTCAAATACAATAAATTCTTTGTATTCAGAAGCTATTACCCAGGGTGGAGTGTAGAAGGAACCCATGAATGATAAAGAATACACTAACTATTCAAACCCAATTATTATCAGTAATAATGCTGAAAATCCTGGGCACCTAAGTAGCTTAGTGGATAGAGTGCTGTGACTGGTTTTCAAGTCTGGACTCAGACACTTAGTTACATGACTCTGAGCTAGTCACTTAATCCTGTTTGCCTCAGTTTCCTCATCTGTAAAGTAAGCTGGAGAAGGAAATAGCAAACCATTCCAGTATCTTTCCCAAGAAAACCCCAAGTGAAGTCAGAAAGAACATGGATATGACCCAATCACAGCAACAATTGATAATGCTTAGCATAGAAATTATTGGTTTTGAAATTTTCTTAAAGCATCTGTTTTGGTGTTTTGAGGTCTCCCCATTTATTTTCTTCATTGTCCAATCTGTCTTCCACATACAGGCCAAAGTGATTTTCCTAAAGTCCATGTTGCTTCCCCACTCAGCATACTCATGGAGCTATTTACTATCTCCAGCAAGAAATGTGAGCTTTTCTGAGTGGTATTTAAAGCCCTTCATTACTTGCCTAATACTTACATTTCAGACCTTACCATATACTCTATGGTCCAGTTAAATTTGCAAAGATCTATCTCTCTGTTCCTCATATACTACACTCATAGTCTCTATGTTTGTACTTTTATCCCTCATAACTGAAGCTTAGTCTCACCTCAATTCCCCCTTGTTTCCTTCTAGATTCAGCTCCTGATCTCCTTCTGTAGGAAGCTTTTGCTAAGTTCTCTAGCTGCTAGTTCCCCTCCCTCTCAAAAAATCACTTTGGATATATTTTAAATATATTCTTTTTTTTACTTATTTTTTCTTTATTTTTATTTATTATATATACATATGTATATTATTTATGCCTATATATTGTACAATTTCTTTACCCCAATAGAGGGGATGTGCCATAAAAGCCATGTACAAATAACTATATGTTGTAGTGAGAAAGTTCAAGAAAAGATACATCTATTATGAGTTCAAAGAAGGAAAAAGCACTTTTAACTGAGATGACTTAGGGAAAGACGTTAGGAGGTATCCTTGGCCTGAAGTTCCTTATCATTACATGTTTCAGAACTGGTATGAACAAAGAACTTGTGTTTTCAGTAGGAGAGAAGCTAGAACTTGTGGAATATGTTTCAGCAGGTAGGTGATTCAGGGCATAGTGTGCTGTCCCTGGAGTCAGGAAAATCTGAATTCAAATCTGGCCTCAGACACTTACTAGCTGTGTGACTCGGGACAAGGCACTTAACCCTGTCTGCCTCAGTTTCCTTATCTATGATATGCTCTGGAAAAGGAAATAAAATACCACCCCAGGATCTTTCCCAAGAAAATTCCAAATGGGAGCAACAAGAAATGGGACATGGTTGAAAACAACTTAGATATTCTTGCAAGCTTAAATAGTTTGATTTTGCAGGAACATAAAGTATGTAAAAGGGAGGGGCAGGTGGGTAGCACAGTGAATAGAGCAGCAGCCCTGAAGTCAGGAGGGCCTGAGTTCAAATCTGCCCTCAGATACTTAATACTTCCTAGCTCTGTGACCCTGGGCAAGTCACTTAACCCCAACTGCCTTAATACTAAAAACAAACAAAAAACAGAAAAAGAAACAAACACAAACCTATGTAAAAGGAAGAACTATGGGATCATTCATTAGAGTTAGATTATGGAAGGCTTTGAAGGCAAAGATTAGGAGTTTGGACTTTATTTTATAGATTATGGGGAGAAAGTGATATAATCATACTTTTATGTTTATAGTACTTATTTTATTTTATTTTCTCAAAGTTAAGATCTTTTTTCTCCAACCATCTCAAACATTGTTAGCCACCCATGGTAATTTCTCACTAGCAGAAAGAAATGGGACTTCCTACACATCATCAGTTGATTTTTTTGTCCTCAAAAACATTGGAGAATATAGCTAAAGTTTCACAAATAAACCACTGGGTGTACATTAAAGTTGTTATACTCTTTGGAATTTTTTCAGAATTTGCTTCCTCTTTGCAAGTGCAAAAATACTTATGCAGAGCTTGCCAGGTTAATTTGGAGTGTTAAGGATAGGAAAAGATAAATGTTTTATTCCATGACATTTGTTGTATATTCAGAATCAGCAGAGCCCTATGCTAGACACTATAGAAGCAATGGCAAAGTTTCTAATTGAGCTCAAATGTTTCTCTCAGGAATCTAGGTGGGTGGATACATTAAGAGGCTAGGTTAGAATTAGTTTTAGATACTGCTTTGCTGTACACTCTTAGCTTCATCCTGAATACCTTCAAAACTTTGAAATTTCAGAAAGTACAGGATAACTAGTATTGGGGGTATTATTTGTTAATAATGAAAAGGCTATAGATGTAAATTTTCACCTTTCACACAATTTTATTAAAGGATCGCTTATTTTCCTGAATACCTTCAAAACTTTGAAATTCCTGAAAGTACAGGATAACTAGTATTGGGGGCATTATTGGTTAACAATCAAAAGGCTATAAATGTAAACTTTTGCCTTTCACGCAATTTTATTAAAGGATTGCTTATTTCCTCCCTGCCCTCATTTAGCAAAGGGCAGAGATTATGGGTGGTATTGAGAGTTTGTAATGGGATGAATCCTTGAATGATAGAGCTTAAAGAAGCCTCATAATATATTGTTCCTTTATTCTGGTCTATTCCCTCTGACTCATTCTCAAAAAATGGAGAATACATTTAATTTCCTTTTAGAAATGGACATACACATTTTAGGGCTGTTTTTTTCCCAAATGACTTCTGCTCTCTGCTTCCCAAAACTTTCTCAAAATGTAGACTCTTTAAAAGAGTTCTTACTCATATGAGATCTTTTAATAAGAATTGTCTAGAATTTGACAAAGGGACAGAGGTCCTTTGGGTCTGTTCTTCACCTTTATAGGCTGTTTCAAGGATAGCATCCTATCAGCCATAGAAATGGCATCTTTCGTCTCTTTTGTGAAGACTGGTTCTCTCAACAGTGAGAAGCAAGAAAATATTTATTTAATTATTTGTTTCCTTATTCAAATATATGTGTAGAGCTATATGTGTATCTATCTATATATATATATGCATGTATCTATATGTACATGATGGAGTTATTCTCCAAGACTGAACACTATGATGTGACACTGATGTTTTAAAATATTAGCAGATATTAAAATAAATAAGTGAAATACAGATATGGGCAGATATACATATATCTCTAAAATATATATGTGACCTTTTATTTATGCTATTATATGATATGCACATAATATACAGTATAAATTCATTATATATGTGTGTCTATACATATATATGCTTAACGTTATTATCTTTAAGAAGAATGAGGAAATACAATTCAGAATATTGTTTATTTTTTTAAAATTTTATTTAATAGCCTTTTATTTACAGGTTATATGTATGGGTAACTTTACAGCATTGATAATTGCCAAATCTCTTGTTCGAATTTTTCCCCTCTTTCCCCCCACCTCCTCCCCCAGATGGCAGGATGACCAGTAGATGTTAAATATATTAAAATATAAATTAGATGCACAATAAGTATACATGACCAAACCGTTATTTTGCTGTACAAAAAGAATCGGACTTTGAAATATTGTACAATTAGCCTGTGAAGGAAATCCAAAATGCAGGTGGGCAAAAATATAGGGATTGGGAATTCAATGTAATGGTTTTTAGTCATCTCCCAGAGTTCTTTCATTGGGCATAGCTGGTTCAGTTCATTACTGCTCCATTGGAAATGATTTGGTTGATCTAATTGCTGAGGATGGCCAGATCCATCAGAATTGGTCATCATATAGTATTGTTGTTGAAGTATATAATGATCTCTTGGCCATGCTCGTTTCACTCAGCATCAGTTCGTGTAAGTCTCTCCAGGCCTTTCTGAAATCATCCTGTTGGTCATTTCTTACAGAACAATAATATTCCATAACATTCATATACCACAATTTATTCAGCCATTCTCCAATTGATGGGCATCCACTTAGTTTCCAGTTTCTAGCCACTACAAAGAGGGCTGCCACAAACACAGAATATTGTTTATACTCTTATTGGGAAGAAAAATTCTTTACTGACTTAAGTAAAGACATTGAAGACTTCAAATTTTTTTTAGTGTCTCTAATTATAAACTGAAATAGACTTATGTCTGTATATATGTATATTACATGCTTATATTCTTTTTGAAGACAAATATTGAATTACTTTAATATTTTAACAGATACTTAAAACATTAGTATGTGACATTTTTCTGATTGTGCATAAATATTTAAAAGCATTTGAACAGGTATTCTGGTTTTATTTATCTCTTAATCCTACCCAAAAGATTTTTAGTTTGACAAAGCACTGTAATTGCTCCCTAGTGGAGATGTCTAACTATCTATGTGTGACTCTAGTATTTAAGTCATGATAGTTGCTTGAATCTCTTCTAGTTAAATGGCATTTCCAGTGTCACATAGCTAGTATTACAGATACAAGTCTTCCTGAAGTTCTAGGTGGTGAATTGAAAGCATATTGGATTGAATTCAAACCTTATCTGTGTTGACCCAATTAACCTTTCTCATTCTGACTTTTCTCATCAAATGAGGAGATTGGACTTGATACTCCTAAAAGTAGACTTCATCCTCATACCTACAAGATTTCCTCTTTCTAATTATAACCATGTTATATGCATAATAAAATTTCTTGAGAAATCATCTCTATCCTACAGGGCTTCAAATATTTCTGAAAGATGAAGTAGAAATGAGATATTTGGATGCCAACACAATTGTATTATGTTTATATGTTTTGCTTGTTGCTTTCCCTTTTCCTTTATTTAGATGGATTTTACTCTGATGTATATGCACACAAAGGAAGTGAAAATCTGTCATGAAGTTCTTTACTTTATAGAAATGTAATGTGCAGGCAAAATGGTTCTAGAAATTGCAGGTTTCCTCTTGATATTTATAAATCTCACAGGCAAACACTGAATTGCTTAGGCTGCAAAAATACTGAAAATGTGGCGGCATTGTTAAATAATGAATGGGAGGTCGGATAATCCCCTGGTACAATGAATATATTAAATTAACTGGACATCCACTAGCCTTCATTATGCGTGACTGTGCTTTGTCAATAATGGGTCCCCAAAACTTCTTAATCAAAACAGCTAACGCGAATTGAAATATGCATCCATAAAGTAGAATTTAGCCCCATAGACCCAAGACTTCATAGACCATAGAGAAAGCAACATTGGACAGGCTAGCAGTTCAAAAAAATATAATGTTATCCAGCCTTAGCTTTGTGAAGTGAGACCACCTGGTAAGGATTCACTGATACCACTTACCAAGTCAAAAGTTAGATACCCCTTTCCTCTTTAAGTAAGAACATATTTCTCTGTAGATGAAGCAGGTGGCCACCTTTGTGGTGTGCCTTGAGGAAATCCTGATATGTTTCCCTAGCTCAAAAATATTTCTCTGACCACATTTTAAGGAACTTGAAATGCTGTTATCATAACTATGATTTATTCCTTTAGGATCTTAAAGGCTTCTGTTATTTTTTCTTGGTTTCCTATTGAACTACAAATAATCCTGAGAGTATTAATACTTCAAAGTACTTTTATTTGAAAATTAGTAGGATGAATCAGCATCTTGCTGAGAGAAAGTCTTCAGAGAATGAGACAAAGCAGAAATTGTTAGTTTGGGGTGGGAGAAGAAATGAGAGATTATAGGAGACTGGAAAGAAGATCACCAATTAGTTCGTATAGATCACACAAAGGGATCACATCTGTCACAACTCTGGAGTATCATGCTCTACGCTGAGTAACATAATGTAAAGAAATTGATCAACTGGAAAGTGCCCAGAGAAGATCAACCAGAATGGTGAAGGACTTTGAGTATATGTAATATAAAATGGGGCACAGAGATTAAGCATCTTTTTAAGAACAGTCTTATGTGTTTGATATTGTGCTAAGTGCTTTAAACATATTTGATCCTATTTCTAAAGATCAGTTGAAGTAACTAAAGATGTTTAGCCTGTAGAGGTGAAAATTCAAAATATATAACTGTTTTCAAGTAATTGTAGTTCTGTCCTGTGGAACAAGAATTAGTCTTGTTCTGTAAAGCCAGTGAAGGCACAATCAGGAACTGTTAGTCCATGCTGAAAGGAAGGAAATATAGTCTTGATAACAAGAAAAACTTTCTCAAACTTTTTGTTTGATGACTTTTGTTGTCACTGTTTAGTAATTTTTACTCATGTTTGACTTTTTATGACCCCATTCAGGGTTTTCTTGGAAAAGATACTGAAGTATTTTTCCATTTTCTTCTCTGATTTATTTTACAATTGAAGAAATAGAATTTCCTTAAAAATAGAGGTAGACAAAAATGGAACTCCTGGAGAGCTTTTTGGTATGGGATTTGGACAATAAAATCTCTTTGTGTTGTTCTAATAAGGAATGTAGGAGGAGAAAAATACATTCCAAGTCATCGTACAGAAAGATGGTTGCCATGATGTGCCAATGATCTTTGTCCTGGTCCTTGAAGTGGAAGAATTTCTATCACATAGGATGCCACTGTCTCACTCTGCATTATGATATCTTGATTCCCTTGCTTGACATGTGTTGATCTCCTTCCCTATAAATGTCGATGAGTTTCAGTTGACACATATGGACTCTAACATTGTAAAAAAAAAAAAAAAAAGGAAAAAATATATTGAGATATGTTTAGTCTTAGGGAGACTTCAGGTGGAATGCTACCTCCCTTGTAGCCCAACGTGGAGAAAGGGATCCCTGAACCAGCTGATTCATAAATAAAAGGGAAAAGAATTTCAAGAAGCTTCTGGACTTCAGAAACTTCTGGCTGTCAGCCCCGTAGAATAGCTTAAGATGAATGAGGAAAAATAGGCAAGAATTATTGGACATTAGGAAAGAGAGACTAGATATGCTTCTTATTCAGGTTAAGTTTGTTGTCTTCCCTGCCCACCTCTCCTCATTCCTTCCTTCCTTTTTTTCCTTTTTCACTTAAATCTAGATCCTACCAGTAGTTCTAGCTTAAACTTAAAAATCTTTCAAAATATTGAGAAGCTAGAATACAAATTTCTGGTTTCTATTTTCCTTTTCCACAGTGTGTTAACAGCATAGAAATGTGAATTTTCTCTCACTATGTATCACTGCAGAGAAAGGGTAGCATTTCTTTCTCTTAAAGATGGAGATAATGTTTTATTTTCCTTGTCTAAACTCATACTCTCCTAAGATCGTTCCAAATACCAGCATCATTTGCAGAAATATAACTGTTATGTTATAAGACAGACTGATGTTTTTGTGCACCGGTTTCCTCATTTCCTTTTAATTTGCTCATTTCTCATCACTTCAATTTTTGTCACTAGCAGTCAATGGAGATTAGAGTTGAGATTTAGGCTAAGGTATTACTAATTGGCTAGAAGAGAGGGAAAGTAGATGATGTGAGTAAATAGGAAATAGCATCGGAAATAGGTGAGGGCAGGTTAAAGTGGGGTTATTTGGAATGTTTTCTCCAAACGGCCTCTTTTACTAATTAGGCCCCACTTTTATTTTCTTTCTTCTTGTTTTTATACACTTTGAATATGGCTTTATATACCTTCTTGATGATTTCTCTCATTTGTCTGTTGACATAAGAGTGTAATAAAGTATTGGGTAGAATCCAGGACTTATCCCCCTGATACAATTTCGTATCAGGTTTACTTTGGTCATAGGTATATGCCTTCAAAGTTGTATGAAAATGAGACTTGTCAATTTAGTCAGTTAAAAGATGAAGAGAGATTGCTATTCAAGGGGATTTTCAGGTTAATTATTTGGTAAACTCTGCTTTATATATTTATATATATTTAAACTACTGCTTGAAGCCCATATAGAATTACTGAATGAATTCTGGAAAGTTGACAGGAACAAATAGCAGTGGGAATGCTAAAGTAAAAGTGAGACTTCAATGTATATTTATTTTCAAATATGTCATACATATATTTCCTTTGCATATATGTACTAATAGAGATAACTATGATATAAACATGTGCAAATATCTCTCTTTGCATATAAATAAATATACACTAGATGAATGATATAACCAACAATGTGCCCACAAATGTTTAACAACTAGCTTTCAGAATAAATCTATTGCATGACACCCATACATTTAATATTTTTAATAGTTTGCCAACTTTCTTAAACTAGACAATCAATAGAATAATAAAACAATTCTTAATATTTAATACTTGATAATTTACTAGGTGTAAATACTCACACTGAAAATTTAACAATCACCTTTTAGAGAAGTTTAGAATTGATTTGAGCAGAAATCCATAACATGCATGTGAAAATATAGATATGCATATCTATATATTATATATGTGGTTTTTGTGAAGTGGTGATGCATTTTCAGACTTTTATAACTTTTACTATGGAAAGAAACAATTCATAGTTTTACATTTAAAAAGATAATCAATGGAAAATAATGGGAACACTTGACTGATAGAATATCTATCTGGGAGTGATCATTAATCTGTCTTTGCATAGTTGTGTCATTTTGAGTAAATAACGTAACCTCTTGAGCCTCAGCAACCTCATATGAATTTAGAATGACTGTTACTTAAAGTCCTTTACAAATCTCAGATTCTGTAAAATGTATTTATTTAGAAATAAGCAAAGATCTATCATCTGAACAACATTCATCCAGTGCCATTAGATGACTGTAAATCATCTGAAGCATTAAAGTTGAGATCACTCCAAATTGCAATGGAGATACTCTTGGTGGATGTGAGTAGGCTACAGCAAAGGACTAAGCAAGAACTGTACAACAGAAACCATGCAAAATATCTCCAGAATAGTACTAGAAAAGGTAAGATAGTCATATGGTGAAAACATTATATTATTCACATGGTATCATAAGAATTAAAAGGAGGAAACCCATTTAAAATGGACAAATGTCTACTGGATGATCAATGGAAAAAACATGGAAAAAAAATTTCCCAGGATGATGGTGCCAGATTATTGGTTTTGGAGGCTGTTAAAAAAAAAAGTCTAGTCACTTAATTGGATGACCTGCTGACTTAATAAATTTTAAAAGTTAACTTCTGGAATCTCTCTCTCTCTCTTTATTTTCTTCTTTCCATCTCTGTGTTTCTTTCTGTAGTTCTGTCTGTCTTCATAAGTGCTTTGGAACTCTAAGTCCCATGTAGAAAAAATATATTTCTCCAGAAACTTGTTGTTTAGCAAAAGGTGACCTTGACAATGACAATGAAGGTGACCCCCAAGTCAGGTCTAGCTTTGCTGGAAAATCAGATTAAATTACTCAGACAATTCTTAATCATAAATGAAGGGAAAATGGATTTAGTAGCAAGCTTTTCATGTTTTAATTCTTTGCTTCAACTTTTTAGAAGAGAAATTGGTTATACTATATCTGCTTAAATACAGACAATACCTGAAGACCTAGGTTAGCTTTAATAACTTCAAAAGTATAAAAGCTACAAGCTTACAAAGACAATATTTGAAAGGATATTTATTTTAAAATTTCAAGTATCTATACATTTATTAAAGTCCAGTACAATCAATCTCTTGTTTTATTTACATATATAATTGTATGTATGTATATGTGTGTGGATATGTATATAGATATTACATATAATTTATATAAACTCTAGTTTATTTTCAAAATTTAAAAAAAAACCCTTTTCACCAGCTACTCAGTGACTGAAAAGATTGCATTATTAATCGTAGCCTTAAAAACATTCAAAGAATTAGATTTGTTGTACTTACAACAATTTTGAGATTATCCAAGAAAAAGTCAAATGAACAAAGGTCAGGTGATTGAAAGAGCTGTGCAATGAGTGGCACCTAATGATTCTAGGAATTTGTTATCCAGAATATTAAATTAAAATTTATAAGTTTTTATTCAAAATCCATAAAACTTTAAAAAAGGAAATAAATTTAAAGAAAGAAATGTCTAAGTAGTCTTTGCAAGCATATTCTTTATACTTTTGAAATTATTAAAGTTTAAAGCTTTCCTAGTACTTTTAGAATACACTATATTTGTCCAGGTTTACTAATCAGTCTTTTGTAGCTTAAGCATTTCTTTTGGAAAAAATAAATGATCTGAAAAATTAAAAATAAATAAATGATCTGAAGATAAGCAACCAGATGAGTAAAGTCACGCATCTATCAAAGGAACAAAGTATGATAAGTACATAACACATATTGCAGACTATTTTGTATTTTAAATCTCTAAACAGTAATAATAGTAATGATGATGAGATAATGATGATGATAATAACAATAATAGTAGATAGCATTTATATAACACCTAATGTGAGTATTTTTCATTGTGCTAAGTGCTTTATAAATATTACCTCCGAAAAAAATGACCAACAAAAATAGTAAGGTATGACTTCATATGTACCATATATGCACAGTATGTCTGGACTTCCTTGTTTGATTATAACTTATTCAAAAGCAGAATTATACATTATTTTCCCTATATAACCTTCCAGAGGACTTAATAGCCAAGTGTAAGACCATCAAAATTGTTATTTCTTGACTGGCAGATTTGTCTTCAAAGAAATTTCATGGTATTTGTTAGGGAATACAGTAATATAAATCTCCAAAACCCTTTTTTTATTGAAATAATAATTTTCATTGACAAAAGTTAATGGCCTAAAGTATAGGTACAAACATTTCTAAAAAAAAAAAAAAAGACTTTCAAACTCTGAACCACTATATAGAATATTGGTCTAAGTCACTAGTAATGAGAAATGCAAATTTTAGAAAGTCCTGGGTAATAGCTCAAACCAGAAAACTGTCAA